>NC_073704.1:38022096-38325037 GCF_023634085.1 Falco cherrug | reverse complement strand
GAGATTTCATAATATTCTATAGCTTGATGAATTAATTTATTTAACTTGTCAGTGTTAATAACTCTGATTAGGAGGAAGAAGTTATAAAACACCGCAGAAGCAAACAGATCCCTAACAGCAGTTTTAACTTGGGAGTTTTCTGTTCAGCAAGTACTTCACTCTAGCCTCCGATATAATTAACATTTTTTGGCTGTAACAAGGAAAAGACATTTCTACATGCTCAATTCCTTTTTGTCTCTGTCCTCTCGACCTGCTCTCAGTTCAACTCCCCAGTGCTTCTGGTATGGTTCTTTCAAATGGGAGTGGCTGGAGATTTCCATAAATATTTGACAAACCTATCTGGTTCCTGATCTCTGTACCTGACACTAGTCCTGCCTGTCTCGAAGTTCACCCACCATGCAGAAATCTGAATGAAGTTGCATGCATACAAACAACAGCAGGGAGGCTGGAAGCGCAGGAACTGTATCCAGCTAAAATTTCCATTTCCTTTATTTTTTCTGAGGTCTGAGGTATACGGAAACCATGTTATACAGCAGGTGATCGCTTAAAGCATTCGGATTATAATATACGTATAGATACCGGCTTGGATTCTGCCTCTGGTCACTTCAGCAAACATTTGTAGGTTTATTCGTAGCACATATACCTTAAAATTTTAACACAGCCCTTGTTGCTGCCGGTTTTTTTTTTTTTTTTTGGGTGGAAAGCAGATATAATAAAGTTGGTTATTCCTATGTGCTTTTACTGTATTGTTGAAGTTGTTCCATCCCATCATATAGAGTTATCCCATCATCCCATCACTTCATAGCGAGTGATGTTTAATGGAAATGAAGCCAAGGAGAATGATTTATTAAAGGTCAACTACTATTTGTTCAACAGCCTGTATTTTAAAACCAGGCTTCTGTGATAATTATTGCCCCATAGCGCTATTTTAAAGCAAGCTACATTTTTAGGCAGCAATTTGTCAAATGATTACTTACAGGTAATTGTATTTTTAGTCGCAACTCTGACAGCATAGTCTGTATTGACACGTTATGTCCTGTAAACAAGAAGGCCATTGACTTTTATTATGAATATTATTTTAATATTTTAATACGTTTATGTGCATATGTGATCTGCAGTATTGAAAGCAAGATCAATTAATTCTTCAAAGACTCTCATAAATGTTAATGTTTAAAATGGGCAGTAAATTGCAGCGTATCATTAAAGGAAATTATTCAAGAGTAGTGAGGACTGTTGTTAAATAAGTATGGAATAAGACCCAAAAGGAACAAATTAGAAATAAAACATCAGCTGGTTGAAAAGAAGGATTTTAGTTGAGGTGTTTTTGTGAGATAGCACGAAAGGGCAGCATGCCAATTAACAGATGATGTTTGGGGGGAAAGCATGACGACTTGTAACCTTGCAGACCTTGAGAGTTTTGCAGAAGATGCAGGAACTCGAGATGAAGGAAGACTATTCTTTAAGATGGTTCCGTATCCCAAGAATACAGGAACGGCATGTTCAGTTGCAAATATGTGTTTCTTTATATCATGTGACAGTCTTGGCATGTGGGAAATGTCAATGATTTAAGCAGGAGTTCCTCACAACTCGGAATTCCCTGGTTTTCCTTCACACATTTTCTCATTTGGCTCTAGCATCTACATATTTTCATATTTGAAATGTAAAAGGTTACTCAAATAAAATCATAATTAATGCCTATGAGCCATATAGGTGGCTCTGGTGGTTTACAGAAGGATGCAAAGCAATCTCATCGGTAAATGCAGTAGAATAATGTTTCAGTGTGACATTCAGCATGACTTCATTGTGCTTATAAAAACAACTGATTTCCAAGACCATGAGCACTGCCAGATTTTTTCACCTTAATTCAGATCTGCCCGTTTCTGTATTAGCAAAGGTTTTCTATACTGGGATCTATAATTCTGCTCAGTTATGGCTGTATAAATACTAATTGACTGTAGAGGAATTACACAGGCTTTAAAGACAGTAGATAAATGCAGAGCTTGATCCAACTGGATTTTCCCCCTCAGCTGTAAATGGTTTGCAGTAACAAAGCAACCAGCAAGCCCCTGTGAGTCCCTGCCAGGCCCTGACCTCACAGGAGTCCCCAGGGCTTTTCAGTTCTTGGGCAACTTTATCACAGCATCCTTCTTCCATTGCAACAGAAATATTTAAATATGTCCTGTCTCTCCTAGGTTGTGCATTATTCTGTCCTTCAGCATCGCCCGGTCTTTCTGCCCCTGGAAGCCTCTTGGCTGTACCGCTTTGTATAAAAGGTGTTTAGGTTCTCTGATGGGGCACATAAACATGAAGTGAAGAGAAATAGAAACATGAAGTTTAAAGAACTGAGGCTTTACCCTTGAAATGTAAAGGTCCCCACAGTCAATTTTAGCACTTTGCTGTCTTTGGAGAAAACTAAGATATGAGGCTGATGTAAAAGCTTTATCACCTTTCATCTCTTAAAGAGCCTGTCTGTTTATTTGTTTTAAAAAAGTGAAAGTGCAATAAGCAAACCATATTTGTGCTACATGTCAATTTCAAGGTGATCCACTTCTGGAAAGGAAAAGTTACAACTGAGCTGCCCAAAGCAGGGAACAAATCCAAACCGTGAGCTTGCTGCCTGCTTAGACACTTCCAGAAGCACCATTAACCAAAGTCAAGTTTGCCAGAGCTGCTCTGGACATCAACTTTTTGTTTGTGGTTGCCAGAAGCAGTACGGAGCCTTCTCACGGCCCTTCCACCCCCACCACCTACTGAGGTACGAGGGTTTCCTGGGCCTTTCTTACCTTTGTTTCTTTTTGCTGACTCACCCACGGTGCCACCCCAACCTTTCTGAGGTTTGCCTCCGTGAATTAAAAAAAAATTACCTCAAACCTTTAGAAAACAAAAAAAAAAAAAAAAGCGGGAGAGGCGAGGAGGAGGCGCGCTGCACGCCGGCGCTGGCCGGCCACGGCCGGCGGCTCCCGCGTCCGCCGCGCGTGCGGACCGGCTTCGCGCCTGGCGCTCCGCAGGCGCGGGGCGGGGGCGGGGCGAGGCGGCGGCGGCGCGGGGCGGGGCGGGGCGGGGCGGGGGCGGCCGGAGGCGGAGCGCGGCGCTGTGCCGGCCGCCGGCGCCCCGCGCTGCCCGCTTGCTGCGTGAGGCGAGCCCAGCCGCGCTCCGCGTTGAAAAGTGACGGCGCGGCGGCGGCTCCCGCAGAGGCTTCGTGCGCGCATCGCGGCGCTGCCGCTCCGTGTGTGCGGCCAGCCGGCAGGCAGGCAGGCTCGCTCTTCCCTTCGTTCCTGCATTCCTTCCTTCCGCGGCGCGGTCGCCGCGATGTCCGCGCTTCTCCTGGCCCTGGCGACGCTGTGGGGATTACCGCCTGTCGCCGAGGCGCTGGCAGCGGGAGGCCGCGGAGGTAAGGCGCGTCCGCGGCGGGGCGCGGAGCGGGGTGCCGGGGCTCGCCCGTGCGCGCCGGCCGCTGAACTTTCCGCCGGTGCCGGCTTCTCTCCGAGAAGTTTTTCCCGGCGGCGCTTTGCGCGCTTCCCTGCCCCTCCGCGCTGCGCGGGGCGGCCGCGGAGCGCTCGCTGCAAACTTGGGCGCCGGCAGCGCCGTGCTGGCTCTCGGCGGCGGGAGAGCGGGGCGAGCCCTTCCGCGGCCGGAGCTTACGGGGACGGACGGGAGCGACGTGCTCTCCTTGATCTCCCGGCTCCAGCCCACCGGCACCGAGTCGCCGCTCCGCGGGCGGAACGCGGGGCGGGCGGAACGACGGGGGCCCAGCCCGCCCCGGCGGCGGAGCAGCCCCTGCTGCCCGGCGGCGGGGCCGCCTCCCTCGGAGCGGTGCGGCCGGGGCTGCCCGGGGCTGGCGGCGGTGTGCCGCAGAGACGGCCGCTGCCCTCCCGCTTCCCCGAGTACTGCAAAAGTTCCTTCGTTTAACTGTGCTGAGTTGCCGCCTGAAGGTGGCTTTAGGTGCCGGGTGGCGGCTGAGCTCGGCAGAGGCGGCGGGGGAGAAGGAGCTCAGGACCCCTTCGCGGAGGTGTGGGAGGCTCAGAAGTTTCAGCTCCTTTCTGCTCAGAAGTCTCTGAGCTCAGAGGCTGGCAGCCCTCCGGCCGGAGTTCGTCTCAGGGTTTCTTGTCGCGTTCTGTACTGTCACCACGCCTCTCTTATTTTCCTGGGAGAGGTTTAAATGGATTTCTCGAAGCCCAGACCGAGCCCCCCTGCTCCGCTCAGGTGCGGGGATGGCAGCGTGCTGCTCGGACTCGGGGTTTCGTAGCGCCGGAGAAAACGCTGCTGATCAGAAAATAGTCTGTCGGCTTGTTTGTAGCCCTGTAGCTTCAGAACTACGTGGTCTCCTGGATGAGGCTGCTCTGAGTGGTGGTGTACCCAACCTGCGAGGGTTTAGCTAGATTTCGGCAGAAATAGAACTCCCCAAAGCATTGAAATGTCGTTAGGCATCCGGCACCTCTCCATCACATCCGCGCTACCTACCAAATTGTTTACTAACTGCTTACAACTCGTTTGGGTGAGTACGGATGCCTCTAGATAGTCAGTTTAGGGTATAGATTTCTCCTTCAGTCGAACTACCAAACCTCTCCTGTCTCTTTCCCACCTAGTATCAAAATCACATAGGTGATTTGTGCCATAAAAATGAGAAATAACTACCTATCGAAGGGAAAAGTATTCCTGCAGCATGACAAACTTGCATGTTTAAACCACTGCACCATTAGGTGCAAGGCTACTGCAGGGAAATGAAAGTAGTATTTAATAGAATGGCACCTGGAGAGCCAGACAGGAAGGGTTCTTAGAAAATCTTAAACAGTTTTATGAAGGGTACGTATGCTTTTACTTTCATGTGTAAAGATTTGTGGTCATGATAGTGTTTGTTTGATGGAAAATATTTCAAGAACTTTCCATGGTATTCGCAAAACAGTCAGATTACGTTTCAGCAGCTGTAGTGTGCATCTGATCTTATGAATAAAAATCAAACTTCCAAATATTTTGTGGAATTGTTCTGGCAACTGATTTGTCACTGTCTTTCTCGATGGAGATAAGCAGGTGCCAGTTAATCATGAATATTAATTTCTGGTGTTTAAACTGTGCCTCATTTTCCCTTGGTTTTGTTTTCATAGTTACCTTGCTCTGATTTACTGTTTCACACACAAAAAAGTGCTGTCAGCTTACATTAAAATCAATCCCACCTTAAAAGGCAGCACCCTTTAAATCATACCAGCCCAAAAAGTGGGATGAATCAAATTTACTTAGAATCAAGTAACTCATCATATCATAATGTCATGTCTTATCAACACTGAGTGCAGTACAAATTAGTACTTAAAAGGCATTTTGTTTAAAAAATGTCAAGTGGTCTCTACCTAAAAGATTTGGGATGAGGCATCCAGAAAGAGAATTTACATTTGCACATCAGATAAACTTTACGATACACTGCAAAAAATTACTGACCATGCCAAGCTCATTTTCCTTTTCAGGAGGAAATTCTGAGTCACTGGAGCATGCTAAGCTTAATGTATATGAAAGGCACTGAAATTTGGAATGCATTGAGGCTCATCATTGATAATGAAAGAACTGGGAAAATGTCATGGGTTGTGTTAATAGCAGTGTTGTGGTAGCCATGGTAATACAAAATATTAGTGAGGTGCTGTAGAGAGAGGTAACATCTTTTATTAGACCAGTGGATAACATCAGCGATAAAAAAAGAGGTGGCGGAGGGGCAGTCTTTCGAAAGTTTGAATTATCTAAACCTTTTCTCTGGGTTTGAAATACAAGAAAATTCTTAGTCTATCAAGTCTGTCCTCAGCTAGGTTACAACTCCTCTAATTTTGTGTGTGTATATATATAGATATAAATTGGGAAGAGAAAATAGTATAGAGAAGTGTAGCTGGAAATGAGATGGAAAAAGCAAGTGAGAAGTGAATCCAGTAAGGAGGGTGATAGGATAAGGGAGAAGTCCTGCAGTTGAGGTTGTGTCATTTAAGCCATGAAGAGGTATGATTTCCTTCTCTTGTGCTTCGGTTGGTCTCTTCCTGGGGGAGCTCATGGACAAAGATTCCCTTGCAGTTGCCTGGTGAAGGAGTTGCAATGTTGGCAATAAATGGATTTCAGAAGCCTGAGGGAAACATTGCTACGGGCTTAGGAAGCTGAAAAGACTGCATTTGTTACCAGCTCTCCCTGGAGAGGTGCAGGGCAGGTTCACAGGTCCCATCTCCTGAGCACTTCAGCTGAAGGTGCTCTGCAGGTTTGGTGGGCGTATTTCCTCCCCACAGCTCTCTCCGGCCTTGGAGCTTCACCTTGGCTCTTCATGCGCGAGCACCTAGAACCCCCTTTTTTTGTCATACTCTTCGGGTTTTGTGTCTGCTCTGTGGAATGGCATTACATGAATCCACTGTACTAATTGGCATGATTACCTAAAGGTTATCCAAAGTACATAGATGACCCAGATAAGAGTATCCAAATCAAGCTCCTCTTAACAAATGTGTGATGTTGTCAGTAAAATGTGTATCCACAGTAGTATTGAGTGCATCACTTGTTATTATTTCACTTGGTGTCTGTGGTGAAGCTGCAGGTTTATTTGTGTTTGGTTTGGGTGGCAGATAGCTTCTGTCGGCAGTGCTGAAGTGCTGCCTTGCTCAGGACTCTTTCGTATGAGGTTTTGGTGTTTCAGATCTGTCTTTCAAGTGTTGGTGTGATGAAACAGCTTGTTGGCAGTCTTGCAAGAGGCCTTCCTGTAAAGGTAGACTTAGACTGAATGGGAAAATGTTGTCAGGTAACCGAAAACTTAAGTTCCCACAGCAGTGGCATATTACACATTCAATTCTTTCTTTTTTTTGGTAATTTTTAAGCTGTTTTAAAGAAGGAAAAACAAGTTTTCTTGAGCATTACTCCTCTCTAGAGTCACAAACACTTAGAAAACTTCAGTCTTTATTCCACTTAGCAGGGAATTTATTGTTTTCACAGTGTCCTTTGACTATATTTAAGTGAAGGCTGGAGACAAATTACTTCGAAATGGAATTTTCAGGTTTAAGGTTTAGGTGATGTGAGTTTGGATTACTCACCCTAGTAGCAGAAACACAAACCAGGTGAAATAAATCTGTCTCCTTGTGATGACTGCTGATGGCCTTCATTCCCTGGTAAGGTGTCACAGCAGGCAACAGTGACTACATCAGGAGGCTTTACAATGATCTCGTTATTAGTAGCTTAATGTTTGAAACCGGGTGTACCAAGCACTGCTGTACTTCACCAGACTGAGCTCCAGCTTGGCCATCTGTTGGAAAGTATTCTTTAAGTGTAAAAAAAACAAACAAAAAAAAACCACCCACAAAAAAACCCAAACCAACCAAAACTGTTTCCATGCTGTATTACAAAGGTGTATGTCTCATACTTAAGTTTTTTGTCTTGAACATATGTAATAATAAGTAGTATCTTACATGCAAAACAGATACTTCCAAGGTCACATTGACATTGCCATTTATTTATTACAAAGTACAATATTTCAGAACTTACCTTTTGTTGGAGAGCCCAAATTACAGAGGAGGGTGAAAATTCAAGGCTGCACCATGAATACTGTGTTCAGTTTTGGGCCCCTCAGGTGCTGCAATGTGTCCAGAGACAGGCAGTGGAGCTGGTGAAGGGGCTGGAGCACAAGTCTGATGAGGAGCAGCTGAGGGAACTGGGAGTGTTTAACCTGGAGGAAGGGAGGACCAGGGGACACCTTATTGCTCTGTACAGCTCCCTGAAAGGAGCTCGTAGTAAGGTTGGTGTTGGTCTCTCCTCCCAAGTAACAAGACAAGAGGAAACTGCCTCAAGTTGTGCCGGGGAGGCTGAGATTGGATATTGGGAGAAATTTCTTCCCCCAGAGGGTTGTCGAACACTGAAGCAGGCAGCCCAGGGAAGTGGTTCAGTCACCATCCCTGGAAGTATTTGAAGGATGTGTAGATGTGGTACTTGGAGACACGGTTTGGGGGTGGACTCGGTAGTACAAGGCCAGCACTTGGACTCGATGATTCTAAAGGTCTTTTCCAACCTAAATGATGCTATGAAAAGTATATTGAGGAAGTTAGAAGGATGTGTGATAAGAGGTAATTAAAAAAAGAAATTGTGGGAGATGTCCACAAGTGCCACTTTGGTTGCTGGTTTTACAGGCAATCAGTGATGTGTGTGTGTCCTCAGTTGAGTACATGATTATACGCACAAAACCTTGACAGCTCTTGAGCCTGAGTAAACCCTGTGTGTGGGTTTCTGTAACTGACATGCCTGTTCTTT
Organism: Falco cherrug; assembly: GCF_023634085.1. Classification (NCBI taxonomy): domain Eukaryota; kingdom Metazoa; phylum Chordata; class Aves; order Falconiformes; family Falconidae; genus Falco; species Falco cherrug. Next base: position 38,316,790 of record NC_073704.1, on the reverse strand, counting down.
CTCACCTGTTCTTTTATTTTAAGTTCAGTTGTTTTGGAAAGCTTTAGTATAACAACAAGTGGTAGAAACACACAAGCTATTTAAAAGGGTGAAATGAATTTTAAAATTCAAAACTAGGTGCTTGATGTGGAAAGACTATATGTAAACTTCTTTTTGCTGCGGAAGTTAGCTAATTTATCATAGTTTCTGCCAATACTCCTGCAGGTTGAAGTAGCTTTCCTCTAAAGACTTAACACTTCAAAAGAACCACCATGTGAAGTAAAAGCTATGTGACTGCTGCTATGTAAATTTGAGCATATGGCATACCTTTAAGGTGCATATGGACACCAGTCTTTCTGCGTTGTAAGAAAGTGGTAAAACTCAACATTAACTTCAGCCTGCAGCTTGGAAGTGTGTGTTCCACTCATGCCTTGTTACAGGTCTTTTTACCTGTTTTTTGCTGTTAAAAGGTTTCTCTTTATTGTGTGGACTATAAAGGATGTGTAATCTTAATTTTTGAGTTTAGAATTATGGGTATCAGTAGAAATGCTAGTAATTTGGACAGTAGAACATTTTTTTTGTTACAGCAGCATACTTTGAATCCTAGGATGTTGTTGCCTTTTCCTGTTTTTTATGCATTAATCTGATGCCTAATAGTCTTATTCCTTCAAGTGCAAGTAAAAAAAATTTGCTTATAGAACTCATTTTAATTGCACTTACCAAAAATGTTCTTAATGATGAACAGTGAAGATGAAAATATCAAAACTTGGCTATTTCATGCAAATCATACTGACTATTGAGTCTGTATTTATGTGAGTTTGGGCTAAATGTAGACATTGCAGAAATAGGTCCTAAATTTGTAAGTGCAATTAGGAACTAATTGGATTTTTTTATTATAATTACTCAAATAATGACTATGCACCTTCTGTCCAACCCACTAGTTTGTTTTTTAATTAAACTTGATTTTTTTGCCCTTAAATTCCATCTATTGGAGAGATGAAAATATTTGTAAATGTAGTTATATTGCAGCCAGATAGTCAGTTGTTGACTGTAATGTGAAAAAATTACCAAGATGTTTCAAAACTTCCTAGTACTGGAAAGCAGAATCTTCCTTTTTAGGCAGCAGGTAAAGTGAAATAACCAGAACTCGTTACTGTAAAATCAGCCACCAACCCCAGCTGTGATCGTGCTGACAGGGCACCTTATCTTCGTGTATGTGAGGATGCTCCAGAGCCCCTGCAGGCTGGGGAAGGGCTGTTTCCCGTGGTGCTGGGCCATGTGCGAGCAGGATTGGACCTTGGTAATGGAATTCCAATAAAACTCTTGTCAGTGCCTTTTAATTAGATTTAATGGGAGCTGGGAAGGATCATTAGAGACAAACACATGCTTTTGCCAGTAATATGTTCACTGTATTATTAATCTGATTTAATTTGTACGATCCTCATAGCAGGAATAAGGTCTTTCTGTGTACCTGGAAAGTATTATATGGGTCCATTAAATTTTGTTGTTATATATGTTACTGCTTTCCAAGCAGTATGTAAATACAGAATTGGAATTGGACTGTATGTGTGGTGTTCATGAATGCTACCACTCTGAGGACAGAGTTGGATGCTGGAAAGAAGCTGTATGTCTCTTTAGCAATCACATTTTTATTGACCATTTTGTAATAAATTGCAATGGTGTATTAATAACAAAACACTGCAATACGTAGAGTGTGCTACTAAGTAATAGAGCTTTTTAAAGGTGATGTAATGCCAGTGTGGAAGTGAGGTACACTTTATGATTTTTATGTCTATTCTGTTAGAAATACAGTCTAATCCCCTGAGGTGGAAAAATAGATTGCAGTATTAGGAATTCTAGATATGGTCTGCTGAATCCTGAAATGCGCTTTCAACACCCGCCGGATGTTCCTAAATGCCTCATGTGCTGCTTCCTGCTGAATGATGTGGCTTTCCAGAGGAGCCAAACTGTTGAAACTCATCCTCACTTCAGAAATAAAAAACCCCAAATAGCCACGTTCTTAATAATACTAATTTGTTTTGGACTGTCTATTGCTGGACTGTCAAGTAGGATGTCCCTTGGTAACTTTTGTGTGACGCTATTGTATGACTTACAGGGTAAGTGCTGTAAGATAAAAGTTAAGCTTTCAGAATAAGGAGAATTTGTATAATTCCTCAATGCTTTCACTACTGTAGGGGTTTTTTTAATAGCAGTTCATAAACCTCACTGTTGTTCTTCCTCAAATGAGCAAAGAAAATGCGGAGAATGAAAAAGAGCAGTTTTTTTAAAATGATATATTGGAGTGGGGATAGACCTTGTGCAAAGCAAATACTGGTGCAGTGCTTAGTGGACACAGTATTTTGCATGTGACGTGTTCTGTCAAGGAGAAAGACGCTGCTGTTAACATGTACGTACTCTCCCACAAAAAGACCAATGCAACTTTCATATAATGCTATATGCTTTTAATTTACCTACCTGTAAACTAGCAAAAATATTCTTGTCAGTGATTTTTTTTTTTAATAAAACTCTGATAATGACAACTACTTTGGGCTTCTACTTAGACTGTTCTCGGAAGCTGTGATATGATGAAGGGCACTTGGGTTTTCACATCCTTCAACATGCAGGAAAGCATTTTTCCTTGAAGGTAGTTCTGAATAACCCTAAGGAACTGGAAGTACCACAATGCTCCTATTTCTGATACATCTTTGTTCAAATGTATCTTTTTGAGAAATGCTGTTTTGTGGTCCTACAAATACAAGCTAAAAAAGCTACACTAATACAAGAAGATAAAGAAAAATCATGGTAATTTTCTAGTTGATACAGGTTTCCCCAAAACACCTGCCTTTTTTTTTTTCCCTTGCAAATACCATGGAGATGAAAGAGAGAGCAAAGTAAGATTGTAGCTACTTGGATGCTCTTATGCATATGCAAACACACACTGATTTACCCAAAGTATATTTGTATTTGTGTAAAACTGTGTTTATGAAATGAAAGTATGTCATTTGCCAATGAGACTCTTTTTCTGGAGAAAACCAGTTTTTATTTATGTTTTACTGTGCTAACAAATAGATTGCAGACCTGAATCAGCACCACTGAAGTCAATGGATTCTTTGTGTTGCCCTTGGTGGCTGTAGGATTAAGCTGCATGTAAGTATAGGGGAACTTTGGACTAATTTAATAAAAATTCACTGAAAAGTCTAAGTTAGAGGACCTTTAGTTGTGTATATTGTTCCGTGGCTTTTATGCAAGAAACGATATTCCATGCAATATTTTTATTGTAAAGTTTGATGCAGTTTTGCCTGGGTTCCTTAAACTGAACCCATTTGTGTTTTTCCCACATCTGATTTTGAAATACTTGGCTCAGTCACAATTACTTTGCTCAATTTGTAATAATCCTCTAGAAGATGAGTTGTCACAAGCTATTTATTTTTAATAAATGTTAAATAGATCATTTCTAGCTTAAAAAAATCAGTTTTTGCAAAGAGACAGCCTTCTCATGAGGTAGAAGAAAGATGAAATTGCAGACAGCTCAATACACTGGGATGTGTATGGGCTTCTACTTGGAAGTTTTAGGTTGGTTAAACCTAGTTCTGTGTAATACAGATGAAGCTGCTAGTTTTCTAGATCAAGCACTACACTTCTTGTGGGGAAAAAACCCCCTGTCTCTCTTCCAGTGTGTTTTGGTGATCTGGAAGGAATGTAAAGGTAGTACCTTCTCATGCAGCATGTTGGTTCCTTGCAAATCTTCGCAGACTTACCCAGGGCTGAGCACACTGGGCTTCTTTTGAGACCTGTCTTAAAGTAACCATTTCCCCAGCAATATTTCATAAAGCATAATTAGGGATGGGTCAAGCCTGTGTGTTCTTCAGAGCTGATGCTCATGTACTGCCTGGAGGGAAACTGGCCTGACTCTTCCAAGTTAATCGGAAACACTTGGTTTAAAATAAGCATATTTTGTGTAACTGTATTGAAGCTGTTTTTTGAGGGACATTTGCTGGCAGTGTGAGTTGAGGACTGGAGGCAAGGGGAGAAGGCTGCAAAACTGAATCCATTCATCTTGGGTCACACATTCTAAGCAGAATGGTTTATTCTTATATTCAGATTACAGAAAGAACGGTGAACAGCGAATGGTTTCTTCATAGTAGTGTCTTATAGTAGTCTTAGGCAAAACACTTGAGGCTGCAGTATTAAATCATATGCAAGGGAGGTGAAGCAAGTCAAGACTACAAAAGTGTGAAAACTAAACCACTGTCCCATGCCTGCAGCTTGTCGGGTTGAATTGCTTTTATGCTTTTGATAAGAACAAGGCAAGGCTGAGCTGGAGCAAGAAGGTATTTTGCAAGCTGTGTCTTGAAGGCTAACCTGAGCTGCATCACTTAATGGCATAGGGCTTCTGTAAGCCACTTCCATGGGAATGTATTGCACATAAATACATGTGTATGTAAAACATTGGATACATGGAAAGCACAATGAAAGGTACTATTGACAAGTATGGCAAAGCCTGTGCAAGGGGTGTTTTGAGCAGACAAAATCTTTTGCCCGGACCCAAGTGGCCCATGATCACAGTTCTTCAAATTGGAGCAAGCTCTACAGGTCAGTGTGTATGTATAGACCCATCTGAACAAATTTCTCAGCTTGCACTTGCTATGTTACATTTCTTTCTCCGGGTTTCGAATGGCGGTGACTTGAACAGAGTTGACAGTACACAATATTACCCATTTACTCTGTAGATTATACTGCTCTGGAGAATTGGTGTCAGCTAATCTGCCACTTCTACGTTTTCAGAGACCTGCGAACTGCATCTCCAGTAATATCACAGGAGAGTGTCAAATCTAGGTTTCTGTAATTTTCTTATTTATTTCCCACAGAACTCTAGGCATGTATGTCCAGGTCTCCAGCCTTTGTCACTTTTTCCTGTGAATAGTTCCCTTTCTGTGCAGAAATTCTCTCTGTCAATACCCAATTTTGGCCACTCTTAGGACGGTAAGAAGTTTGGAGCAGATGGTTGTCAACAGATGATGACAAAATTCTGAAATACTGCTGCAGTACAAACTGTGAGGCTCAGTATTTAAAGCACACTCAAGCATGTAAAACCTGCTTATATTTCTAATGTCATTACTTTGCTGTGGGATATTCTTGGTACAATTCATACGTTTCCGTGATAACAAATGGTTTTTTTTACTGAAAACAGCAGAACTCCTCTAACCAATTAGCAGTCTTCAGTGATGAGTAAAACACCATGAACCATGTTATGATTTTGTCAGCTAGAATAGTTAAATGCTCCTCCACGAAACTGCACCGATTTACATTAATTGGTGGCTTGCCTTCTCACAATAGGTTAACTCTGTCAAAAAAAACCCAACCCAACACAACTCTGTAAAAAGTTGCAATACAACTAAACTCTCAGTGATTGTGATTACTGTTATGTTGTTGGCTGGTGCTGTGAAGGTGACCAGTAAAAGACTTCAAAATTCTGGAGAACTGAATATGTGGCTGTGAGTCTTAGGAGTATAACTAAAAGCATTAGCATAAAATGAGTGCTAAAGAGCTAGTAGGTATGACACAACTCGGGTTCTGCTTCTGCATAGCATTTGCTAATCCAGCAGCTCAAAGTAATTTAAGTGCATTATAAAAAGCTGTTTATGTGTCTGCGAAAAGCATGATGCAAATATGCAAATCTAAGAGAGTGTCTTCTACAAGTTTATATATCTTAATGAAAAATGTTAGACCATAATAGATCAACAGTCTGTTTAGCCCCCGGTAGCCTGTTCTTTTCTAAAGATGGCACAGCATGTCCTTGGTGGTCCTAGGAGTAAATAAAAACTGCAGAGTGCTTGCTTTTGAAGCCAGCTGATGACTTTGTTTTTTAGGGAGGAAATACCTGTATGTTGGGGATGGTCATCTTGAAGTGGTCACCACTGCCTGATCATGCATACGTATAAGTAACTTCCCCTGACTAGTTTTGTTTTATTCCATTTGCTGCCCTCTCCTTCACTGAGTGGAAAACTTGCCCCACCTAAGTGGAAATCTTTGAATGTTTGTATTTCACGTGACACCTGAGAAGTATATGCTGGTTGTGGGCTTTGTGTTCATACTGTGGGCAAGAAGAGTGGTAATTCTACTTGTTTGCATCTGATTTCCCAGAGGCACCTCAAGTAGGACTTTTTTTTTTAATAACAAATTTACAAAATTTCATGCCTGGGAAAATCTCTTAAAACTTCAGGTGACCAGGTGCTGCAGAGCTTATCAGAGAGTAACAGCTTTTAACAATACAGGTGCCTGTTGAATGCCGCTTTCATTTGGGATTGCAGCCTCAGGGAAACATAAAAAGTAGAAGTCGATAATGGAAACAGAGACATGGAGGGTTACTGGTTAAATTACAGGATTATTGTGGTGGTAGGAAGCAAGAAAGGCCGTGTCCAGTACAAAGAAACCGTAACAGCTTCCACAGTGCTTCTGAACCAAAAAGAGATTGTGTTTCTGAATAGGTGAAGAGATAAGCAGCAACATTTGGCATGTGCAAGTATTGTCTCTTATAAGCCATGGGGAAATCAACCTCCTTTCTTTCTTCCCTGAAAATACAAGAGTCGTCTTGAAGCACTTGCTTTTGGGAATGAATGTATTACTGAGGAATTCATGGGTGATCTGGATCTAATTTTTATAGAAATGAGTGCTAACACGCTGTGGGACTTCAGGTCTGCATGGATGTGTTTTACCTTCACCTGCCTTATTCTAGACTTAAAGATTATTTTTTTTCCCCACTGATAAATAGCTGAGGGTTTAAAGCAGTTCATAGCAATAGAAGTTGCTACCACTGTAAAGACAGGAGGGAAAGAAGTATCAGCCTTAGCGCAGTGATGCTTTAATAACGCAAAGCAATCCCCCTGTACTTCAGTAATAAAGTTGCATGGACTACAGTTAGCTTTCTTGTTGGCATCTTTCTATTGACACCTTTCTGTCAAAAAGATGAAGTGGAGAGTAAAACCTAACTCTGTTTTCTCTTATGTTAAATGTATTCTGCAAAGCTTTTGTGAAATACAAAGCATATGGACTTTGCAGATAGTGTTTGCATTTGGGACTTGTGGGGAAATTTATGTGAACTGTGCTGTGGAAGGTGTTGCCCTTTAAAGCTATTGGTTGTATTTAGCATAAGCATATCCCTCAAAACTGTATTTTGTGGAGTACTCTAATCTTTAGAGCCCCTTTGTTTTTAGGGGCAGAAGCATATACTGGTATAAATGCAATCAAACGGGCCAATTTTTAAAACTCCATAGATAGACCTACCATTTTTTCTGTGAAATGTTACTGTTTAAAACCAACAGACAGAAACAGAACCCTGGCAAACTAAGCCAAAATTCTTTGCAGTTGTGGGCTGAAACTGTCTAATAACATAGTCCAAAAGCTCATTAATATTGATCTTAATTCTTTCAATAACCTGAACATTGGTTCTAATTACAAGACTAATAAAAAGCAGACTAGTAATACATTCTTAGATGTCAAAATCTGTTGGACCACAAAACATACAAAAGGATATCCTTCAAAAGAAGTAAGTAGGAGGTATGTGTATGAATTTCATTAACGAGTAACAATATGCATACCCATACTTTGGGGAAAAACACCACTATCAATGTGTACTTTCTGCTAGACCAGCAGGGCTCATATACTTACCAAGGTTAGACCTTCTGCCTTCCCTTTGCAGGCATTTCTGTGGAAGTGGCTGGGGCAAGCCTTTCCAGAACCAGAGAATTAAATATAATTTTTAAAGGAAGATACCTGAACAGCTGGGACTAGGTGAAAGACTGCGGGAAAGACTGGAGTTGGGCTCCTGCTTCGCCTGTGCTGGTGTTGGAGCAGGGTGGCTTATGGGTGCGTTCAAGTTGATTGCATGAGTGAGGCAGGGATCAGTAATAGGGTTAGCTCTTTGAGCACAGTTAAATACATGTTTGAATGTGTTCTGCTTAAGAAAAATGGAAGCATTTATATTTTTCAGGGCAGTGATAAGGGTTACAGAGTAGGGAAGAAAGTCTGTCTCCTTTTTCCTTCCCTCTTGGCCCTTAGGAACCCTTTAATTGCCAGATAAATTGACGGGAGAGACAGAAATGCTTCCAGTGCTGGAGATGCTGTATCTGGAGTGCAGGGTCAGGGGTGCACCTCGCTGACCTGCCTGCCTGGGCTGTATCCCGGCTCTCACCCAGGGGAGGGTGTTCACTCCTCAGACCTCTTTTCCCTGTCAAGGCCAGGTGACAATGTTCAATTTGTGTTGGCTTTGACCCAAATAATGAGTGAAACAGGGAGGGGAGACCTGAGCGGACCCTGGGCATGGCAACATAGCTCTTGGGGCTGAGGTTGCTCTTCTCTGCATGCTCTCTTCAAGTGGGTTATGCTAAAGCTTGAGATTGCTCTTTATGTTCCAGTGGCACAGATTTGGAGAAGACTGAGTAATAATGGTCCAGGGAGGAGAAATGGTGTCCCAGGAAAGGCCAAGGTGCTGCTGAAGATGGAATAACCCAGTGATTTCTTTCTCTGAGCACTCACAGCTGGGCTGTGCCTGGTATGGAGGAGAAAACGAAAGCGCTCCATCAATCTCCCTCTTATTAAATTGTCACAGCTAATATATTGTGCTAAAATGTGTTCATCGTGCTATTTAAAACAACCAGGTTAGAAATCTGCGTACAGTAATTGAAGATTTATTGTTTTCAGTGTCATTGGGACACCTAATACAGGTTTGGAATACTAACTGGAATTTGTGAAAGGAGAAAAAAATGTCCCAGTGCCATTTAATTAACTATCTAGCCAATATTTCTCCCTTTTTATTGAAAAATCTGTAAGTTGCAACTGGCTTCAAGCACACTTGCACAATTATGCCAACAGTTAGCAAATAAACACGTTAAAATATAGAAAGCCTTGTACCAGGTAAAATCTTACCTTGAACTGTGCATTTGGTTTGTTGTAACAAACCAGAATATAATAATTGGATTTTTAATTAAAAACAAATGATTAGAGTAAAACTAGTATTTATTTTTGTAAGTATAGCAGGAATATCTCTTGGTAAGAGTGTGTCTGTGGTATAACTAGGAGATCAGTGCAAATATGGAGTGTTTTCGTTTTAACTTAAGACACAGTGGTAGCTGGATGTAAGTAATTCCCTGTGTTAAGCAAGTCATGCTGCACAGTCACTGTTACTACTTATTCTATTATATTGTTATTCTAAATTATACCATAAGCTGTGATCAAAATACAGGAGCTGCAAGTCTTAACATTTCTACAAGAGTCTGAATAAAGTTTGTGGATTAATGCCTTACACTCTACTATTTTTCCCAATTAAATTTTGTATTGTCTTTTTAGAGAGTTGATTATTTAAATTTTCGTATAATCTGTTCAAGCAATCTTGAGTGAAAAAGAACAGTATGAATTGTGAGCCCAAACTATTCCTGGGATACCCTAGAAGTTTTAACTGGAAGTTTCTGTCCTTTGCTGGTTGTAGGCCCTCTTCTGCCTTCTTTGGGAGCGCTACCCCATGGGCTCCTGGGCTGCTGCAGCTCCCTAACCCTTGCAGAGATTGCACCTGCTGTTTGGGGAATTGCTAGCATAAAAAAAAATCTAGATTTGTCACTCAAGGTCAAACCACTGGCATCAAACGAATAGTTTGTGTTTTAGCTTAAAGTGCTGCAGGCAGCGTTTTATGGGCACAGAATATGTAAAGCTCACCTTTTCCTGTAAGCTCTACCAAAGGGGGGGGGGGGAAAATCTAAACCTGCCTGGTGACACATTAATGCTGGGTCAAGTGACTATGTTTTGGAGAGATGGAGACCAGGTTTGGAAGAGTTTAAAAGACAACTCAAAGAAATCTAAAACTACTGAATTAACTTTATTGTATCTCTTATGGCTGCTGGACCTATTGCAGTCCCTCTGGTTGGGCTTCCAGCAGTAGCTCTCATGCAGAAAGGCTGATGACTCATTTACTAAGCAATGCAGTTTTTCTTTAATTTTTTCATTTACAGTTATCTCTACTGCTTTAAAAACTGAAAGGCCCTTCCAAAAAAATATTGTACTTATGCATTATTTTTGTCAAAGTTATTAAATTGTAGATCTTTAAGGGTGAAACGCAAATACGTGTGGATAGTCAGTTGCTGTACAGCCACTCCATTATAGAAGTGATGAGTATTGTGTTGAAGCAGCTCTGGACATCAGCAGATTTTTTTTGTAAGCATTAAAATGTGCATTTACGGGAAAGATGGGTGCCGAAGGAAGAGCCTTGAGGTTGGTGGAGTGGGGGAGCAGAACAGATCCAGCTGCATTATTGGCTGTGGGTTGTGACTAGCTTAGTGTAAGACCTGCAGAAAATTAGGGTGAATAGATGAGATGGTGATGCCTTCAGCCACGTCCTGAGCCCTGGTTAGAGGGGTGCAGAGGAGGAAAGAGGAATTGCCATAACTTGCAATTGCAAATTATAGACCTAAAAGACTGAAATACTGGTGGCAATCTCAGGGTATGGAAGGTGATGAGGGCAAAAGCCAATTTTTTTACAGCTGTTTGATATGGTGTTCGTGCTCCTTCGTGAATTCCTTAAATGAGCAATTTCACTTTTCTGCAGGTCTACTGTACTTTGACTCTTGACTGAATTAAGTCCCATTATAAATAACATCTTTCCAACAGTCAGAATACAGGTTAGCACTCCCAAGAGGGATGCTTTAATGAGGTTGTTGCTATGACAGCTCAGCTTCAGGCAGCACACGTGCCACTTCGAAATACCCTCTCTCCCCTCAAATGTTACAGCAACTTCTGTGAGCGCGTTTTAAAGCTTCCCTTTTAGTAGAATTTATGACCAGCACTTTGTATTTCTATTCTCGCAATAATGCAGCTGAGGTTTTGACAGTCCACACTACTTGTTTCTGCTTTTATTTCTGAAATGTTAAAAGCAATGCATGATTTGACAGGTTAAGGAAACAAGGTGTTAACTCTATGGTGATTTCAAAGGATGCTCTAAGGACGAAGTCAAAAGATTTACAGAAAGAACAGGTAAATACACCACAGTGTTTACAGTGGAAACGTATGGGCCTGTGATTCTTAAATTCACATCAGAACTTATTTATTATGTACTACAGCAGCTGGTAGGAATACAAGCATTCCCATTACGATGCAGCCATGTAGGTGGGCGCAATGATTAGCCTCTTCAGAAGAACTGGCTGTAGTCTAGAGCTGTGCTGTGTATAGTAGCTCTCAATATCTCAAAAATGTTAAATCATGCAGATAGATTGAAAGACTGTCTGAAAAAATATGAGTCTTAAGAGGTTACTAATACAGAGGCAAAAGCTGGTGTAGAAGCCAGCAGGCAGGGGCTCTTTCTGTTGCCTGCAATGCCTGGACAGGCAGTGAGGTTGTATTTGCTTTGCTGCTGCTGCCTGCCAGAGTGATGGAGGCTCCCTCAGTAGGAGAAAAGGAACCCTGTACCCACAAAGCCAATTTTTCCCATCCCTACTTTTTTCCACTGGCTCTGCTGTGGTTTAATACCAACTTTTGCACAGTTAAATGTGGGTGAGGTGGTGCCAAGGCTTTGAACCTCCGTAGGGTCCAGAATAATGTTGATGACAGTATCTTTAAAAACCCTCAAAGTAAGTAGCAAAAGACTGAACCACTAATCAACAGTGTTATTCCATGACAATGTTGGGCCAGCCTTTAGGAAGGATGGTGACAGAGTAAGTAGTCTGTATTGTGGATACTTCTCAGTTGTTGCTCACCTATGAAATGGCAAAATGTCATGTTTAAACTCAAACGAGCAGCTCTAAAATGTATTTCTGCTGCCTCAGTGTTTTCCAGTTGTTTTGTAGACATGGGTAGCTTCATTGTTCAGTCTCCTCTTCCTTCCAAGCTTTGAAAGTGATATTTTTTTTTTAAATGTGTGACTTTGACACATAGAGAAGAGTCATACTCGAATCTGACATGACCTATATAAATACTGCCTTTAACATTGGCCTGGATGAAAAAAGGCTTACTCTTTCCATAAGTGTTCTGTTTTCTTGTCTGCTTAGCTGTGATTTGTTGTAGTTGCTTATCTGACATATGCCTCTACCCACCAGTGGGTGCTCTGCCACTTTACTACCTGTTGGAAACAAACATCTTTATCATTACTCATCTCAGTGAAATTAAAACCAGGGAGATGCTCAGGAACTATGTATACAACTCCAGAAAGCTTTGCCTTTTTGAAGTTAATTGGGTTAAAGGTTTTTTTTGTTTGCTGCAGCTTTAGAATTGGTGTACTATAAAGATCTGAATTTATTTATTTATTTACAGTATTTTATTGTAAACTAAAATACCTTGGTACTAAAAGAGTAAAAAGGCTGGGTATATAAATCAGTGCTTCATTGTATTTATTATGCTATTTACTAGGCCTCCAAGTATACTACATTTTTATAAATGCAAAATCATTCAGCTGTGTCCAAATTGGCTCAAAAGATGCTGATGAGAACATTGAAGGTTTTTGCAGGTTCTGATAATGCTTTTTGCCGTAAGTGTGCTTGTCCCAGTTTCTATGACTGAACTGAAAGTGCAATTGCTGTATAATTTTAATGTACGGTAAATAGGTTCACATATTCCACACACTACATTCTTTTTGCTGTTCTGTGTTTGGCTTGTTTAGTCATTACGGCCACTTATTCCCTGATCATAATTTTGTCCTCTTTGGAAGGAAGGTGAGATGGAGGTTTGCAGGTGTTATCCCCCCAGTCCTGTCCCTGTCCCCCTGTCTGCCCCCCCCCGCCCCCCCCCCCCCAACCAAACCAAACCAAACAACCCACAACCCAAACCCAAACCAAAACAAGCCAGCAATACCCACCCCTCCCCCCAAACCCCCAAATAAACCAACCCAAACACAACAGGAAAAGCAAGCCCAGCACCCAGGATGCCTTGACAAAAGGAGACCAGATGCTGAGTGAAAGGCACGTGGTACGGATTCTAGCTTTTCCCTACAAAGATTGCTACAAGAACAGAAAACACGCTGTGATTTATTCTCGTTGCAAAAAAACTGCAAATGGAACAAGAAGTACAGAAATCTCAATATGTTGTTGCTAATACAATTTACATTTAGAACAGTGTGTCCTCCTTCGCCATTATGCTCTGTTTAAACATAACTACATTAAACTAGTCTATAGGCAGAGCTTATTGAACTGCAGTTAGAACTTTCACTAAATGAACATCTAACAATTTAATGGTAATTATAGAGCTTCTAAAATAATATTTCCCCCATGTATTATATTTGTTCACTAGTTATCTCCATGTATAATAATATCAAATGATTATGTTGTCTCTCAAAGTCGTAAATCATATCATTTTTACACAGACCAGAAAATTATTTGCATTTAAAGATATGTTTATCTATATATATGGTGGATTTAAAATTGAGCAGTTCCAGACATAATTTTCCTAATAATATTGGTTAATCCATCTTTAATTAAAATGTTAATTGCTAATCCCAATACTACACATAGAAAAAACAGCCCACAGTAAACTGTGCCTTATTTGCACAAGGACAAAAAATGTGCAATTACATGGCAATCTGCTCTTTGGAACTGCAGTCTAGTAATCTTTCATCTGCGATAACCAACTAAAAACATACTGCTGAGTTACTGTACTAATTGTTTACCCCCCAAAATGGAAGAGAAGGTGTTGAGAAGTTAATTTAGCACTAGTTAAAATTCCCACTTGGGTCAGAGTAGAGCCTGAAATGCTCTTTTAGGGGAATGGTTGCACAGAGTGGGTTATGCCAGTGCTGCTGCAGCTGAAGTTGCCCCTGACAGTTCCTCGGCTAAAAACCACTGCTGAAATCATGTCTCCTGCATAGTCCAAAACAAAACTCCCTCTGTGCCTGAGCAGTGTATTTCAGAAGTCAGACCCAGTCAATCTTGTTTTCCAGCCAAGGGTTGTGGAAGGTAAAGTTAGCTAGACGAAGGTTGTGCTGGTCATGTGAAAAGTGCATTAAGACTGCTAACTTGCTTCGGAGAGCTGCAGTGAGGAAGACTCGCTTTTGCTTTTTGTTGCTGAGAAAGGCTGCTGATTGTTGTTGTTGTGTGGTTTTTTTTTTTTGTTTAATACTCCATACAGAGCATTAAGCAAGTGGAGTTGCAGCATTTCACACTTAAGTAGTAATTCTGTGATTCCCTGTGCAAGCTTGCACATGTAACTGTGACCAGGAAGTCTTGGGAGGGGGGCTTGAATTAAACTATCTTTTTAACAGAAGATAATTACAGTCCTAGTGGCTGAAACCTTGTTGTTATTATTGTGAAATATTATGAAATACTTAATTACTGGATGGAATGGCATACAGTGCTGTCTACCTCTGAAATCAGTTCATTCGGATCTTTTGGCTTGTGCATTTCTTTCACCTGTCATTAGTGGCGTTGTAAGGGACAATACAATTTTAAGGTTTCACACAACTTTGAGTAGTCATTTTCAAATCAAACTCTTCAAATCACACAAGATTTTTCAGTTAAAGCCATATATTAAATGAAGAAAATAGAGACTTGCCCATAGAGTGCCATCTGTGGATTTCTATTTAATTAGAAAATAATTTTCATAAATCTCACTTATACAAAGTATATACTAATACAAGCTTTTTTAAAAAGAAATCCTTGGGTTTTTTTCCTAAAATCTGAAAGGAAAAACATTCCCCCAAAATGCATATTAACTATCACTAAACAAATCTTAACAAAAATAATGTCTCTTGATTCCAGAAATGTTAACAATCTGTTCCTGTTTGGGGTTTGTCTGAATACCGTTGGAAAGGCTTGAGCTTTTGGGTTCTGGATGTGCTTTTTCTTCGTATTTTTTTAACCTGTTCAGTTTTTTCATCAAAGAAGGTCACCTCTTCACCTTTCTTTTAATCTTTCCTCCCTTTCATTCCCCTTGTTCTAGTGTTCTTTCCAACTTGTGAAAGTCACTTAATCTCTGTTTGAAACTGTACCTGATTTGCTCCAGCAGCACGGCTTCTTTTAGCAAGTTCATACAAATGGATAAAGAGGAAGACGCCTTTGACATTTTTGCTGTACCAGGAGGATGCAGCCTCTCCTTGGCTAAGAGCTACAAAAAAGAGGTTATTTTAGGAATAGTATGGATATGTATGTATCACTGTGGCTTGGTTTACAGTCACTCTGTCTTTAAGACATGTTTGAATATCTGCTATTCATGCATGAATAATGCTATTTATAACTTGTTTTCAGGCAAGAAAACTGGCCAGTGCCACCAGGAGAGGCAGTCTGCCTGCATGGAAATTGTGTTTGTTTCGGTTCCTTACAAGGCCAGAATAAATCTAAAAAAAGTTCAAGTTCCACTGCTTTTGCAGGCTGAGGTGGTGTTTTTGAGCTCTGTTGCTTAACCGGGCAGAGCCCTTTCCAGAACATCCTGAACCAGCTGACCTGTCCAGGCAAGCCCAAAGCCAGGCTCCTGGGGGAGCTCTTGTCTTTCCCTTTGAGTCCTTCAACCATCTCTAGTAATAAATGTGAAGTTGTGTTATCTGGTGAAAACATGCCATCCTACCACCTGGTATCCTTATTTCTGCATGCAACCTGCTTGAAAACTGATCTTTCCTCTGGTCAGCTAATGTCTGCTCTGCTTAACACAGGTGGGTAGCTGGGGTTCTAGAACAAGTTCATTTGTGCCTCAGTTGTATTATTTCCTTTTGTGCTTAGCTAGGCAGAGCAGATTAAGAATTACCTCCTTTTCCTCTTGCGTTGCAGCCTAGGACTAACAAAAACTGAAGACGAGAGCTGTGATAGTAAATTTCTCTATGAGAGAATGTGGTGAGTGATAAGGTTCAGGATTGGCGACTAATGCACATGTAAAATTTATCTTCACAAGATATTCCCAAAGTCGTTATTCAGTGAATTTTATAAATGAGGGGGTTGTATAACAATTGCATTCTCAATAATAATACATTTTTCACTTAATTTGCCTTGGCAAGCTGACTTTTCTTCAACCTGCAAATCGATTTCCTTCTTCAGTAAAGGATCAGTTACCAAAAAGCTGTGAAACACATATTGGATGGGTGCTGAGTCAGGCGTTATCTGGTGTAGGAAAAAGGGTGTGTTTAGGAAGAGAGCATACATGTAAACCAAAGTTTCTCTTCAAAACAGATCAGGACACCCACTCCATGAATGTGAGGGTCCATCAGGCTTCAAATGCCACCTGTTAACTGATGATTAAGTGGAAAGTGGGATGCAAAGGTTAACCTGCTGGAAAACAGTTTGAATAGGTTGTTTTTCTCTTAAAAAAAGAGCTGTTGGCATGATAGAAGGGAAGGATGGGAGTTTTGACTCCGCTTTTAATAGGTAAAGTGGTCAGAAGAATCCTTAAGTTTTCAAACGGGCAAAACAAAAAGATAGGATGAGATACGTAGTTTCTGGGGAAGAACAGGGCAAATGAAAAGTGAGAGATGCTCTTAATTTCATGAGAATGTTTTTTCATTCCTTGTTCCACATAAGCAGACTCACTCTGGGTCTGTAAAGCTCTCAGATTTATCTTGGAATAACCATCCCCAGAGCTTCAGCCATTTTAGTAAGCTACTTTTAAAAATGCTAAGTGAAAGTTTAACAACCCCTCTCCTCCAATAAAGATTGTTCAATAAAATCATAACCGTGCATTTCTTGGCTGAAATCCGTGTATCTGATTCTGCATGGATGCAGGGCAAAACCTGCTGAAAGACAAGGAGGACATCCACCAGATCTATGCTATTTGTTTTTTCTTATCTCTGCCTGCTCCCTACCTGCCTCACACTTTTCCTTTGTATGCTTCTGATGCAGCAGTAGTTTGAGACAGTATTGGTGTCTGGTGTGAGAGTCCTATCTTCGTATCTTCTTGTTGTATGTATTTTAAACCAGTTTTAAAAAGGAACCCTTTTTTATATAACACCTGTAGTTATATGATTGGAAAGCTCTGTGTGAACAAATGCCTTTTACCTATTTACTGTGGCGCAGTGGCTCCTGGGCTGGTGTGGCATTGGTCTGGGCTGATGCACCCCCCCCGTCCCCTCTGGCTCTCTGTGGGTAGCCGTTTATTTCCCATTACAGTCTTTAAAATCCTACTAGCTTTGTATTTAATATGCTGTGCTTGTCATCAGCCTAGAATTTCCTTGCAGAGTAAGCACAACCCTTGTTTTGCTCAGGCAATACCTAAGACCGAAAACTGTGAGTTCAGTTGTAGAAAATAATACAGGAAAAAAATCTCCCTTTAAAAATTACATCTAATAACTGTGTTTGTATTTCTTCAGTGGTACGGCAATAACTTCTGAGTGCCTTCCCACTGTGGGGATTTCTAGTTCACTTTCAAAAATCCAGCTTATTGAAAATGTTGCTATTAATAGTCTTCTGGTGGTACAAGAAGAGATAATTCAACAGGATATCCCAGTTAAACAGGGTGCCTTGTTTATGTTGGGTTTCTGCCCAGCAGCTGCTTATGCTAAAGTTCGACAAATAACACAGGAATTAATCAAGGTGTAACCATGGGGACAATGCAAGTGTAGTCACCATAGTGTGACCTGTAAAGACAAATTATAGAATTCATCTACAGTTTGGTATGATCATAGGTAATAAGCTACTAATTCCTTGAATGTGTTGGTGATATGGTAAAGCTGTTGCTGATGCTTCCCAGAAGAGCTGAAGAAAATGTAAAACTAGTATGTATTGAACTTAAGCTCTTGTTTTTCTCAAAAGGTATGAAATTAGGTTCAGAAGATGTATATATATACAGCAGTATGAGCTTGTTTCTGGGTGCAAATTACAAGATAGCTTGTGCATGTTTTCTGACGAGAAGGTGCAAGGAAAAACAACTGGTCAGTATTGGTGAAAATAGTAATTTAATTGGAATTTTAATATTTATTTTTAGTTTGCAAGAATAGTTGTCTCATTATGGGTGGTAGACTCTGATTTTCATTATAGCGATGTTTATTGCAACTACATGCAGTTCCTGGAAAGGTGTAACTAGTCACAAAAGCTCTTTGGATGCTCAGAACTGGCTATTAAGAAAGGAATAGTTAAAATATATAAAGGTGGGATATCTAGTGAAACAGCCATTTGTTTTTTGGGGGTGGGGCGGGTGGGTGGGTGATGGCCAAGGATCATTATGTTGTTATGTTAAATTAATAGTACTATTTCAGTTAACTTGCTCCTATGTTTAGAGCTCATCAAGACACCCATGGGAATATATGAATTAGTTTAATTGCATTATTTAATTTGGTTGTTTAAATTGCCTTTCTCTTTTTATATGCAACCATTTTTTGGGCAAAAACACTTTCTGATTTGGATTTGCGTGTGTGCTTGTTGTGTATGTTCAATACTATTGTTCCACCCAAGATCTTTTCTTTTTCTTCAGAAAAATAGTGAGAATTAATGTGTTGGCAAAATCCAGCCATGACTTCAGAGAGAGCTGTGAATAATGAATGCAGAATCTTTCTCTTTCGCTGCAATGGCAGTAAAACATTAGCCAGCTTTTTATTAAAAATGCTGCATTTGTAATTATGCCCCAGAAAAGAACAATTCTAGTGTAGAAAAACCTCTTTACCTTGATCTGCCAACATATCCTGTGCAAGCATGCAGATGGGCCTGACTTGATGTGAACAGAGTTTTGCACTGCTTCAAGCAGCTCTGTGTACGTGCTGGATCCAGGTTTTAATGCTTCTGGAGAAGAAACAGCTTTCAATCAGGATTAGCTAAAAGGTAAATGTGGGGGACCACATGGAGAAAGCTTTCTGACTGGATGTTTCCTAGTCTCACAGCATGATGTTATGTAATTCTTGGTGCTCTTCTATGTCAGTCTATAAAACAAAACTTACCAGATGTGGCTAATTGTTCAAACATGATTCTGGCAAAACCAGGCAAGAGTTTGGTTTGTGCAGCCTAAGGGAGTTGTCCTAAACCATCCTCTTGAAGTTAATGGCAGCTTTGTCATTGACTTAAAGATTAAAGGGTTCAGTAAGGTGAATTGACTTAAATCAAAGTGGTTTAGCTCTGATTTAAACAAACAAGCAGAAAACTTTGATTTAAATAATTGATTTTAATCTTATTGTGAATTTATAGTGTTAGCCGTTTTCTTAGAGACAAACGACTTGAATGGTTTAAATGTGCTGATTTGTGACCAAAAAGAAGTTTAGCAGAAAGATTTTTGGCCAAACAGTGAAACACTCCTCTCTTCCCAATTACGTGGGTCTTTTCCTGACCAGGTCTGTATCCAGCCTTAACTCTTCATAAATTTTTAGCTTCTGTTTGAAATGTGAATGGCTGAGATTTAAGTCAGTGTCTATTAATTCTCAAGCCATGTATTAGGTTTTTATGTGCCTTTATTTTACAACTGTATATGACTTGGCTCTCATTCCATGCATTTTATTCACCATTTGGAGTGTATTTTTGCGGACACTAGAGGGAGTACATATTGTTTCAGGAACTTTAGAAATTTTAGTCCTGTCAAACCAGGATGATCTAATCGGGCAACAATATATAGCTCTCCCTCTATAGATATTAGTAGTCAAGTTTGTATATCTCAGATCACTTGTCAAGGGGAAAACATGCAAAAGATAATGGACTTTTTTTTTAGACACTCTCTTAAAGCCCCCTATTTCTCAGATTTTCTGGGATGTAGAAGTGGCACCTTGTATTTTAAAATATGCTGGAGAATGCAAATTGGGCACAAAGTGGCAAGGCAGTGTTGGCCGATTTCAGGTATATACTGCTTTGCAGTCTGAACTACATGGTTGGATGTGAGAGGCAGGTACCAGCAACATTTGCCTGCTCTTCTGCTGAGCTGTGTTTTCCCCACAGGGCTCAGTATTTTCCTTGCCTAGTCACAGAAACCTCACCAAAAAAAATAGCAGCCAGGTAATGCAGTTATGAATTGGAAACTTTTTATTAATGAAATTCCTAAAATACACAGGTTAATAAAAAGAAATAGAAAAAAAAGGAGGGGGGGGGGAAGAGAAGGTAGTAGTACAATACTTTCTATTCTTTATCCTTCTTTTTCTCTTAAGGAGAACTTGCTTGACTAAAATGAGATTGCTATGATCTAATATATTTTTGGGCAGGGATGTGGCATTTTTGATGCTGCATTAAATCGTACAAGATGAATGAGGTTAGACTGGTGATGAAGAAAAATAACATGTTTTCTGATACATAGTAAGGATTGGAGCACTGGCGGTGATTTTGTTGTGTGTCTTTTCCTTTCTTTAGCTTTTTCACCAGTTCTAAATTGGAGTTCCAGTGACTCCCAGGTTGGTTTCAGTTATGTTACATACTTTCCGGGGGAAATGTATTGGTTATAATAAAAATATTTTGTCTCGGATATAATTTTATTGGCTTGTGTTAAAATGCATTGATTTTTTTTTTTTGGCTGAAAATTTTGGGCTTCAGGGTAGATGCATTTGTTCTGGTTAGGAGTGCATTGGAATCAGTAGAGCTCTTGGGTTTCAGCAAATGGATTTCTATTTAAAAGAAAATTTAAAATTTGAAAAGATTAAATGGACGTTAATCAGCCAGGCATCATATTTCCAAACATGCCATTCTTTTAAACATTTAAAACATGATGCTTAAAAGAATGCTTTCTAATCTTACTCTATTAATCATTTTTAATGTATGTAATTGTAAGTCTATTGAGCAGTATGGTGTTTGCATTACTAAAATATGTGTTTATATTAGTGATTTCTGTGTTTCTTTCTTAACTCTGAGATAATAAGGTTGGCTGTGTAATGCCTATTTAATTTTTCTTACCTCTGCAATGTAATTGAAGTGAGATGTGAACGCAATGTCTTTAACCTATCATCAAACAAAGTCTTCAAGTTCCTGGTCTGAAGCAGTGCTGTCAACATCATCTGTGATAGCAGGTAATCAGTTGCACCTATTGATTTGACACTGATTTCCATCACTTCTGCCAAGTATGCTGTAACCCCTGCAAAGTCTCTGCTAGCCTACAGTTAGTTTTCTTTTCTCCTTTTGTGCATTTAAAATGGGAATAGTTTCCTGTCTTGCATGGTAAAGAATAAATAGTAATGTTTTAAAAGCATTATAAAGTTCTGGAGCCTTCTGGTACTGTTGGCATCCAAAGCTTTGTCATTAGCACAGACTGAAGTTCATTGGTGCCAGTAATGGAAATCAGTACCCCTTGCATAAGGAATGGCCACCTTTGAACCAGAATTGAGACCCAGCATTGAAGCTCACACCAATGACTGTGTGGCTTTCTTCCAACAAATTACTGTTCCGTGTGTACAGTTATTATGCAAACTCTTTGTGGTCCTTAGTTAATACATGTTAAATGCATACATAGACCCCTATTTTCCCTTCCTACATTGAAATCCATGGAAAAGGCCTTGATAGAGGAAATCCGCAATTGTTTTGCGGGGAGTACCACTCCACTCCATATTTTTTTTTTTTTGGGGGTGTGTGTATGTGTGTGTAATTCTCCACCAGTCATCTCCCATAAGGAAAAGTTGGTCTTACTCCCTTCTCTGTGACTAGTCACTAGCTCAGACTTTTGACAGGTCTCTGCCAAAGATGAAAGATCTATGGAAATTATGGATGTGATAATTCTGGATGGGCTTTGGCAGCATTTGTTGACCATGTCAGCAGATGGAGCTCCGATGGACTTCAGTTCCATTGCCAACACTGAAATTGCCTCACTGGCTGGGCAGCGCAGTTGTTGCTCGACGCCTGGCAGTCTGCTCCTGGGTTCATAAATAAAATGCTTTATTTGTGTTTTTTGTGGTGTTCTTGTCCACAGTGGACATGACCAGCTATAACACAGATGGAGCAAGCGGGGTATGGTGGAAGTGGCTTATAAAGCGATTACTTCTGTAACAGAAATATACCTGTGATGTGGCCGTAAACTGCTGTGGTCTCTGCTGTTTGGCCATATTAGGGAGGGTGGAGAAGTTGTCCTCTTGCTCTGTTCCTCCTGCCAAGTATGCTTCCCCTTGCTAAATCTGTGTCCAGGGTATGAGGAGAAGGGCATGAGTTTCAACAACTGCTTAATAACTGCCTCATTAAGCCAGGCATAACATTTTTAGGAAAGTATTTGTCTAATATTAAGGTTGAAGACTTGTGAATAAGATACGCAATACATACCTGATATGGAAATGTTGGTTTACATATGTATGTATGGCCTTTTGGGGAATGTAACTGTTCTTCCCACATTTGCCTGCTCAGTTGTCCCTAGATCTCATGCAAGTGGTAGGTTAATACTCAAATTCTGTTACAGCTGCCTTTAATTCATGTAAGTGTAGGAATATTTTTTTTTTTCGGTACTGAAAGAGTCTAGCTACATACGACCACTAGCATTAATAGGACTTCTGTTACTCCAGGTTAAACAAAGGCGAATAGACTTCTGTGTATTTAAATCCAACTAGTATGGTTATCAACAAATTAATGTCTTAGAAGACCAAAAGCAATTCTGCTGTATTTAATACTCGGCAACTGCAAGCCAGTGTATTATATGCATTAATCAATTTGTCATAAATGAACCCCTATTTTGTATACAAGCAAATAAAATAGACATGCCATGCCATATTTTATTCATAAAGCAATAGTAACAAACAAATGGACCTAGATTTAATGTCTCACTTTTCAAATAAGATATGCTTACATCAATCTGCTTGTTATACAAATTTATATAGCTGATACGAATCAGTTGTGATATATATAACCTACATCTAACTCTGACATGTTTGGTACTTAATAATTACCTCAATTTAATAAAAAGTTCCTAGTTTTAAGACAGTCCTAGAAGCAACTCAGATTTTAATTAAAAGTTTTACCTTGGTTTTAAAAAGGTCATTTTAGCCAAGGGGAGATAATGTCCTTTTATAGTAGCACATCTTGCTTCTCTTCCTAATTGATGTTATTTGCTGGCTGCTGAAATAAAATTCATGCTGCTGTTAAGAAGGAAGAAAAAAATATTGTAGTGGTGCTACAATTTTTTTTTTCAGAATGTTCGTGGGGTTTTTTTTTGCCCTAGTAAGTAAATAGTGTTTAAAAAAAGAAATGCATAACAATGTTCTTAATTGCTAGAAAAAATGTGATATTTTACTAACAAAGTCAGTGACTACTAGGATGTGTTTACTGATGAGACAGTGTGTGCTGTGGCCCGCTAGAAGACTGTATGTTGAAGTAGGTACCTGCCCTTTAGCTTCCAACCCAGTCCTGGCATTTATGTAGTTTCTTTTAATTTGGTTGGGAAGTGTACTGTCTGTGATGCTCACTGCAGAGTTTGCTGCAGCACTGTGAGTGTATGATGACAGAAAGAGTCCTAGGTATCTTTAAAAAAACCTTCCAGATTAAAACTAAAAAAAGAACAAAAGGAAAGAAGGAAACAATATATACAGTTCAAAGAGAATACATAAAGCAAGAGCTGAACATTACTCAAAAATCAAAATAGCCAGTCTTGAAATCCAACCAAATTTTTATGAAAAAATGTCCCCTCTGATGCAAGATACTTCCTTTAGAAGACTTAAAAACTAAAGGAGTATGTGATGGGAGGCGAATCAAACAAAGGGGAAGACAAATAATACGTTGACAAAAGCAATTGAGGGAACAGAGCGAAAAAATGAGAAAAATAAGGGTAGTACTTGAATATCTTGATCTTAAGAAAAGCTCTTCCCAGTCATCCTGGTGTCTGTACGAGTGGTCCTGCACCCCTTGGAATAACAAGAACTGGAAGAAAAAAGGTGATCCTGCTGATACACATCTCGACGAGCCGTATCAGAGCCAACAAGGACAAAGAGGAGCCCTTTTTGAGAGGTGGTTTTTCCTTTGCATGTGCGTGGCAATGTGATGCTCAGCCCAAAGGCACAGAAGAATATTTCAGTATCAGTCAAACTCATGTAGACAGCTGAATTTATTTATTTACTCAGTTGCTGCTTCATTACAAATAACCCTTGTGTTTAAGCTACTTCCTGGTCCTAAAATGATAAAAATAAAATTCTTTTCCTATTTATTGAAGAAATAGGGTGACTGTGTAGCTGTTATTTTCATAAAACTGCAGTCACAAGGATTGAGCACTACTGTGACAGATATACATGTAACTGTTAAATTTTGGAAAGATAAATTTACTAAGGAAGAGCTTAAACACCTTTTGTTAAGGCACTTACCATTTAAAAGACAGATTTACAAATACTTGCTGTTGGCTTGCTCCGAGATTCAAGGATTCTGCTGAACACTAAGAATTATTGAAAATCAATGAATTCTTAGTATGCAGAAGGTCAGATGTGTTTCTGAAATACAGAGATGTACAATTAAAGTATTACAGTGCATATGTGCCTCATTTAAAAGATCTCTTTATGACAGATTGTTATTCCCCTCAATCTATCAAGTTGTTAATTTTGGAATCTACGGAAACATATCTCTATATGTATGTTACTCTGGAAAGTTGTTATGTTGCTTTGAGCATAATAACATATCTTTAATGTCGTTTGTGCTTCTGTTTTCATGTCAAATAGCTTTCAGAGCCATTGTTGTCTTTTATGCTAGTTACAAAGTTATCCCCTTTGCTGTTTTATAGTATGTCTCAGGCAGTTTTACATTTCAGCCTTTTTTTCTTTCTTTTTCCCCCCCCTAGACAGCGCAGTACTGTCTCTACACCCCAAGCCAGCCTGACTGTTCCTGCATTAACCTAGATTACTCTATTTACTTCCTGATTCAGTTGACCTGGAGCCTGGATTTTCAGAAATCAATTCTAAAGCTTGGCATATGAATTCATGCTTAGGTACCAGAATATGTAATTTGAGCATCCAAATTGCAGAGTTCCCTGTACTTGCCACAAAGTGAGGCAAGAGCTGCTTGCTGTTCAGAGGGGCTGAAATCAGTGGGCTGGGGGCAGTTCTGGTTTTAAAATCTTGGTCCAGGCTCTCACTCTTTCTTGGCCAGTAGACTTAGGTTGTCTGCCTGTCTTGGAAAGGTACCTGCAATGTATTGGGTGATGTTGTAGTGTTTGATCATGGATTTTCAGTGTATTGAGGGACTGATGGCTGGCACTAGAAATCCTGCAGAGTCTGTTGTTTTATGCTGGCAGTATTAACAGTCATTCTACCACTGTGTGTCAACACTCCTCAGATTAAGATAAGTTCTGAATAATCAGTGTAATACTTAAAAGCTTTTTTTTTTTTTAAAAAAAATTGAGTTAGGGGCTTTCCCAGGCTCCCTCAAAGATAGCAACAGAGCAGAGATGGCTCATCCCAAAGTTGGTATCACCAGAGTGTGGTTGGTAACCTGTGCCTGATCTTATTGTAAAAAAAACCAAACCAAAACAAAAAAAAAACCAAAACAAAAACCCAACAATGAAAAAAACAAAAAACAAACAACCCAGCCCCAAAACCCCCTCAAGAAGGCAACAAGCATGTGGATCCCCTTATATGTAATGTGCATGTTCATCTGAATAATGAAGTTCAGTGGTTTGAATGAATGCAGGCTCTGAGCTGCTAGGGTCTGCATAGAGAGCAGTAGTGTTTCTACCCAGTGGGTGGGAGAAGGCTGTCTCTGCTTTTGGTGGCGCACAGTGAAATGACAGTTGGAAATGGTCGTGTATTGCAGCAAGGGGAGCTCCAGCTAGACTGAACAAAATAGTACTGTTGAGAGGTCATTTGGAGATGGTACTGATGCTTAGAGGGGCTGTGATATCGCCATCCTTAGAAAATAATTCACCAGTATGTTTGAGAAACTCCAGCGCAAGCTGATCTAACTCTGAATTTAATTCCCCTTTGAGCAGTGGAATTGGACAAGGACCTTTAGAGGTCAACTCCAAGTTACTGTAGTGTATGATTTCCAAAACAAGAGGGTCCAAACAGTGTTAGAATCTTCGAAGATTTTGAACTGCTTTCCCAGTTAAGTATTTAAAAAGTAAAAGGTACATTTGTCAGCCATTGAGAAACTCAGGGGCTGCAAAAGAAGCCTTCAAATCTTACCTGAAAATTGTACCGAAATAGTAGGCTCCTTGAAGAGGCAGTCCCATGGTTGAGGCCAGATTTACATGTATTTCCAGTTGGCTTAAATCATGGTTTACTTCAAAAAGATTTGTGAAAGCTATGGTATTTGAGCAAACCATTATTGTTAGATAATGTGAAATATCAAAAGTTCAGGAAGGAGCCACTATGTAAATTTGCAAAGGCAAATTCGGAATATAAAAAGCTTTTCTTTAGGGAAGCTGTTTTGTCTGTGAAAGTGCTTCTAACCAGTGCAATAACTACTACAGCAAATACACAGGGTAGCTGATAATGTAGTGATGGCATTGTAATATAATGTCAACCTCAGGGGTGGAACAGTAACAGTCCCAGAGACCTCTCCTGCACTAGCAGTCATTCTTTTATGTGTTTTTCTTGCTCTGTGAAGTGCAAACTTTTTTGGGAGAAACCTTTTGAAGTGGTAGTATGTGTTCATGAAGCTAGCTGGGACAACAGAACACATCACTGGTGATACTGCAGACCATATGTATCAACACAGTGGTAAAATATTGTTTCTAGAAGTTAGGCGTAAGCACAGCTGAGAGGTGTCACAACTCTACACTGATTCAGGACTGAAATTCATGCAGGATGTCGTGGTGAGAAGTAGAAATCGCTGTGCAGATGCACCAAAGGTGCTAGGATTGGCCAAGTTACTCATGGGTTACTTCCGACTTTAATTTTCAAAACTAGAAACACTGTGGGACAGAGGTAGTAGCCTGCGAGGAGGCAAGAGTCCTAGTGAAACCAAGACTGAAGTCACCACCGCAAAAGCTCAGTGTGAGAGACTTGACGAGTGAAGACTGAGAGGTGTGAATTACAGTGTTTCAACACAGCGATGAAGCCAGCGGCCATGGAGGGGTCTAATAGGTGCCCTGCCCAGTTCCAAATGACTCGTTGCAAAGGTTACTGACAAATCATGCCTGTTCAGGAGGAAATCTATTTTATGCGTGAAGGACAAAGCTGTTTTATTTACTCTAGGAATAATCAAGAAATTGGTCAAAAAATGCGTTGGAGCTGTACAACTACACCTAGGCTATATTGCTGGCAGAGCAAATTACAGGAGTAACATGGAAAAATACAGAAAAAATTAACTGTATATTGAGAAGGTAGGAGTGGAAGGAAAAATTAAAGGGTCTCCAACTTTCTAGTTGGACTAGTGGTATTAATTGAGGTTTAATGAGGGGAAAATAAAAACAGAAATTTGAGATTAAAACCAATCTATTCTGAAACAGTGCTTGGCAGGGTCAACGAATTGCTGTAAGCTACTGAAAAGCTGATAGATGACAATTCTGCTTAGTTGCAGGGGCTGCTTTAGGGACCATGAGGTTTGAGAGGAGGAAATGCTTGTCTGGGAATGGACAGCAATGTGGAAAAATGTATGTAAATGGTGACACTCCTCCCAGATAACACTCCCAGTGAGAGGGGCGAGTCTTAAAAAATGTTTCTCTGCAAGTCTGTAGAGGTTAAGAAATAATCAGCTTTATGTTCTTCTGGAGTAGTCTGGCTTTAGCAGCGACCTTGTTTTGACTTCTTGCTTCCTTTATGTTAAAAAGAAGTTGGAAATAATCTCATAATATGTCTAATGACAGAATTTATTTGTTTGAAAGTTGTGTTCTGTTGTTTAGACATCTCTATCATAGTTTATTATTATAATAGTCATGGAAAAATATTAAAATATAACTGGTAAAAATAAATCTTTGTAGTGTCTCTGATAATCCAAAATAATTGCAAAAAAATGTGCTGTTTAATGAGTGATGGCCTTACCCCACCCGTGCGGAAACTGCTGTTCCTCTGGCTCCCTCGTTTTGGACCTGTAATCTCCTATGAACATGTTTTATTTTCTTTTTGGTTGTGAATGCGATAGGGAAGTTCAGAGGAATGCCACTTTTCATTAGATTGGTATGTTCATCTGAAAGATCAAAGAAGTTCAGGTTTTAAGTTTGACAGCACTTTGGGTCAATTCCTGTTTTTAGCTAAATTGGTTCAGTCTTCCCAAACTACACTGATATGAATTCCTGCACATATAAAAAAACCTTGTGAAGCATAACATGTCTACGGACTTTGCTATAAATGTAGCAAGGAAAATCAGGCAAGATGGGTACATCAAGGGGAAAAATCCTGGCTGAGCAGTCATCTTGCAATAAAACGAAGAAATGGCTGTGTAAATTAATTGCTGAAGTAGCACAGTATCCTGTTGGAAGGTGTAGAGGAGAAGTGTGAAGGGCAAGAGTGACTCAGCTGAGATTTTAAAAATCATAAATTTTAGGCATTTGGTTTCTTTTTAGATTCTGATGTCTATAGTAATCCCAACCAAACCACTGTTCGTTCAATATTCATGAATGAAAAGACATTTTGTTCTTTAAGTGTGCTTCAAAGAAAGTGTTGCCAGTACCGAGATCAGCCTTTGGAACTTGAAAATTTTAGATAAACAGGTGACTTTTGAGAGTTGGTAAAATAATGGAAAAATGAATAAATGTCAACCTCAAATAGAACTGAAGTGGTTTCCATAGGAACACAGATGTGTGGCTCCTGTGTATGTCGTATTTAGCAATTTGATTGTATGTTTGTTCTGACCTTACAATTGAAAAAGACCATTTGAGAGTTCTGGCATTTGAGGATCCTAACAAGGGATCGTTAAGCTAATAGTTTCTGAAATACCCCTAAATTCCTATGTTAAAGTTCATAGCTGTAAATGGCGCACAAGGAATCTGAAGCATAAATCATTAAATGACTGAGTTCCACTTTACCATCAGCAAAGTACTCTACTGACTGTTAACACAAAGGAAATGTGCATGGAAATGTTCTTTAATGTATGTCATGGTGATCTTGAAAGCCTAGGCAGAAGTAACATTGAGCAGTAACCTTTATTCAGTAAGTACCCTAACGGCAACCTACGAACATATGGTAAATGTAGCCTAACGCTCGTTTTGTGGTAGCCCACCTGCAGTTGCACAGAGCCCTTCTTGGGGTCTGCAGCCCCTCCTGCCTCTGACACTCCTCTCCTTACCAAACTGTATATTAAAGAAAGAAAAAGTATCTCCAGGCAAAAGCTACATCTGCAGAGGTGTAACTCCGCAGAGCTCTTTGGAAAAATAATTGATTACATCTAACTTCTTGATTAATGTAAAACATTTCAGTATCTAATAACTTAGCTGTTTAGGCTAAGCTTTGTAGAGCTTGCAAAATAAGTTGAGTCTACGTAAAGCTTTCTAATCAGCATAAAGGTAGACCAGTCAGTAATTTTAGCTTCTACGGATTTGAACAAATTGGAATGTTCCTCTTGATGAAAAAGCTTTCATATGGCTTTACGCTTTTGTTATTTGATGTGCAGGTTCAAAGTCACAACCTGAGCAGTGGCCCCTCTGTTGCAACACTGTGCCTCAGCGGGTGCTGGTGGCTCTCAGTTGCCTTGAAGGCACCGCACCATCACTTCCTCGCTGTGAAACTGTCTTATTTCTGCTGTTGTTATAAGGGGTATCTAAATTGGAACATAAATTGTCTCTAGTTAATTATTCCATTAAATGAGCAATGGGGACTGCTCAGCATTATTATTCCCATTTTATAATTGAAGAAATGAAGTTAGTGATGTTTTAGTGATATGGATGTATTTAGTTACATATCTGGACTCTCATGAGTATCATAAATAAGACTAAAATCTGGCGTGTTTCGACTGTTCTAGTCACTGAAAACAGAGCGATAATGAAGATAAATTGGTGCATATGTTATACTTGTTCTGAATGCACAAGTTTCTGCAAGAATCAAAGGCGGGGTCTGAACTCTGGCTACTGAATGCTCCAGGATAATCAGCAAGCCCAAAAAATGATTCTCAAAATGGGATATGGTAATACCGCTGATCTCGTTGTTGTAGCAAACTCAGGTGCTCAAACAGAGGTCTCTACATACAGATCCTCTCTTTGATCTGGCATAGGAGTTTTCTGGAGATAAAGATACACATGACAACATTGTGGTATTTTTCAAGGATTTCTCTATATTTTTTTCTTTTTTTTTACTGAAACAATAGCTGCTTCTGTGGCAGATCACTTCTTTTAGCAAGATGCATGTTACGTTTCAAAACAGTGGGAGTACGTGGCCAGACTGAGTGCTTGTGAGGGTCTCCTTACATTCACAGACATTTTCTTATGAAGCCATGACAATATAAGGGTTTTAGCACTTCAGTTAATCACAGGTGTCTGAATGGAGCATCAAGGACACTTAGCTCTCAGGTGGGTCTGTGACTGCTCTTGGAATACTTGACTTGTGAAAGAAAGAAATGGATTTCACCGACATGAGAAAACTTTTAAAAATACTTTATTTTGGCTCATAAAACCACCTTGCAGTGCAAAACCAGAATGTAAATTACTGGTGCAAAATGAGACTGCTGTCAGCTTTTTTTTTTCCTTTCTGGTATGCAGTGTTTTTCTAAATCCAAATTTTCTTTTAGGCGTGCCAGGCTCAGGTGGAGTGGTATTGTCGAAATACCTACGTGGGTTGTGCTTGTCATTTCCTCCTCTGGTACGGATGTAGCAAACACAGGGTCTCATATAGATTCAGACGAAGATTTTCTATTAAGCGTCATTGTCCATATAATGTGATATTATTATTCATTGCACTAGATGATTATGTTGTTAAAATACTCAAGGAGTAGAGTATTCATGCAGAGCTTTTAGACACACATACGTTTTAGTGTTATAATTAGGTAGTTGAGGGTTTCTTCATGTGACCTACCACCAGTGCTGGGGCACTTGGAGGACCTTGTAGGCAAATGTAAATGGTGTCGATTTGTGGAGAGCAGAGTTCCTTGGCGAGATGTATTTGTGAGATGCTGCGGGGAGCCGAGGAAATCTCAGTTTCAAATACACTGTGCCCTGCAGAGAGAGCTTTCACGTTGGCACTTGCTGCAGATCTCGGAGAAAATGCTGAACTTCTAAGTGCTCACCAGTGTGTGTCTCATCCAGCCCAAGGGAAATAATTGGAAAGTGTTTATAAAATACAGCCTTGCCATCAGCATTCAGGAGGGGGTAGGAGAAAATGGGTTCCTGTGTTCCTGGCAACCGTACTCAATACTGTAATGAAACAACTAAAGAAAAAGTATTTCTGTGATACGTTGTAACTAGCAAGAAAAACAGGAGCTGCCACATCTGCAGGTTTATTGTGGCATGAACAAGGAAAATTTTTATTTCTTATTTTATCATTTTGCCAATCCTTAAAAAACATTCCTGAAGAAGAGTGGCTCAGCATTAGGAAGCCTTACAACTTTTCTGCAGTTAGTTTAGTGTGAATATGGATGTTTTTCATGTTACTGAAACATTTGTTGTTTTACCTTCAAATCAGACATACCATGTATATATTTCTGCCTGTTAACATACGACTTACAAAATGGCATATAAAATGTGGTGGTTATTTTTAATAGTGAGGGTCACATTTGGTTACAAAATTCTGTTAGTACTTTGTGACCAGCTTAAGATGTTTTTCCTTTACGGCTGTTGTGTTGCGTGGAGCTGATAGGAATGAAAGGTCTCATTTAACTTATTTCCAGGCACTGAATAAAGATTCAAGCTCAAACTTTCAGCCTGGAGAGTGGGAGCAGGTAGCTGGAGGGTACAGGCTTTGACCTGTGCCATGTTGTAGGGTGGGGTGTTAGTGCCAGGGGTAGTATGGATTTATGTTCTTCTATTTCACATGTGAGAGCCAGGACAGTTTCTACAGTGAATCCTGCTTCTTCGGTTTCCCATGTGTAAATCGGGGGTAGCTCAAGGAAATGGCAGGGTTTCACTGATGCAAAATGAATGCTTCTTTCCCTGAAATCTTCAGAGTTCACAACTTTGGTAAATTTTTTCATGTAGTATCACATTCCTGAAATAGAAATTGTCACAGTGTGGTGCCCTTAGACCAAGCCTGCTGACCATGCTGGGTGGTTATGTTAATCACCATGGGAAAGATGCATTTCATGGGAGAACAGGAGAAAAAAAGATCTTGCCATTTTTAGAAAGCCTTTCAAGAAAGGCTTCTTCCTTTCAAATGTCTGTACTATGTAATCTTGGATATTGTTCAATGTCAGATGGATCCAAGAAGGGGTGCGAGTGCTACCAAGAGTAGCTGCACCCTCTGAATATCTGGGAGGCTTCTGTATCTGAAATGTGCAGATCTCCACCCTGCCAGCCAGTCTGTGCTGTAGAAGCACAATTTCTGCTGCAAAGTAAAACAAACTCAGAGGAGAAAAGTTATACAGCTTTCTACTTTCATCCTTGCATCATGTTTTTAGCCTGAATAAGACAGCTATGATTAAGTATATGCAGATGAATGGTGGGGTTTTATTCTTCGGGTATTTGCTTCATCTACAGCATTTATGGCCCAAACAAAAAAATATTTGACAATAAAAACACCCAAATGTATTCATGCAGGCTCCCATGTATTGAGTTTAGAGGCCAGTTTGGTTAAATAGCATGACCGAAACAGCAGTGGCTTAAAGCAAAGGAAATTAGATGGGAAAAAGCAATTTCTAAATTATTTTCCACACCCTCATACATTTGGAGTTTGGTATAATGATCAAAATGGTCTTTCCAAGGAAGCTGAACTTGCCCCTGGGACAGTCGACAGAGAAAGGGGTTGTGGCTGGTGCAAATGACGTGAAGCATCTTTGGATTTGCCAGGGCCACAGAG
This sequence comes from Falco cherrug, assembly GCF_023634085.1. NCBI lineage: Eukaryota > Metazoa > Chordata > Aves > Falconiformes > Falconidae > Falco > Falco cherrug. Next base: position 38,284,194 of record NC_073704.1, on the reverse strand, counting down.
ACCCTCTTGCTTCTTCCTCAGTACTATGCTTGCTTCACTGTCAAGCTTTGTGTGAATAATGTTTGAAAGTATTGACATCTAATAGAGAGAGGACTATGATGTATGACAGGCAGCATTTTGCAAACTTGGGAAGATAAATTTTACTACTTAATCATTGCTTCAAAATCACAGATGGAAATGCGTCTATATTTTTCCCATCTTTGTATACAATTTTGATAAACCAGAATTTCTTCACAAGGTATTGTATGAGATTCTGGAAAAGGAGGCAAAAGGGATTGTTTTGCAGCTCCATCAAAGTGTTTAAAGAGTGTAGATTTGGCTTTTATTGATCCAGTCCTTATTTTGGAATTGTTACTATCACCCAGGTCTGGGTTTGAAGATGAAATCGGAAGGTCAGGGTTTCACAGACATTTCTCTCCATGGACCTCTTCTGTGCATGTGAGTTTTTTGATTCAAAGGTAGGTGGCTGGATTTTGAAAACTGTTTAGTGCATAGTAACTATGAATGATCTCAAGAAGAATATTTTTAAACTTCCAGACAGGCACAGAGCGGCAGTACCCTTTAGCAACTTTAGGAAAGTTCATAAAGCGAATGGGAATGAGTCCGCTCAGGTAACTGCTGCCCTGGGTAGATGCCTGGCGGTTGGCTAATGTGTTTTTAAATGTTGTGGCCAGAGTAATACTTTTGAAGTTAGTGAGACTCTGCTTTGAGTATATTTGGAATTGCAAGCATGTGATCATTGAGAACATTTGTTTGTGTCATAGAAAGAAAAACCCACCTTCTTCAGAGAGGACAGGGCACAGATTAAAAAAAAAACCCACTACCACTCTTTTCTGAGATCACTTATAGGTGCATCATCATGGTGCTGCTATTCTTTATCCAACTCTACATCCAATTAAAATAAAGCTATTTTAACTGTTTCATTGTATTTCATTATCAATTTTTGTAGAATAGGTTTTTTAGACTATTTACACTTCTGTTTTTTCTTCAATCTCTTGGTGAATGCAGTAGCAATAATTTTTATATTAATAGTGTGGCGTTAATTTGGCATAGCATAAACCAATGCTGATTTATTTATTACCCTCTTATGCAAAGTACTGCATGTTCTCGGAGGCTTGGTTTGTACATCTAAAAAAAGTACATGTTATGCTACAATATCAACTGATATTTGGCTTTAAAGGGTGCTCCTTTTGTCTCAAATAAAATACCGCTCCTTTTGCAGTACAAAATGATGATGATCTTTTCCTACAGTCCCTTCCCATAGCACGGGAATGTAAAACTCACTATCAGCTAATGTACAAAGCAGCTGGCACTGAACAGAAAAGACACAAAAGATTGACCAGAATTCAAGCTACCACAAAATGAAATGAAAATAATCTCCTATCTGAAGCATCTCAGAAGTATAGTTTCTTTTGAACAATCAAAACTAGCATTTCAATTACATAACAGAACTGAACAGAACCACGGAGCATAAGAGGGAAATATATAACACTTAGGTCAGCTGAGCTCCTCTGAGCTTTTCTTGTGTAAAAGGAAAGGCAATGGTGGATGAATGCACTCAAATGCTGTAAAAATAATAATGCTTTCTGGTATTAAATGCCTTTCACTGGAAGATCTCCAGATGTTTTTCTTTGAAGAAAATTACACATTGCAACTAATTTTAATATCCTATTAAGGGAGGTTTGATTATATCCCTTTATAAGTGCTAGGAACAGGGTTCTATCCTCATTTATCCCAGGTTAGAAGTGTAGTGAATGGTAAATCTAGGAAGAAAATCAAGTTACTGTAAGTAGAACAATTGAATGTTCTCACTCTGGTATGTGAACACAGGAGAAATTAATTTTCTTTCCCTTCAGTTTGAAACAGTACAAATATCGCAGGCTGTCTGATCTTGGACTACCTCGTCATTTCCCGGGAGGGCTGTTTCCCTGGCTGGTGGGTGAGTGCCTGCAGTGGGCTGTGCTTCTGCCCAATCCTGCCTGGGCTGGGGTCTTCATTTTGCCGAAGCCTGCATCTCCCAAAGGAAAGTTGTACGTAAATTCACCTGAATATATAAATGAGTTTAAAAAATGGCCACTCTCTGGGTACCTGGTACCCTTTTAAATCATTAAACCATCTAATAGGCAAAAGGAAATAAGAGCAGAATGAATTGGAAGTGAGGAAACTAGGTGGTTTTTTCACCTCCTGATTTTTAACAGGTGAATTTAATGGAAGATCAATAATGCTGGCTGGGGTCAGCTTTCCTTTAGAAAGGGAATATGCGCCGTTCTCAACATGGTCTTCTACAGCATCTCAACCATGACCATCAGTACCCTTTGATTCCAGTAGTGCATTCGTTTGAAGCAAAAATGCCAATCATGCCGTCTTGTGCATTGATGTATGAAAAAATCAATAATAATGGAATTTAGTCATCAAAGCATGTTACAAGGTAGTGTAGAAACATTAATTAACCTTTAAAAATATGTCTGAAAGAAGTAATATTGTTCCAGTTTCAGAGCTTGCGATAACTGGAATATAGGAAGATAAGCATGGCTGGTCTTTTTTAAAAATGCAAGGGTCTATTTGCAGATGAAGGGAGGGGAAGCCCTCCAATCCTGGGATGCAGTTTTGTGTGTGAGACGTTGCTAGAAAACCTCAAGTCACCTGTAAAGACATCTAGCTTTCCTTACGCGACGCAGCAGCTCCAGTGCAGCAGCGCAGGTCGCAGTGGGTGTAGGGACGGTGCTCTGGCTTCCCCGTGTCTGGTGCAAGAGCAGGTCGGAGCTAGCGGGCTGTACTCGTGGCGGTGCCTTGTCAAGGAGGTTTTGCTGGTCCTCGGACGGAGCTTTAGGTCATTTTTGCATATGTGTTAACAGTACGGATTTGTGCTGGTGCCCAGTGTGAAAACGTGGAGATACAAATCCTGGAAGAGAAGCCTTGCGTGCCCCATTACAGTGTATTTCTTTAAATTGTGGTTGCGGGTGCAACTCTGCATGCCTGTGGCAGCATCTCCTCTGGAACTGTGTGAACTCTTCTTTTTTCCTAGTGTATAATATAGTATGTCCTTGTGACTTATTACAGTTTATTTCATTAGATTTAATTTCTTTTCATGTTTATTTTATTGCACTGACTTAAGAAAAATAAGATACCATGCTTGTTATTGCCTTAGGGTTTTTTTCTATATAAATATTATCTTTTTGATGATTCTGAGAATTCTGAGAAAAAAAAATTGATTTCTCCATGTCAAAAGGCTCTTCTATAGCTCATAAATATTCCTTTTGTCAAAATTTAATAATTCGTTGTCCAAGCCGGTGCTTAAGTGGAATAGATTTATGTTAATACAAACTTTCTTTGGTATTAAGATGATCAATTTTTCAAGTGAGGAAAAAAGGGAAGGTGTCAGGAGCAACAAATGATCATATGTACTATGGTTTACTTGTAACCTCGGGTTCAAACCAGATGATTTTGAGGAAGAGTTCATTGGGTAGATGTTAAAATGCATGCAGGGAAAGAGGTACTTTTTGCGTAGTTACCTGTAGGGGAAATACTAATGCTCCTCCAAGTCAACAGCTGTTGAATCAAAAGGTTTGTAAGATGGTTTTCTACACTTGTCCTGGATAGTGTCCGGGAACGTGAGAATTGTTCAATATTCAGATTTCAATTAAGCCTGAAAAACCCAGTCCAGTGTGCTTAAAAAGCAGTGGGATGGTTTTTCACGTTTGCTGGGCTCTTAGCCAGGCTGCAGCCAGGCACCTGCAAGGCAGGGAGAGGCTTTCCGTGGGCTTCAAGTCCCCATAACAAGGCAAAAGCAGCCCATCTCCTTTCTAGAGGTAAGAGTAATTAGGTTTTAAAGTACTTCATGTATTAATGAAACCACCATGATTCCAGTTAGACTAGATGAAAATGAGACAAGATACTAAATTTTACTAAGTGTGATAAAAGCTGGTTTGGGACTGAGGGGATAAAGATGACTGGTATAGTATTAATCTTTCTAGGCTATTTGTATCTATTAAAGAAAAGTACTTGATAAACTGTGACAAAATGCATATGGTAGTTAAGATGAACCCTCCATCTTGTGTAAGGAAGTTGGAGAAAAAAAAAAAAGTGCAGTGCTGGGTCTATTACCTGCCTTAACTGGCCTGGTTTTCCTTACGTTTTTTTAGGCAGTCTCTCTACATGTAGGCTGAGTATTGTTACTGACAGTCTAACCATGAGGAATACAATTTAGAAATAAATCAGTTTCTAATTTAATTACCTGGGCTTTGTTTTTAATTATATGCTTCTACTCATCGAACAGCAAATTATGTAAAATTGGGAATGGAAGAATACATTTGCAGGATATTCTTCTTTGGGGTTCTGGTGAGTCATTATGTTATGAAATCCTACTTTATCTGCAAACTGAGTTCGGAAGGCAAACTGGAACACGTAGATATTTTGTTCCATGTGTATTGAAGTTTTGTATTTTAATATGGCTCAAAGTTTGACTTGCTACCTGCAGCAAAGTTTCAGACCAGTGAGCCTTCTGGCAGGGTGATCAAAGTTGAATTTCAGCAATGGCTGTACAGATTGCCATATTATATTGTATATAATTAGCATATGTTGCTCAGAATTCTTCTTGGTTATACCACTGAGAAGCCAGAAGTACTCTCCTGAGATCAATGCATTTCTTCTGTTATTTACACTGCTGAAATCACAGTTTAGCTCATTGTGTGTTTTTATAATAAGTTGTACACAACTGTGAATACATATTTGATTGTAATAGAAATGTGATTAAATTTCAGCTTTGTTCACTTCACCTGCTTTTGCTCACTATATCTCTACTGAGATTTATTCCATCGTTCAAAACTCTTCAACTGCTTCAGATAGCTGCCAGAAAAATGAAAACGGCAAACAACAAACAAACAAAATCCCTTCTGCCAAGACCTTGATTCCTTTTTTCTACTACAAACACAGGTTTCATCTCTGCCACTGTGGCAAATTTATACATTGGACATTTCCATTCTCTGTAACAACAGAAATGCAGGCTTGCAGCCAAACTGTAAGAAACAAACAGGTCTTCAAATACTAACTTTGAAATAGTGGTCTTTTTATGATATGTATATATCATATATATATATATAGGATGAATTGTGGTAAGTATAATTTCCTGTACTTTATGCACAGTGGCTTGTTTTCCAAGAGGTAAATTTGAAATCATTCTGATAATTTTAGTAACATCACAGTTTCTCGACATTCTGTAGCATGTGTGGTAGTATTGAGTGCCTTATCGACTGCACATGGGCTACCTGGCATGAATCTCAGCTTTGTCATCTTTGAGTACCTCCGCAATACCAAACAACAGGTATCTCTAAAATGATAAATAAAATCTTGCCAGCATTGTTGTCCTGTCTTTACACATGAGAGGCAACCTCTTAGGGTAAATCAGCACTGTTGCTTTAATGTCTGTCAATGTAAGCCAAGTTCTCTTGCCGCATTTTTTCCTTTACTATCACATCCAGTTTTATGAAGTAAGCCTGCATTTATTATCTTCTCACCTTGTATTTTTCTGCTTCAAACAGGGAATCTTTTCTGAAGAAGGGCAGATATGGTCATGGAACTTGCTCCTTTGTAGTGCCCTGTATTTGCATGACAGTTTTCCTTTTTGTTGGAAACAATGTGCCAGCCACTGACTGGATCAATAAAAATTGATTTCTGAATAGCGAGTAGAAGTAAACAATTGCATAAGAGGGGAAATAATCTTATGCTGAAAGCAATTGGATAATATACATTTTACCAGTAACTGATGGGTGTGCAGAGATAAAAAATAAAGAAGGGCATTTATGACCTGGGGGGGTGGAAAAAGTTAAATGAGGCTTTAAATCTGATTTGTGATATTTTTATGACTGATACAGAACAAAGTATCTAATTTTATTCTGAGCAGGGTGGTTCTGTGGTTTCATTTTGGTTTTTTGTTTGGTGGTTTTTGGGTTTTGCTTTTTTTTTTTTTTTTTACCTTTGCTGGCATATTTCTGTTTAATTGTGAGAAATGTGCTAAATAGACCCAGAAGGGCTTTCAAAGGATAGATTGCTCTTGCTTTTGGTTGTACAAAAGGGTTAATTATGGAGGTTGGTAAAATGTTGTTGCTTTAATGATAAGGGACTACTATACAGAAATGACTAACTGAGCTAGTTTTCAGGGTCATCTTAATTTTAAAATAAATGACAAAACATCAGGCTCCTTGATCATTCTGAGCATTAAAAATGAAAGGTCCGACATGCATGAGAAATACCTAATGACCACAAAATCTGGGATAGGTAACAGAAGAGGAGATCAACCAAAAAATAATTCATTAGAATTTCTATGTAACACAATCTTTCTAAAAGCTAATTAAAAAAATGTACAAAACTAATGTTGTGGAATTTTTGCCAGAGTTTATACACTGTTAAATAAAATAAAATTATAATAAACTAAACTAATTTAAACCCATATTTTTACACTTCTCTTCATGGGTCTTATCCTGCTGTTCAAGTCAATTAGGTGCTGCAGGTATTTGAGAGAGAGGAATTTGGATTTTATTGTTTGACATACTAAAGTTGATGTATTATCACCATTTTTGCTTTAGTGCTGGTCTTGTAATACAAGTTTTCAAACAAGATATGTATTTCCCCCTGTTTTTGCACTAAGCGACTGGAAAATGAAAAGGTCTGTTCAAGGTTTGTGCAACATTCCTTTGCCAGGAATATGAAGATCTGTAAATTACAGCATTTAATAGAAAATAAAAGAAAGGCCATACCTGTCAAACTAAAGCATGATTTCATGCTTGAAAAGTGTTGACCCATGGTGGCTAAACGGCTATAGGTACCAGAAAGTCACATTCTGCTTAAATAAGTGTTCTTACATGAATTCATCGAGTCCGATGAAAATTGCTCTAGGCTAGCGAACCTCTAAGAAATCTTGCAATAACCAGCTGTCTTCTGAGATTCTCAGCCAGGTGCCCTTGAGGATCACCTCTGTGAGCAACACTAAATACGGGTTGTTGGGATCCAGGGCTGTTCTGCATGTGGAATGGTTGGTGCTCTGCTGCCGAGCCAGTCCTGGCAGAATTTCACAGCAGACGGAAATCCTCCAGGGCTTAGATGCAATTTATTTTTTAATACCTTCTGTATCTATTACCTTACGGCTTTTGACTACTGTCATTATTTTAAGTCGTCTGTTAGACTGAGTTATGTTTGAGGACCAAGCTAGTGCAGGCCAAGCTACAAGGAGTTTGAGCTTTCATGTTCCAGTCTGCCTTTGGAGTTGCAAGAATTTGCATTGAATTTTGAAAATAAATGTGTTTTAGTCCTATTCCACCCTACACTTTACTGACTTGAATGAATTCAAAAGCATTCTCCATCTGCTTTCTATGCAAACAGAGTATCTGTAGGAAGTGACCAAGCAACAGTCTCATCAGTATGCCCAAGATACTTAATTTGGTTTTAATTCCTCAAAATCCAACTGTTGCTGTTGCAGTCAATGAAAAAATACATTTAAGTAATGCAGAACTGCTAATACAGTAGAAATTAGCAAAGGTGGATGTTTGGAAGTTATTGCATTAATTTATAATTCATAAAATTAATGTGTTTTTTATAAAAGTTAATATCATGAAATACTTAGAATGAAAACAGTTATTAAAAATGTTATTAACATTGAAATTAAGAAACACTTTGCTTTTCATATTAATTTTTTGAGCATGTCCTTTGCAATTTTGAAATAACTTACAAACTGCGATGATGCAGGAACAATATTTGTGGAAGTTTAGTGGTATCGGGGCAGTGGTGAAATATGGGATCTCAGCGAAGCATTACCTATGTGAATTAGTGATATTTGCATATTTGACTTCTCTTTGTGCCTTTATTGGTTCTTTAATATAAGTGAAAAAAGTAGTATTTTTCCAGTGTTTGAGAACAGGACTGGCCCTCACTTGGGGTGTGTTTGTGGTAGGTTTTAGTTCAGGTCAGCAGTGGCACTTGCGCCATGGCATCACACTGCAGTGCAAGCACAGACTGAGCTTTAAACTAGAGCAGATACCAGGAGGTTATAGCTATTCCTTAAAATTGCATCTGTATTAAATAAATATGTATGTGTGTGAGCTTTTCTGCTTCTGTGGTTTCATATCCTGTCTTCTTGGTAAGAGTTACAAGATGTCCTCCCAAAATTAGATAGAACATTGGCTACACGATCTACAATGGAAGAGCAAAACTGGTGGCAGAGAGAAAATTTTGGGTTGATGTGGAGTTACAGAAAATACTGGTGAAATGATGTAGGAAGGCTGGTCATAGAAGCTGATGCTCATATTAATGAGAGTAGGAGCTGTAGCTGCAGGAAGGGACTGGTTGACAGATAGAAGAGCCCATTGTGAAATAAAATAGGTGGCCTTGCAGACTAAGGTAGGTGACTGCAAGCAAGCCAGAGACCTGGAGAAGAAAGAAAAGCATTTCGTAGGAGAACGCTGTGCTAAGCAATGGGTTTGGTAACTTGTGAGTTTGTGGTTTGTCCAAGAGAATCTTGGATGCTGAGAGCATGGAAACTTAGAATTGTGCATACAGAGAGTCTAGAACATTATGGGGATGAAAAAGACTGAAAGGACGGTTTGAGAGGAATAGCAGTTTGGTGTGACTGTGTTTGCAGTGACTAGGTCAAGCTAACGCATTGACGAAGACTCACCAGTGCTTGAGGTTTACTTGGAGGAGTAAATGTAGAACACCTCTGTGCTCCAGAGGTCTCTTGGGTATTAAGGACCCCTGGTTTAGGCTGGCAATTAGCTCATTACTGGTAGACTACATGTCATGTAATTTGTAAATCTGACACATATAAAAAAAGGTAGTGTATAGTAGCATATATACAAATAGCGTGTCTTTTATTGAAATACCTCCCCCAGTGAGTCTGTAAGTGGTTGACTTTGTTTATTCTGAAACATGTAGTTTTGTGACAACAAATGGCTCCACTTGCTTTTGTTTCACATAAACACAGGGGAAAATTTTAATTTACTGTAGTTATTCCCGACTAGTCTATGTTAGTTTGCAGCATAAGCAGCATGTATAGATTTAAGAGTTAACCAGGACTTATGTGTAATTCCTTTTGAGCATTTAGCTGTTAACTTCATGCAAGTAAAACCATTGAGTTGCTTATTTAATGACTTACTTGTTTATGTGGAAAATCAATTAGCATGGCTTCTGGTGTTTTCTTACCTTTTCTCTTCAAGGATTCTCACCAGGAGATGTACTGGCACAGCATGCTTTTGGCACCCATGAAGTCCCGCTGCTCGTGGGGGCTCCTGCGGTGCAGGGACATGCCAAGTCAGTGCATCAGGGCAGGGTGGTAGCTGGGGAGTGAGGCTTCCGGGCCTTTAAACTTGCTCTTAAGGCTAGGATTAATAAATACCAGCCTTGGGTATTGATGGGGAAGATAATGCTAATGGGAATGTTAATTGTTTTATTCAAATAACTGGTGGCTCCAAAAGGCTCTGTTCCAGCCTGTGCTGTGTGAGCACTTGTAACTGCTTTTTATGTGGGTTGGGTTTTTTTTTTTGTTGTTGTTGTTCTGTTCCCCACCCCCCCTTAAGAGATGGATGTCCTTTAGGACACTTAAGTCGTGTATGTGCTGGAATAGCACTGTACATGTGCAGGGATGGAGGCGAGAGGCACTGGGCACATCTCTCTCATTTGCTGCCAATGCAGCTGGTTCTGGGCCATGGTGGTTCCAGGTCTGGGTCTCCTTGGAGCAGGAGCAGCCAAGTACCAGTGCTTCCAAACTGTTTCCTGGGCCTTTTTGTCCTTGCTTTGAAGCAGGCATATATCCTCTCAGGAGTCTATCTTGAAACCTCCGGCATTTTTTGTGGTGGTGACTATGCATAAATTGGCCCTCTTTTACAAAGCAGTCTGTATATGCTTGTTACACTGAGATAAATCAAGCCTTTTTTCAGTGGAAAGTCATTTGTATCCCATTTACCTGCCTGCATATGGTTATTGATAGCAACCCTTCCAGTCCAGGAAAGCACAAAGCAAAACGCAAGCGATGGGCAGTGAATCTCTCACCTTACTTCTGGCATTAAAATACTGACTTGGCACCAGCATGCACCAAGATAGCATCAGAGATTGGGGCTGGTGACAGCAACACGTGCTCGTAGCTACTGAATTCCAAACTGAAAACAAATGGCAGCGACAGCACGAGAGAAGTGTGCTATTAATAACATTATCTTGATACAGCATGCAAAGCAGTGACACAGGAGCTGGGTGAGTAACACACAGCCAAAGCACCCGCAGGGGCAGCCTTTGTCTGCTACAGCAAGCCCTCTTGGCCACCTCACTCTGTTTTCAGCAGACATTCACAAATAACTGATTTTTTAATTCCAGATTGCCCTAAACAGGCACTGCAAATAATAAAGGAAACTTTGTAAATAAAACAGCAATACCTGATCCTTTTTTTTAATTATTTATTTTTAATCATTGGTATCATGGAACTTCCTAAAGACCAGGAGATATTTTGATGGTTCTATTTAGCTTATCTGGAGTCTAAATCTTTTTTTTTCCCAATTGTAGAAATGGAGACAGAATATTTATTTTTTGAGGTGGCAGCTATTGAAACAGTGTGCTTTAGATAGTTTCTGATGAGTTTGATGTCTTAGAAGGGAACTGAAAATAAGAAATATTTAAACCTAGTTGGAAATACTGTGTCTCCAAATGAATATTGATTTATTTAAATAATTGTGCTCAAATTTGAAACTAAAAATTTTACAAGGCAAAGAGATTATTATTCACAGAAAGCATATCATGAATCATTTCACAGTTTATTAACCCATGGAGCTCAGCAGAGGAAAGGTGGAGGAAATGCTGGGTCCCCACTGAGTAGAGTTTGATCATTGTATTGGGTGTTGATGAACTGAAACAATGACATTCAGCAAACAGGTTTTAAGGCTTTTGTGGCAGGTATGAAATGGAAAGTAAATATTCTTAGTGGACTGTATGAGCTTTTACCATCAGCATCTCTGGCCTCAGTCAATCAATGCGCCCCACCCCCCAAGGTAGCACTAGAATTGGCCTTGTGTTACGCAGGCTCATTGACTTCTATTGTGTAATTTATTTAATCCACTGCAGGAAGAAGACAGTGGGGCAAACATAGTCTTTGCAGTCAACTTGTTCTTAATTGCAAGGAAGGGAGTTTGTTGGAAAGGAAATCAGGACAGCTGCTTGCTCTTGGTAGAGGAGATGCTCTGACTATTTTAGGAGGCATCACCAGTCTGATACCCAATGAATTATTTATATTTTTGCAATGCTGCACACATACTTTCAGGTGTTCTATCTGTGCCCAGGGTGTCAACAATGTCTTTTTTTCTACTTCTCTCAATTTTCACCTCTGCAGCTCCATGAGAACCTGACATACAAAGGGCAACCAGACCGAGGCTTTATTCTGTAGTCTGCCTCTGCTGGGAATATGTGCACAGTACCCATTAAAGCGAAGGGATTTCAGCATAGGAGCAGTGGTCTGCTTGAACACAGCTGTAAAAACTGGAGCTTAAATATATTATTTCAGGATAGCAACTGTGAAGCTGGTGACTCACTGCAAAGAGTGCTGACAATATTTTACTATGCATGTATTTGCAACATACACAGTAATGCATGTATAAAATATAGTTAAAAATACAGAGTATTGGATTACCATTAAAAGAAAGTTCCATAATTCTGGAGCACGAAATTTCTCTAGGAAAAATTCAGGTTCTTAGATGTCCCAGGAGACAAAGTAAGTAGGTTACATCACTAATTCTTGTTTAAGCTGTGGAGATTTTGGGGTTGGAAATGGCTGCAGAAAGGTGGAAAAAAATGAGAAATTTTGGATGTACTTGAAAGGGAGAGATTGGAATAAATGCTGCGATTCAGAATGAGTCATTTTGAGTACAAGACCAAGGGAAGCTGGTGAGCAGGGTTAGAGGAGAATCATTTGGGAGGAAGCTCTTTTCAAAGTGCTCTGTAAGAAGATACTTTCTTTGTGGTGTTTATAACAGAAAAGGGATGATATGTCCATAAATGATTATTTTTCACAATGAAAATACCTAATTCTGTGTTTTCAGCCTCTATACCAAACAGGAGATAGACCTGAGAGGCCTGCTGGCACAAGGGTAACACATTTCCATTTAATGGAAATCAAATGATGTCACATGTAAGCACTTGGGTGCGGTTGGCCAAAAAAAGTAGAAGTAAAAGATTATTTATCATTTAAGGCCATAAATCACTGTAGTCAGATCTCTTTAGAGGAGAACAGTGCCTCAGCTGGTTGGATGGCATCCCTGGTGAGCAGTAACTGTGGAGTGGCATTCCTGTTAGGGCAGATTGAACCCCAGGATAATGCTTTAAGTGTTCCCAGTTAATTAAGATATTACCAGTTCAGCAATAATAATAATAACAAAAAAAATTTAAAAATGGGATTAAGGTAGATACAATTAGCATGTTTTAATGGATTCATTCTTAGATCATTTATCTCCTGGTCAGCATTAGTTTAAAATACAATAAAAATGGAAGGGATGTAACTGGAAGCAGCATGGTTGTGAACTTCTCTAGGAGAGGTGTAGTGCTAACACTTTTGATGGCCACTCACACCTACACACTGACACTGCAGCTGGTAGGGCTTGCAATTAAACAATGCACCCAGGTGCCTGTTGGTGTCAAGGAAAAGAGAAAGAGATGTATTTTCAAAACATCTGTAAACAATATGACACCTCTGGCAGCAGGTGGAAAGACTTGCTACTTGACTTACAGGAAGACAATCTTATTTATATTAGCTCTCTTACCTTTCAGGTGCTTTTAGAAAGGCTGAAATGTATAGCTCAATGAAAAAATATTCTGCCTGAAGCTAGGAAGAAGTCATCAGGCCTGTTCCTCTTTTATCTTGCTACAATTAGAATACAACTGTAAACCATGTATTTCAAAAAATGTTTATGGAGTCACAGGTCTGAACTGAATAACCATAAAATTTTAAAAATTAAAATCCCTTTAGGAAATAGTGACCTTGCAGAGCTTATATTACTTACAAAATTCAGAAAGCTGAATTAGTTAGGAATAGTGATGAGCTAGATAAAAACTAAGTAAAAAAAAATAATAAATACAAGCTGTTCCTCCCCGTCTGTCTAAAGGGCTTGAAGAAAAACCTGACTTCTCACTGAACTGTGTATGCTGTTTCTTCCAGTTTGCTGCTTATCATATTTATGATCAGACCCCAGCAGTTACTCGCACAGTAGCTCAGCTTGGAGTGATGGACTAAGTGTCTCGTGCGACTGCAATCAATGCTGTCGGCGGGATGGACCTGCACGTGCAGGTGGGGAAGGATGAATGTAAAGCGCTGCTTACAGAACAGCAGCATTGCTTGCAGATCGTGGGTCAAAACCGGGCTACAGAAGTGGATCCATCCTGTTGAGCCCTGGAGAGGTGCTGGTGTTAGGGTTCATTGATATTTACTTGTTTTCTGTATAGAACTCAAGTCTAGATAAGAGGAGATGCTGGATGTTAAGTCTTGCAAACTTGCCTCTCCCCAGCAGAACTTGGGTAGTATTAAACCTACTCGTCTGCATGCTGTAGATCCTACACTGTTAGTAGTAATAGAGCTGTTGTCTTACCTCTGCTGCGGTGAGAAAGGTCTTGCCCTGTGTCTTCTCCTCTACCTGTGCATCAAAGGTGATGCCCCTGAGGAGCGTTTTGGTGGCAGTGGGAAAGTTCCCAGTGGCCTCTGATGGCTGAATATTGTAGACATTTTATTAAATGGTAAATAAGAGATGCTATGGAAAGAAAGCCATAAAGTGAGAGATCTTGGCCAAAATACCACGTTGCAAAATGGTCTATAAATTAACATGCTAGTTTAACTCGACCACCAGAAGAAGCAAAGAAGCTTATATCGGCCGTTATGGGGCACTTAGGGGTTTTCACAGCAGGCTGAACTTTCTGCCAGTTAATTTTTATGTTGTTTTTAAACTTGATCATTTTCACTACTGTTGTCCAAATGCCATTAATATAAAGAACTGTCAATCAAAGCAGATTATTAGTATGCAAGGGTTGTGGTAAGCTGCGTGTATAGCAGAATTCATTGAAAGCTGAAATGCTTTAGTCCATTTTGCTTGTGTACGGGAGGGAGATCAAGTATGACAGTGGCTATTAACAAAATGATGAAGAATCTTACAAAGTGCACAATGTATTTTAAACAGGACTTTGATGTTGGAGTTTTAAAATTCCATTATTTAAAGTTTAAACATAAAAAGAACCAACCCAAACCAACTACCTTTCTAAAGACTAGGTAGCAGTGTCATGATGTAGTCAAGCTTTTAAGAGTTTTTCTTTCAGATACAAACCAGAAGTTGCTGAATTAAGACCTTAAATCTGAAATGGACAGAATTGTTGTTCCAGTGCTGCAAAAACAAGATACCTGTAAGAATGAGCATTGCTGTAAATAAGGAGTAAAATGCTCTGTAGAAAACCCCAAGTATAAGAGTATTCTGCTAGTTGAAAACTTTTACTTGCTTTATCAGAGCTTGATCTGATAAATGGCTGAGGCATGCTGGTTACAAGTTAGGTCTGTTGACTTTCTGCTCTTCATTGTAGGTAGCGTCAGATTTGTACCTAAAACAGAGCAAGAAACAGTAATAAAACTCGGGTATAACCAGCACAAAATCTCAATAGTGTACAAAATGTCACTTAGGAAACTCTTTGATGTTTGTGGAAACACAGGGTATTAGCTTTATTTGTCAGTTATTTGCATTTGCATTTCTGTGCTCTTTGCTTTCTGAGGAGATCTTTTTCCGTTTAATTAGAAAGAAAAGCTAAGATACATACTTGTTAACAGGCTTAATTTGTAGTGCTATGGCAAAGGTTCTTAGCAAGTCTTTGTAGGAGTGTGGGAAGAAAAGAGAGTTTCATATTGTTCCTACTAAGCCCTTAACAGTGATGGTTATTGCTGCTTTCGTATTGCTCTCTCCATTTTATCTGCTGCTGACTTTTACACTTTCTGCTCTTAATCAAATTGTAAAAAGACCCTATCTCACTTGCCTCACCACCTCATGAACCCACAGATACGCATGTAACACGTCTAGGTGGTGTTAAACCCGTGGCTTTCAAAATCTGAAAAATTCAGCCTGGTACATACCAGACTTTTATGTTATATGATATTATCAGAATTCAGGACATAATCTCATAAAAGCCAAGTTTTTCAAAATTTTCTAAAATTTTAAGCACACTGAAGATTATGGTCATCTGTTGTGTTTGTTAATTTTTAGAGCCATGTAAAAAAAAAAGGGGGGGTGAAATATGATAAGGTATTAACTTTTTGTACACAAAAATACATATAATAGAAATGTTCTAATGTGCAATTTTACAAACTTTCCTTTGTGTGTGGATTTCGTATATCAAAACATACCATGTTTGCAGCATGATTTTCCATGCAGAGTAACTTTTTGACAGTTCACATGTCCAGTTACATACTTTCCTTTTTTATACAGATAGGTTGTTTACTGATATTTTGCAAATAATGGTAAAATCATTTGATACATCAAGGAGGATTAGGGAAGCTAGAGATTAACAGTGACACAGGCAAAATTACATTCTCCTTTGAAAAAGAATTTGTGAACCAAATTCAGTCTTGGACTTAAGTCAGCTTGTTGATTAGTTCTCCAGAAAATACCAAATCTTTGGCTGATGTAGTATGTTGATATCTATGGACAAATTCCATATTGCAATATAAGTGCAGAATGTCTCAGCCTGAGAATGCTGCCCCGTGTAATTCACAGTATTCCACCTAAGGAAGGACTAGCTCTGAAATTAAAACAAAAATCTCTGCTATGACAACCTTGATGGCCAGCACTCGTTATTCTTAATGCCAAACACATTTGTTACTTTAATTACTATTCTAAACCAACAGCAGTGTAATCCCAAAAGGTAAATTCCAAATCGTACAGATTTCTAAGTGCTAGCAAAACGCAGCTGGGAATTTACTCACTTCACGTGTTTTGTAATAGCTGAAAGTGACAGAATTGTCAGAATGGAAATGTTTAGCAGCAATAATTTGATTTCAACAAAATGGAGATGGAATTGAGGCAGAATTGATTGTTTTCTGCCGGTTTGCTCACAGATTTCGTTGCAGGTCAGCAGAAAAGCTGCTGGCTACTGGGGGCCTGGGCATCACCCTTGCTTCTCTGTCTGCCGTGTCCTCTGCAGAGGTGCTTAGGGGAGGGAATCATTCTTCCAATATGGACAACAGGCTAATTAAATACCATAGTGTGTCTTCCAGCAGAAATTAATGGCTTGGCAACCTGTCTGTGAGTTTTCCTAAGACTTCTTTGTAATTGCCACACTAAAGGTTTGCAGAATAGCCCCTTACAGGTGTGAGGACTGAGGCAGGCAGCCTGCGGGTGGCTTGCTGTAGCAGCATCTAGCCTGGCTCCTCCGGACAGCACTTCCAGGTAGAACTAGTGTGCAGATGTAAATAAAGATTAACGCCTTTATATTTTGTGTATTCCCTGGCATTTTCAACACAGTGGATACTTGGTGCTATTTAGATTATATGTAGACACTTGGAATCAATTTAACTCTTTAATTACACATTTTATGTAGCAGCAAGTTACTACAGTATACATAAGTAATTTAAACATTGAGCGGTATATTGTCCTCATCTTTTGTTCTTTTTAATTCCCTTCTTAAAAACATCTGCAAAAAACTTCTTTATAGGCAAAATCCTTCTGTTTTCCAGTATTTGTTGCAAAATAAAATTTAGCTATTTTACTGTATCCATTTAGTGTGTTGCCACCTTTTCATACTCTTAAAACAGTGATTTACATTGCAGTGCCTGAGAGATATTTCACAGTGATCCACTGTACCCCCATTACCACTGAAATTCCTTGCTTTTGGTGCGGGTAAGGGGGTCTCTGCCTCTGGAAACAGCTGCAAGACAGGAGGCTTGGATTTTCTAATCTTCAAAACATCAGGTAATGGTTTGTATTTTGAAGCACAATGTACTTTTATAGTACTGTTTGCATGGTAAAGAACTTAACATCCACACTGAATGCCCTGGAATATGTTAAAGGAGAAAAGTTAGTAAGGATAAGAACTGTAAAAAAAATAAACTAATTGTATCTCAAATAATTGGTATAATTAATTCCATTTAATTTCACTCCGCTGTTGAGAGCTACTCCAAAAGCAGGTTTTAGGGATACTAGGAGTGGAATAGTTGAACTTAACTTCTGTGAGGCCCCTTGCACCACGCACTGAAGCAGCTGAGGCTCATGTTTTGGAGATCTACGATTTGTGCTCGATCCTTGGTCCTCTGCCTGCACAGCAGCTCAGGTTCAGTATCTCTCTGTCTAAAACTGAACACCTGCAAACTTTTGCAATTTCTTCAGCAAAGACTTGGGAGTTCGGTTCCACCATTGGAGTATTTTTCCTCAGTCGATTTTGAATAAAAACCTGTTGGTAGGCACGATTGGCAGATGGCCATGCAAGGTGTTATTAGTTAGATTTGCAGAGACTTGTGGCACTCGATTCAGTCCTCTTGGGTAGCCTCAGGAAGACTTTAGGAAAGATGCTTGCACGTCGTTAACATGCTGGTTGCTACAGAAAGAGGTTTAGGAGGCTATTTCACAGCCTGAAGGGGTTGTCGTGTGTTCCACAGAAAAAGCTAATGTAGCCGCCTTTTAGAAATAAACAGCTGGAAATCACGCTGCAGCACATAGGGCAAGCTGTACTTGAACTGGTTTCACAGTGCCCAAAGAGAAATAAGCAGAGCAGCTATGCTGAGACCTGGGGCTCCAGCTCCAGGAGAGAGGAGCGCAGGGCTCGAGTCTGTGGGATGCCAGACTGTGCAGGGAGAAGCAGAAATGCGAAGGGGCCACCCATGTCCCAGCCCACCAGGGACTGTGCAGAGAAGCCACCAAATAACCTTTACCACATCCAGTTGCTGACATCCGTGCTGGCTCGGTTGACCTGTGTGAATTTATCCTGTGTTGGGATGCTGTTTCAGAGGGAGGTCCTGGAAAGTTTATCCTACAAGGCAGTGCTGAAATATCCCATTTGTTAATTTTTTCTGCTTTTTTCTGGATTTCAATTTGAATTTATACTTGTTAAGTCATTTATTTTGTATTTACAAGATTATATAAAACAAGGACAGCCCTTATTTAAGATAAATTATTTCGATCCAGTTAACATTTTTTCTTTTAGAATGTTCATTTATGCACATTTTGAAGATTTAGGGCTTGTCCAGAATTGGAACAAAAATAAGACTTCAAGGATCTATGTTATATAGGGAATTAGTTCTGCACTCCATATCTGATTCGACTAAAATTATACTATGCTGAATCTAAATGATACCATGCCTCCCCCAGCCAAGCAAGCTAATAGAACTATTTCAGCATTATATATTTGTAACATATTACTGAATACACTATGTAAATTGCGTTTTTTGGATTAAGAAGAGAAATTATTGGTCATGTCTGACTTGCATCTATGCTCATTGTAGTATTTAGAGTGAATTGCTACTTAATTGAAAAAGCAAAAGTATAATCAGAACCTTCCTATATTTGCAGAGAGAGTCAATTGTCTGCTTTATCAGGCAGTATAGGGTTGTAATTCCTACCATTCTTCCAACTCCTGTTGTCACAATTTAATCACGATTTATGTGTGGAACTACATGATGAGTCTTTACCAGTGGCATTCTATCCTGTTTTGTATAATATTTATACACTATAAAAAACCGTAACACAAAATGCATACATATATGTACAAATGCACAGTTTATAGCCCTATATACATAAGGGCATACCAACTCCACTCCATCTGGAAAAAGATGACCTTCTGCAGCGTCAGATGAATTACAGGATCTTTTCTAGCTACTACAAGTGCATAGATCATATTCTTAGAGCACCCATAAAAGTCATAGTTACTGTCAATTTGAGAAATTTTAGCTCAGTACTCCTGTTTCTCTTTTGCTGTCACGGGAGAGAAGAAATCCTTCTTATTAGAAGGACAAGATGTACTACTGGATTGTACCTAGACAAATGACCTTTTCTTGGCTTTAATAGCTCCAGGAAGGGTATCCTTGAAAACAAGCGGGTGTTTACATTTGCCATTTGAATGGTGGAGCATTGTGTGTGTTGGGTAACGTGGGTGAAAACTGCTTTTTGATGTATTTATTCTATGTATTTCTCTTGTGCTAAGGAGCAGCCTGAAATCTGCTGCTTTTGTTTTACTAAAATCTTGAGTTTCATAAAAATAGATACTGAGTATCTTGAGAAAAGATTCATGCAGTATTGCTTGCTGTAATATTGCATTGCTGCATTAAGTGGAAAAAAGGCATTATTGCAACTTTTCACTAAGGAAGGACAAAATACATCCTCCCTTATTCATTAGACCCTTTCAGGCTGTGAGCGTTCTGTCACAGCTGAGATGATAGGAGGCCATTCTTCACAGCGATGAACATGTCAGCCCATCCTCTTCTCAGCTGTCACCGTATCATTATGCATATGGCAGGGGGGGGGGGAAAAAAAGGGTGCAGTTTGATTTGTGCAGACATAAGAATCGTGGCTCAACAGATGTGATCCTTACATTTGAAATAAGAATGAAAATACAAATCAGCCTTTATTAAAGTTTGCACAGCTGCCTCATTACTGATGTTGGGTGAGAGGGCTTCTGTTTCTTCAGCTTTCCTGTGAAAAACGCTTGGTTTCTGATGCCATTCGCTATTTGGTCACCCATAAAACAGGCTTTTTCATTTTTGATAAGACTACAACTGTCTCTTAGAGTTTTTTTATAATAACATACAGCTCCTAGTCCTAACCTTCACAAATTCAAGAAGGAACACCTAGTAAAGACTTCACTGGGTAGCTTGTTGCCTGTCGGAACCTTTAGAAAGCAAAGCTTTAAGTCAGTGATGGTGGGAGGAAGAGTCGTGCTCCACGGGGAAGGCTGTGCTGGAGCAGAATGTATAGCTTGCAGCAGGACCTTGAGTAAACGGCTGAATCTTAAGAATCTTTTAATAAGCATAGCTCAGAAAATGCAAAATTATTTTTTTTGTGTAAATAGCACAAAGCAGCTATACAAATACCTTAAATTAGAATCACTATTGCAGTTTGAAATTCGTATTATTCTTACAATGCACTACATACTACTTTGACCCAGACTATTTATGTGGGTTTTAGCTTATTAGAGTATACAGCTGTCTAGAGAGAAGAAAATCCTATGCAGATTTCACAACTGCCTGGTGTCAGAAGTGACATTGAAAGCCATTATGTTTGAAGTCTCTTTTAGAAGGGTTTTTTTGTTGCAGCAACATCATACATTGAATATACTGTCATTAAGTTATTTGAAAACATGATGATAATGTGACTGAAAAAAATGAATGTAAAAATCTTGACCTGTGTAGAAAATAAACTGTTGAAGGAAAGTAAATCAGATGTGATGCCTGTGATGACCACATCAAAACATCTGACTGTGATATATGAAGAGGAAACAATATGTAGAGGAAAGACAGAGGAAAGGAGGATCAGGAATGATTTTAGAAAATATTTGTAACTCTGGATTTATGCCTCTAGATGAGGCTGGTTAAGGAAAAACAAAAGTAAACCCAGACTCATCGCTCCTGAAATTCACATAATGCATCTAGTCTGTTTTGAGATTCAAAGCTTGCTAGAAAATTCAAAGGCTACCTGAGAAGAAGAAAAACACGTGATTGAGTGTCCTGGCCTAAACTTGATCTCATTTACTGTAGTTACTCTAAATTAGCAGAAGCTAATTTAAGCCTGCCTTACTGCAGAGGTCTGCTCTGTCCTACAGAGTCAGGAGGCAAATGTGATCTCCAGTATCAGCCATCTGTACAGTGTGTTTTGTTGAGGCCCTGAAAAAAAACCCATACTCAGTACTTTTTTAACTTACATAACTTGTTTTGGTCCCAATTGCTCTATCTATCTATTAACCTATATACGTCTATACTGGGAAAAAGAGTACAAATCTAAGTTGCCATTTGCTATTTCAGTCTGTCCTTGAAACTTCACATAAATCAGACAGGATAAGACCACGCTGATTTCCACCAGCAGCACACGTAGTAGGGTTTCGCAGGGTGTGAGTAGTAGCAGGGCTCTCACTGCAGTAACCAGTGTGGCTGCAGTGTATTTACAGAGGGTTTTTTATTATTTTCAGGTTAAAACGTAGCATCAGTGGTAACACACGTCCTTCTAACCACACTCTAGAGAATAGCACATTTTTTTGGAAGTATGATCAGTATGGTATGCAAAGCTTCCTTTTTTTAGAAATAGAAATCCTGAATATTTTTAACTATGACATGCTTTTAAAATACCACCCTCCGCTGTCACTAGGCTTTAATAAGGGCAAACATCACACAATAAAATAAAAGGTCATTTATGACAAGAATGTAAATATATGGTAAATCCTTAGTAAAGATATGCCTTGAAGTTTGTTGGGGGAGTTTGTTCCAGTCTAGCTTTCATAAGGGTAGAGTACCTTCAATATTTGTTTGTCAACAAATATTGCTCTTCATAAATGTCACACTACACATAAGTCTTTCATACCTGTTTGATTTGCCTGCAAAAACACATTGAGTCTGTGGCTTCTCTAAGCTGATCCTGTGCAACCCCTAGCATAACGGGAGCTGGTCCAGATAGGTATCGTTTTTTTAGGGGGAGGTTGGGGGTTTTAAATTTTTAATTTTTTTTTTCCAGGAGCACTACTTAACTCGGTAAGCCAATATGAGGTGTATTGGGGAAAAAAAAGACAAAATTAAGAGAAAAAACAGTAGAACTTAACCTGATGCATAGAGGTTTTGCTAGCAGAGCTGCATGAGTGTAATTGCTGCTGACAGGACTCCGTGGTGTAGAGCTGGCCCAGTTCAGGAGCAAGGTGGGGAGCAGGAGCTGGCAGCGTCGCTGGGAAGCCCAGAAAACTTGCCTGTAGGTCCCTTCCACCCGCTAGTCTCAGGTACTTCGTGGTACCCTAGGGATTAATTACATGGATTGACAATTAATATGACAAAACTAGAGTCAGCTGCACTATTTCAGATTTAAGATTGCCTCTCATTACCTTGAAATGATGTATTTTCTCAAAGGCTTGGAAATTCATCTGAGTCTGAGCTAGAGGGGTCTGTAGTCTAAGAGATGGGACTAAGAAAAGCATAAAGCAGAAGAAAGAAAACCCTTGGCCTAAATCTCACCATTCAAAGGTTTACTTTGTGTTTGGTTTCATTGACTTCCTATGTCCCCTGACAGAGGACTTCGTTTTCTCTGTGCATATTAATAACATCATGCAGGGAGACCAGTAAGATGCAGTGAATGTTTGGGGGAGCAGGTAGAGTTAGTCTTGTAATTCATTTCCACAGCAAGTTCTGGTTCTATTTGCAGACATTTCTTTTAAAGGCACTTACATCCAGGTCTTATTTTTCAGTTTTCTGCCATTTTTTTTGAATAATAGAGGTGTTTATTTAAGGATGAGTAAGAGGTGCTGGGAGGGACAGGCATCATGATTGAACTGCAGGCTCCAAATTTAAGAGACTTTTAAAGTTGGGTATTATTAAGAACTCATTTAATCAGGGAAAGTGACAAACAATTTGTTGTAAGACGCATAAATACTAGTGGGAAACTAATTTCAGTGGCATAAAAAACAATCAACTCTTGCATATAAAGTAAATGGAAAAAGTGTACCCCTGCACATTATTGCTCCTGCTGCGTAGCACATCCATTTACAGCAATTACTTTTTTCTCTTTGACCAAAACAGCTTTTTTTTTTTTTTTTTATCCACAGAGTAAAGCAAGGGTAAAAAAAATAATATTCAGAAAGCACAGTAATACACAAAACCAGCTGTGGGATTTTCCTTTTTTGTTCTTATTTGGTCGTATTTAATAATCATCAACTGCCTTGTTGCTTAAGTTCCTGACCTTCTCTGTTAGCAAAGCTCGCACCTAAAAATCCTGCAAAGTTTCAATTTCTAAATGTCACAAAATATCAAATGGGTGCAGAAGATAAGAAGTGAGTCAATAAATGTTTGTATTCTTCTCTTGATGCTCTTTTGTATTTCATTTTATATGGAAAAAAAAATTAACCCAAAGTTTAATCTCTCCTTCAAATAAAAGAAGGAAAGAGACGAGAGCCTGGGGTAACAGTCAGTTAAAATATTGATTACAGTGCATAGCAATTTACTGAAAAATAAGTAAATAAACCCCAAATGCCTTCAAACTATTTAGGAGAAAGCATACTGTTTCCTATGGTGGGAAGAAGTATAATTAAAAAGCTATCAACAGTCTGGGATTGTCAAAAGTACTTTGTCACCTGAAGCACATTCCTTGTAATTATCTTTTGGGCTTTAAGCTAGATCACCATTAACCTCCAAAGAAGAAGGGTTACTATGCTTTCTGGTGTGAGAAATTGTATCATCATGTAAATTAAACCCTGTTAGGTAGTCAAATTGGATTTGGGAAACGATTGAGTATTAAACCTAGTCATGTATATTATCAAATGACACAAAGCATGAAAAGCTAAGAGGGAAAGAAACAGAAATATTTTTTTTCCCCCTTCCTTATAAATGTCAATATTCTTGTACAAAAAATACTTCATTTTGGGAAAGGTAAAAAGAAGACAAGGAAGTAATATGTATATACTTTTTAATTATTACTTTTTTCTTTAAAATTTCCAGAGAATAGAAAATGAGACAACCCAGTGCTAGCTGATAATAATGTAGCAGTATGTGAAGTGACACTTGGGTGTTACTCCTGATCTCTTGCCATGACGCATAATTACTAGGGTTGATCGGCAATGGCTCCTTCTACCCGTATGAGTCCAGTTTCCCAAATTTCCTGCAGTAATAGTGGCTGGATAGAGGTTGACTCTCTTCATCTCTGCAACTTAGTCTTCCTGGTGTTACGGAACACGTGGAAAAGTTCTAACCAAATACGAAAAAAATTAATACTATTATTTAGAACAGAGAAGATATTATTTAGGAAAAGAGAGTAAAAAAATGAATGAGTTTTCTTTTTACTGTAGTCAGTATATGCTTGAAGGATTTGTGTCTTGGATCCAAGGAGAATAAGTGCCTTTTAAGTATTTTTTTAATCTTGTTAGCTTTTCTGTCCATGTTTACAAAGGTGCAGTGTTTCAATGACCAGCATAAATTAGAGTGGTTTCACTCTGATAACAAGTTGGTACTTGGCAGTGCTAGAGGTGAGCCTGTAAAAACTCCAAGTCTGCGGATAGTTGTAACAATGGCATGTTCCTGCAGGTGTTTTATATGACTCGGGTTGAGGTGTATTACCAAAATTTCAGGATTTCTTGTATTGGCAGACTTGTTTGCTGTCCTGTTTCATGCCACCCCCGTGTTTGGTGGCTGCTCACTGAAGTACCATAAGCTCTTCCTGACATCTCAAGCTCGCAACAGCTGTCTCCGTATACCCAGCCCAAACGTGGCCATACGAGCTTGACGTGTCCATCGCATCTGCCGGGATTATCCGCACCCAACACAGCGTGCTCAGCAAAGCGCCGCTCAGCCATGCTTAACAAGGCTTGACATAGGCTGTGCGATGTGTAAAAGAAAATACTTTCCCCTTTGCAAAACGTGGTGCGCAGGAAGGAGAACACTGAACTTCTTAGTGACGAGGGAAGAGTGGTTAATACATTTTTTTCTCAGAACGGGTGAAAACCAGAGCTTTTCAATTTGTTAACATGCAGTTCCATCATCAAGGAGTACACGCTTCTTTGCAGTTTGTAAATATAAAAAATAATTTGTCAACAATCTTGAAAGCTTTCTGGGAGTTTCAATTTTTTTTTTTTTAATTTTGAAGACAACTTTTTTTTTAATTTTGCTGCCAAATTACCGCATGTTGACAATGGGCTGTATCCAGCATTTATAGTCTTTCTGCTTTCAACTTGTGGAAAGTGGGTAATTGAAGTGGTGTGCACAATAAATGAGAACATCCATTGGTTCCATATAAACCTTTTAAAAGCCTCGGAACGGAAAGTAAGGCAGGCTAATATGAATTGCAAAAGGACACAATTAATTTGTACATGAAAGAAGATTTTTAGTATGCCATTAGCCTCTGTAACAGCCAAAAATAAAAAGGCAATCGTGTATAACCTTGCCAAAAGTAAGACAAACTGCTTGTCATGGAAAAGTTTTGTATTTTAAGCAAATGCATAATGTTTTTATAAAAATTATTCCCTTAACTCTTACTTGCTGCCAATGAATTTAGGTTTTAAAAAAGATAATAAAAAGTACAATCATTTTGGAGTAGTGAAAAAAAAAAATCAAGAGCATCTGCTAAAGCAAGTGGAAGTGCTGTTGCTGTTTAAAAGACTTTTGAATTTTCAGCAAAGCAACTTTGTATCATTTCCTTTGTGTCCCTACTTCCATTAAGAAGGCATATGAAAAGGAGCATCAGTTAAAAAACAGGTCATGAAGAAGCTGTGAGTCTCTGTTCTATGTCCCATATCTTTAAGAAGCTAATTTTTCACCTTTTTTTTTTTTAAAAAAAAAAAAATTAAAGTATTTTTTATTCCCCTCTCTTCTCCCTAAGTTATCTCATCTTTTCCAGCACAGGTTATCTGCATATTATATAGCATATATCCTATTTTTAGAAAAAGTATGTAAATTCTAACAAATTATTAAGTGGTTTTATTTCTAGATATAGCTACTGAAGGTCATAGACTGCTCTTGAAGATTCCTGCTAACAATGAAAGTTAAATTACGCTACAGATATTAAAAAGACAAGATTATGCGACTGATATTTTCTGCATACCATGAAAAAAATGAATTATGGGGTTTCAGTAGCCTGATTTAATCAATAACTCTGTAATTCCCAGTCTGTCATAGCTTATTTTATCCATCGTTACAATGGTGCAATAATTATCAGTCCTCAATGAAAGTATCTGACATCATTAAATAATATGGGTAGAATAGGAGCACTCATGAAACAACAAGGAGCTGGTGTCTTGTCATTGATTGTGGACAACTGTCATTTGTGTTAATAACATTTAAAATATTACAGTTGCTGGAAGATAGACCCCTGAATCTTACAGAAATTATAGGGATTACAAATTGTATCTACTGGAAGTAAGGTGGGGGTTATTTGTTGGGAAAATGTATTTCTGAAATATTGCATGGTTTGCAATGTTTAGTATGTATTTATTTGAAAAAAAATCATTATGATAATTTATGGTACAATAAACTGCTGTATGAGTGAATTTTATAAGCCTTTCTCATGTGCCCGCTAAGGAAGAGTCTTATCGATTATCAGTCTCATTTTTTCATCAGTGCAGCTCATTTGTAAATCCATTCAGAATCATTTGGTAGAAGGAGAAGGGACAGCTTCTCAATGCCTATGGCAGTCAAGACAATTTATCTCTAGACAGAAATCTCTGAGTTGTAGTGCTGTGGTGGCAGCTCCGTAGCTTCTGTGCAAAGTCCTGGCCGATCTGAGTCTGGTTCCCTCCTTGCTAGTTACTGACCTTCATCATTTTCCTATGTAAAGGTTTTTATATTTCTTTTGATACCTGTTTGGTTGTGCACAAATGCTTTCTTAAAAAGGTCCAGTTGGGTCTCTTTGTGGCGGGTAGATTTATGATTGCCTGTGATATCACTTGTAGTCTGGCATATGTCGCCATATACAGATATATATTTAGAGTAATCATATTAATTATGTTCTGAGTTTCCTTTGTCTCTTTTCTTCTTTGATGTTGTAAATCTGTAGAAAACAGGACTGATGAGAAACTTGCACACTGTGTAGCAAAGAATCTGTTTCTCTGCATTACACACATGTTTTTCTTCTTCCTCTGTGATCCTTCTTTGCCATTTCTGACAAATTTCTCCACTCTGCTGTGTTTTATTTCTCTCATTTTTCCTTCCTTCACTGGATAAATGCTGCCTTCTTCAGCCTCTCATATTTTCTGCACTTGTGTACCACTCAAGGCTGTGCTCAGCCTCGGGCAGTATTTCTTTTATCCTGCTTTCCACTACGGTCCGTTCTCATTGCAGCCATAGCACAGATTTTGCGTTTCAGCGGTGCAATAACTCACATTTTCTGCAACATTTCCAGCTGTGGAAAATACCCTATTTGATCAGCTGGCTGTTGCAATTAATGAGAATTACAACCCCGTGAAGTATTCCTCCTATACGTTGGTTACCTGTAGTGCTAACCCCAGATTGGGATTGAATGGTGGGGACAAAGATCTACAACCTGATCTAACACTGAAGTCAGAGCTTGTATGGGCAGGGGGTTGGATCTTCTGATGTCCATACAGCCTGAATTATTGTATGGTTCCAAATACAGCCTTTTTTTTCAAAACAATTCTTTAAATACACACGTAAGACTTCCTATGGATGCTTGAAGCATCTCCTCTTCCCCATCTGGATTTCTGCACTTCATTTGTCTCCCAAAGAATCCACACTTGAAAGCACAGCCAGAGTATTAGGCTTCTTTCCAAAGGAGTTAAAGAAATCTCAAATTCCAATTAGTCTTAAACTTCTTCATTTCTTTTCTGCTTTACATTCTGAGATAGGGAAAATTATTAATGATTCTCCCATATAGAAAACTGGGAATGACTTACAAAAGGATAATTCCGGATTTTACTTGAATGATTCTTTCCAGGCCACTTAAATTTTCTTGGTTAATTTATGGTGAAAAAAACAATTAGGTGAAGGATTGCACCATTTGCACTATAACTTTTGGGAAGAAATGTGGAAAGGCAAAGAGTCAGGCTCACCCTGGCATAATTTGATCAGTTTCATTAAAGTTACATCAGGGACTAATTTGGCCCGAGAAGTTGGTAATCATGTACCACAGATGTTACAGTGTTTGAAGGCAATGGTCCATAATAGTAGAAGGAACAATATTATGCCCCAAAGGACCTATCAAGTGAATGAGATGTTAGAGAGGTTTTTTACACAAACACTGAATCAATACTGGTTGCAAGATTCAAGTGTGCCTAAGAAAATGAAAGACACTACTGGATCTTAACATTTTAGATTAAACCTACTGATGTCTCTTTTAGAGCAACCAGAGGGTGTTTTAATACCATCCCCTAACTGCCTATATAGAAATGGAAGTTCAGTATGTGAATGACTTCTGTTTCTTTGAAGGAATGTCTTCAGGTATAGCTCAAAATCTTGCAAAATTTCAGAAAATTCAGAAATGCTGAATGTAAATTCTGAAAATATATTCTACATCTAATGACATCTGTGTATTTTGAAAATCAGTTACATAGCTTATAATCTGGAGGATAGAGGTCAGAGACATATGAGAAATAGAACAATTATGGTTTGTACTCTGTGATTAAATATCAGAAGCATTAACAAGCCACAGCATTACAGTCATAATATTAGAATAAAAATGACAGTTGCTCTTGTAAAGGGCTAATGAGGTTGTATGTGTATAAAAGCTCTTCTGTAATTTAAGATGAGATATAGACCTGCAGAAACTGATTCATTCCTCTTGCTCAAAAAAAGAGGACATTTCCCAAATCTTTCATGTGCCCCCAGGTAAACATGGAGTGCTTTGCTATAATCTAGCCAAACTGGATCACTGTAGTTCATTCCCAGCAAACCAGCTAGTTAAGATAGTCAACTCAACAGCTCTGTCCCTTTTGGGTTTACTTCGCTGGGCAAGTTGCAAGGGATGAAGATGCTGGCCCTTAAAAGAAGCTTTGGTTTCCTTGCTACTTCTTTAAATGATAGTGGGAACAACTTTCTGGGCAGCTAGAGGTATCTGGTAGAGTCCATTTATTTCTGGTGCTCTATATTCTGAGAAAACGTCTTACTCGTGTTCTCATTTCTTGACAAGTTGTCGTTTGTTTTTTCTGGTGTTTTTGTTTTTTCAGCATTGTTCTTAAAAGGTCATGTGAGTCTCAAATTCTGCTCATCTTGGCATCAACTGCAGACTTCTCTGTTGTTGTTGGTTTGCTATGCAAGTGTTTTATTTAGATTAAAAGGCAAACTACATTCATTCAAGGCTTAGGCAATTTAGCATAATTAATTGTACAATACAAATAATATTAATTAAGTTTTAAAATCGCTAAATTAAAGTCCTCAGGAAGCACATGTACTGTTTTTATACTGCCAGACATGTACTCTCTGTCTTCACTGGAGAATATTTTTTTCAGCATACTCGGCACAAGAAAGTGCCAGGGAATAGGAATAGTCCAGAAAGAACCATAAGCCCCAGTGAGGGTCCTTTGCACTTGTAAGAAGGGAGTTGAGTGCTCTTACTGTAAGATGAGTGATTCCCCTTAGCTGTTGGATAGCCATCACATTGAAAAGGCTGAAATGATTCATGTCTGCCTGCCCCTTCAATCCCCCTCCTTGAAAGGCTGCCCTTGCCCCGTATAACAACGTATGTTGTAATATTGTGGTGCATTTCACACGTATGTCCTATAGAAAATGGATTTAATGTGTCTGCCAGCCCCATGCGGTCTCTCGACAACTATGATTTCTTCATTACTCTTTCCATGATTTGATGTCAATTAGTGACTTAAAAATGAAGTCTTCATCAAGTTAGCAATCCCTTGGGCTCATGAGTCTCCCAACACCTCAACCATTTTATCTAATTTATTATACAGATAGAAATGAAGTACTGCTGGCAGGTTGCACAGGGGAGAGGGAGCAGATGAGCTCCTGTGTGCTTTGAGGTCTTGGAGACCCGACTTCCATCCAGAGGGACCGCAGCGCATCCTCGAGAGGCTCGTCGTAAGGCCATCTCGCTCCTTTTGGCTCAGTGACTGTTCTCACCTCCATAATAAAAGCACTTCTAGGTAGGTCTAGCACTGTGTTATTTCTGCCTTTATCCTACTTGAGGAAAAGGTAGGTATGAAAATACCTGCCAGGAAAGGTCTTTTCAAGTGATTTCTCATGATAGGGTCCAGCTGAAAGATTCTGTATTGACAGCTGGTGAAACATTCATAGCAATGACATCTGCCCATTGAAAACATCCCTCTTACTTTTCCTTGTCCTTGGGGATATCCAGACTGCAAATCATTTTCATGAGAGATATAACCTTAGATCAAGTTATGTAAAAATATATCACTTCCATCAAGTGAAATAATCACGGTATGATACAGGAATCTTAAACAACTGCCTTCCCGCATGGTATGCACAGGAATTTTTTGAGTTTTCCTCTTAGTGTCTTCAATTGTTACTTCGTATTGTGACACCTGTAATTGTATATAGCAATCTAGATTTTAAAATCCTGACAAGGCTGCTGTGGGTTCCGCAGCATACATAAATCCATCACGGCATACGAGATAGATTTTAAATTGATGGTACCACACCAAGCACTGAAATAAAAGCACCAGCAGCACTTATCCTTGTAGACTAATAGCTGCAAATGATTTTATGAATCATTAGTTCAGATCCTATAGTCCTACCCATTTTAAACCATTTCTAGATTAATGCGTTTTAGTCTGTGATACGATATTAATAGCCTACTGAAAAGCAGGCAGTTTCTAGCGGTGTGTCAGAGCGATGCTTTAGTGATGGAAGGGAGTTTGTAGTATTGCAATAACTGATTAATTGCTCTGATTCAGGTAGCAGGCGCAATATACTGTCTTCCCAGAGCTTGTGTGCCATGAACAGATCTGACTCTGGAGCATGGATTACCTGCTACTGAGTAGTTACACTTGGATAACATGGGACAAAGCCCCCTCACATTTTATACCCCAGAAGTGCTTCCCTAAAGAGCAATCTGGCAGGAACCAGCAAAGGGTGTTTCAGTGTTCAGTTCAGTTATTGCATAGTCTGTTGTTGCTCCTCTCCCTCCTTATCTTCAAGGCAATCAAGACAGGTTACAGCAAACGCAGTGCCACTAGAGCTGTGCTTTGCTTGTCTGATAGGTGGGAGCTGGTGGAGCTGGCATGCGGGCAGGTGTTGCTGCAGCAGGTCCCTGCGTTTTGCTCCTCTCCAGAATGGAGTCATTCCCTTCTGACCACATTCAGGACTTTGTGTATGTGCCACAACAGAGAAGTGCTGAGAGATGTTTTCTTCTTCAGTAAGACCATGAATTCTTAGTGTGGTGGGCGAAGCATCATCTCAGGGCACTGCAATTAAGTCTGCAGAAAAGATGAAAGTGGATATTTTTTTCCTGTATGGTGGCTGTGCATTTAACCAGACATTTTCTTGTTCGATTCAATTAATTTTTTTTCAGTATTTGTCTAAACATCATGTGGTAAGTGGCATCTGTAGTTTGCAGGAGTTAGCTGTGTAGCTCTCGCTAACGTGAGTTGCATTGATAAATCCTGATACTGCTTTAAGTATTGAGCTGCTATTTTCTACTTACTTATCAATCAAAATGTGGTGGAATGTGCTTGCTCTGAGTAGGTTTTTTCATAACTGGTGCTTACTGTTGGTGACAAGGACATGCTCCCTATGTGATGCATAAGGATAAAGTCAGCACAAGGGGCTTTGCATTCAGATGCTGGAGGTTCATTGCCCAGCTTTGGAAACTGAGGGTGCGTTTGCTTCCGGGGGTTTAGTTGCAAAATAAAGGGTGACAATGTAGAAAATCAACGTTTATCACACTTGTACTGTACTTTTTCCTGCAGCTGAAGAGGATAGCTGGGCGTCTTCCAGTACTCCTTCTGCCCTCCATATGACGTCCTTTCCTTGCTGAGTGGCTGTGCCCTGGCAATGACTGTCCTGGCCAGAGCTGTACGGGCTTATCTGCCTCCCGTTATCAGGGACAACGACCACAGGCCTTTAACTTACAGACTGTGGAAAGGCCTTGCGTCCTACTGCGTGCCCAGGGCTTTGTGTAGGCTTCAGAATCACAACAGTTTCTAATACAGCTCCATAAGAGTAATTTATAATTGCATAGACTGTGGAAAACTATTTAAA
Organism: Falco cherrug; assembly: GCF_023634085.1. Taxonomy (NCBI): domain Eukaryota; kingdom Metazoa; phylum Chordata; class Aves; order Falconiformes; family Falconidae; genus Falco; species Falco cherrug. Next base: position 38,252,357 of record NC_073704.1, on the reverse strand, counting down.
TGGTTATTTTAAGGTAAATGAGTCCCAACTCTTCCTTTTTGGCTTAATAGGTATTTAATATTAATGGTACTAAAAAGGTGAAATAGAATCGGGTGGAAAAATAAAACCCAGTGTGTCTGCTCCTACTCGGGCAGGCTGACCAACACTCGTATTTTCCATCTCCCTGGGGCAAGTGCCCTTTGGAGGAACCTGTCGGCTCTCTGTTAAGTATACAGAGCCAAGGAGATCTAGGCTTTTCATCTTACATATTTAGACAAGATAATATGATGTCACGTCTTTAACACGATGGCAGAAAAATATGGATCCATTGTTACTTAATTGGCTTGCTTTATTGTGCTGTTGAATCCAGAAGGATCAGAGGTTAGTAATAACAACGTGATATAAGGACCTGGAGTGCTGGAGGCCTGACGCTTGAAAGGGATGCACTTTCTGTAATGGTAAGTTCTTAGAAACTGTTGCAGTTTTAATGTTGTTACTGCTGCATTTAATTTGCTTCTGCTTCTACAGTGGGTAGTAAACGATGTTGAGTGTCTTTTCTTCTGTATCCCAGATGAGAGACTGACATCCATCTGTACCTCATTTGAAGTGAAAGTTGGAACCATAACTTTCTTTTTCCTTCTCTTCTACTCTATTCTAAATTCATAGGTTATAGTATCTGGTTTACAGTACTTAAAATAATAGAAGTCTGTGCATATTCCAGATGTCTGTAAATAAAATATGTACATGTGCCTACATTTTGAAATCACAGCATATAATGTTATCATATATTAATATGATAGTCAAAGCAAAAGTCAGATTCTGCTATCGACATGTTAACACTTAACTTTTTAGGTAGATAGATCACATTATTCAATCACTGCACCACAGACCTTGAACAGACACAGGCTGACATTGATAGCTGCTGAATGTGCTGTGGAGGTTACAGAGAGTTATCTCTATCATTATGCACCTCCGCGTTTTTTAAATAAGATGAAGGAATAAAAGAGGGAAGAAATGCAGAACAAGATTTCTAGAAGATGACTGTGTAAACCAGGGAAGATGGATGGGTGTTATGTCCAGCACTCATGCTCACGTAGGAGGCTCCTTCAGACCAATGTGACCCACGTTGTTGCTGGAGGAGAGGGAAACAGTACAAAGTCAATGCTGTTCCTCCTTTTACTAAGATTTTTTTTGTTCCCCATTCAGTGTTAGTCATGGAGGGATCTCATGTCACATATATTAGAATAACCCGTCAACTTCAGTTGTACTACCAGGATTTCCACCAGATGAGGACCAGTCCTCAAGCCCTTCCAGATGTTAGCAGGGTATTGCATACCTGAGTCAGCCTTCTCTGTCTAGTTGCCTTAATCAATTCCTGAATGCTGTGCTCAAACGTACCTTGATATTCATCAATTCCCCTCTCCAAATAAGCAAGAAAAATTCCAGGAAGGTTTTTCTGTCATTACTGATGTTTATAATGTAGCGAGATTGATGGATTGCACTAAAATCCTCACTGTGGCAACAGCCCATTTTGAAATGCGTTGGGAAAGAAAACAGCTTTAGTGCAGATGCATGCAAGAATATTTAAAGGTGTTTTGGTGAAATGTGCTGGATTTAGAAGGGATATGGGAATATTAGGAAGAAGCATTAAGTTTAAACAAATGTGTAAATCATGAGATGAAGACTTGTTACTGAGCTTCACAAAATGCATTTTTGCAAACACATCCCTTCTGTACTTTAATTGTTGTAATTTCTAATAAAAAATGTAGTGTGTTGTGGGCAGTCTTTGGGAAAACATTAGTGGTTCCCTAACACACAAAAGCCTTTACAGGAGGTAGTTAAAGAGCTTGTCAGTAAATCTAAAAAATGAGGTTGTTTAGAAGTACTTGTAGTGAACATCATACATGCAGACATTTTTTGTAGAAGGAAAATTAGTTTTCGTATATAATTTGTATGTAAAAGTGAGATGGGAGCAAAGCACAAGATCAAAGTAAATGAGCTTTTAGATCATGCAGGGTGTTGGTGGCAAATGTAACATTTGCCAGTATTATTCAGCTCCATATAGTAATTAACATGTTTGTGGAAAATGTGCATGTAACTGTAAAAAAAAAATCTCTACATTTGATCTGGAAATGACCACTACACGACTGTCTAGTTTGCCTTTATTTATCACTAAAAGCAGAATCCTTGTAGGGTAGTCTTGTCTTTACAAAGATAGAAGGCACAGATACTAAATCCCAGCAAACATCACGCCCAGAACTAACCTGTCACTTTCATCTGAGAAACAGCATTTCACCTTGAAAATTATTTCTTGATCTTGAGCATTTGACACTTAGTCCAGCTGTATGGTCAACAAGATCAGAGTATCGGGGACTTCTACGTAAAAGGTCACACATGGCTATCAAGTCTGTTTTAGCCAAATCTGAACAATCATAGCAAATCAAACTCCTGAAACCTGCATTGAAAACTTTAATTTCTGCCTCCAAGATCATATCTACTCTATCTTATTTTTTCCAGGAAAGTATCAAGCTTCCTTTCAAATCAATTTGCCTATACTGGCTTCTTTGGGAGGTCTGCAAATTGTCAGAAATCTCCTAAATTCCAGTCTAAATTTATTCATGAAGAATTTATAGCCCCTTGGACTTGTATGAGTATCAGCCTTTAAAGTTAAATAATTCTCCTTCCTCCCTGATGTTTGCTTCCAAATGTACCTATAAAGAATAATTGTATCCCCTCTCAGACTTCATTTTGCTAGGCTAAACAGACCAAGCTCTTTTTAATTTCCTCCTCCTTAATCATCCTACCAGGACTTAGCTGTACTTTTTCAAATCAAGGTCTGTAGAATGATTCACAGTATTCTGCACTGCATCCTGCTAATGCTTCATGTGGCATCTGGTCTGTGTTTAAAACTTACCTTTGTGAGTTACCTGTTGCTAAATTCTGCAAACAAGAGAATGTACTTGCAAGTTAATTTAAAAAAAAACTTACTTTTTATCAGCATCAGGAATTATCCATTTGATGGCAGTGCTTGCTACTGCCTTGTTGCTTGGATTTGACTCAGGCCTTTGCATTGAAACATGCAAAAGCTTCAGAGAACCCCAATTTCTCTAACTGGTTTTATTCATTGTTCAAGAAAGAGGCATCTTCATGGTAGAGGTTCAGTCTTTAGGTAGAAATGTAACTGCTCTAAAGGCATCCTAAGCAAGCTTCCACTTGCTGTAAACAGAAGAAAAACTCATGTGCTGTCCTCCCTAATTTCATCAACTGTGGCATAGCACAGGTTCTTCAGCATGTGCTAACATCCATAAACGCCCAGTTTCACCTCCGTGTTGCTCACTTTGCAGTTTAACCTTCTTTTGACACCTTGAATGCTTCATCAAATTAAACAAATTTTTTTGCTAATTGGGTGATTAGCCAACATTTGCTGTATTCCTTCGTTTGTCCTCTGGGATTTTCAACCAATGCAAGGAGACTCATCGTTTATGTTGTTCCAGAATATATAAGTATTTGTGAATGAGTGTTAAAATCTCGGCTGTCAAGTATGGTTATAATATCAGAAATTTTAAAAAAAAAACCCTCATAAATCTCCTTCTGTGATCTCATTTTGTGATCATTAGGTGACTCTCCAGCCAGCTATATGGCCATTCAGTGATCTTACAATTTTCTGTCTGCTTCTGAAAGACCAAACGCCTAAGAGGCAAGTCTGTCTTGCGGCAGCGTGGGCTCTATTCCCCCGGTCTGCCTGCCATGACTTCCCAGACTCTGGCACCGTAGCTACACATATGGTAAATTACAGTTATCTGTCCCCTGGCAGGGACTGAGGACCATGGGTATTCAGAATTACAAAGAGTAGAGAAATATTACAGGCGGTCAGTAGAGGAGTTGAGATGATAAGTCATGGTCTGTTTGCCTGGACCTCGGTGCTCTTTGTGCCAAAATCAGGGTGTTGTGGAGAGTGGCTCTTGGACCAAACACGTGGCATTTTATTAGTTTCTGCAGAAGCGTGTTGCAGAGCTACAGAATTCATGGCGCTCCCCCAAGCCATGTGGCAGGTCTATATATAAGTGTCTTCAGGCTTCCAGCCCTGTGCTTTCACCTCTGGCCGTGCATCTCCTTGGGGCTCCGTTCTGGCTAAGATGAGGGCTCAAACGAGTGACCTCTGGGATGAAAGGAGTGGGTCAGTGCCTCTGCTGCAGCAGGTCGGGCTCAGCGTTGGGGGGGAGGGGTATGCCTGCCTGCCCCTACGTGCCAGGCTGGGGAGATGTTGGAACACAGGGTGGGAGGGAACCTGGCTGTGGGCAGCCACAAGGTCACCTGAGAGCTGGTGATAGGAGGTGGCTGAGTAAAGAGGTGGTGCAGAAACACGCTGTTATCCTGCTGAGTGAGTAAGGTTCTTCTTTTTCTGTGTTAGAGGTGGGCACTATGTGAAGTGCTCCTTTGCATTTTCTAGATACAAAAGACTCATGAAATTGTATCTGTGTTCTCAAAAGCTAAATGCTGATTCATCAGAAATAAAGTCTAAACCCTTAGCATTTCATAATGGACCAATACATCCCAATTAATATCGATACAGTATTGTACCAGTGAGAGGCCACAGGAGATTTTTCTCCCAAAGTGTCTGCTTTTGGGAGCAGAGACATTCTAACATCAAACCAGGGTTCCCTCTGCCTGGCTCGGGCATCATCATTATGGTGAGTGGCCACTTCTGTGTCTTCTTCCCCCTTCTTTCTGCTGTGCCCAGCTTTGGTGGAAGGATGCTCACTGATTTCAGTAGGTTTCAACTCTTGTCATAAATGATCTGAAAGCAGCCACTTGACTGTAACTCTTTTGTAGATGTTGTAAAATAAATTAAACCACTCTCGATTACGAAATTTCCCCCTTAGTCACAATTCACTAGCTGAACAGAAGGTGGAAGTGAGGGTGCTTTCTAAACAGTGGGTTTCTATTTTGATGGAGTTAATTGTGCAGTACATGCCTCATAAATCCCCAGACCAGACATGTAGAAGTGTGAACTTTCTACAGGGTAATCAAACTGGTTTTGGGAGTGCACACCTCAGTGGAATCCCACCTGAAGAGAGCTGGTAGATTTTTAAGATTGGAAATAGTATTTCCTCTGCCATCATGCAGATATTGACAGAGCGGTTCTGCTGTTGGGACATTCCTTGTGCTTTTAATGATGTGGTGCTGGAGAGGCTGTGGGTGTCCGTGGAGATCAGTATGGTTTGTCCACCTCTCATCAAACTGCATGTTGAACTTCTTCCCCAAGGTCTGTGAGAAGTTACGTGTGCAGAGGTATCTGCTTTTCCATAACATGCAGAAAACGTGACATTTGAAGACATTAGGTGCCATCACATTTGCTATAAATGCATGTTAGAAGGGTGTAAGAGAAACGTGCAGAGGATTAGGTGTCTGTTGAACAAAGGCAATTAGAAAGCTCGCTCCCTGTAAGAGCACATATGTGGAGTGAGATATGTAAGAGATGGAAAGCGCCTTCTTCCAGACTAGCCCCAGGGGCTACCCAACTTGATTCACTTGGTGGGTGGTTCTGTTTTCTGCAGTGTATATGACAATTTTGTGTGTGCAGGGTAAAAGAATGGCTGTTCAGTAAAGATTATGTCATTTATTTAAAAACAGTAGAATGTGAATTTCCCCCCATCCAGATCATATTTGCAGTCCCTTCCAAAAGGCAAGCTGGAATCAACTCCCTACAGATGCATGTAGATGATTGTGTGATTTATACATCTGAAGGCTGCATTGTGGAACGACAATTGGAAAAAATCTACAGAAAAGTATATATGCGTTAAAAGCCTGAAGGCTGAAAGCAGCCTTTGGAAACACTTTTCTGAAAGATTGTATTGACAGCCTGAGTTCGGAGTACAGTTACACTGATTATACGGAAGTATAGTCTCCTTTGGACTGAAATGCTCTGCTGTTACATGGATTTTTAGTCAGGTGTTATGAGTCTCAAAGAATAACAACCAATATACTAGAGCAGTTAGTTTTTCTTTTCTATTATTAGTGGGAACGTCCTCCTAAATTATTGAAAAAAATGTGCATTTTCCATTGAAAACCTCATGGATAAAAGACATCAGATAGCAGGGGCTGGTGTGTCTGCCAGAAGACATCCTGGCAGCAGAGGAAAATGGGGTCACCAAATACCAACTATTCATCTTCAGGGGGTTTTCCTACCACCCCTGTGCGCTCATTGTCTCTCTGTTGCCACCACCTATGTCTTTGGTTATATATCATTGCCTGCAAGGCTTACTCAATTTTTCTTAAAGCAATTTTCTTAAAATTTTCTTTTTTCTTGGGTGCTCTGTATTGTTCCTGCCACATTAGACATTCACAGTCAGGTCCTTTCCTCACAGATGCTTCAGGTGTGGCATTTACAGCATCCTGAATAACAGCCGTGCATTTGCATTTGCGTGCAGTAGACGCTGAGTGTGGCAGTGATCATCAGCGTTTCACTGTTATGGTGTGCAGCTTTAACCGTTTGTTGTACCCATCATTTGTCTTTGCCTCACTTTATGCTTTGGTTATGACATTGTTGTGGGGATTGTCTGTCTGGGATTGCTGTTTGTACAACACGTAGCATACTCGTCTTAATCCCAAACCAGAGCTTTTAATTGTTGCTGCAATACAAATACATTGACAAGGTCAGGCCAGCTGTTAGAAAAATCAAAGCTGCCTTTTGACTGTTTTCCCTTGTGCCAGTGCCTTTCACTTACAGAAAGAAACACTATTTATGTGCCCTCAGTTGCCCTCCATGTATCTCCAGTGCTTCAGCTCTGTGAGCTTTTACTCACTTCTCTCTCCCATTTAGGTTTTCCCTGTAGTTTATTGCTGGTAGCATACATTGTGCAATGATGTGATGTCTCCAAGCCAGCGAGCGTGGCTGAGATGCGGGGTGGTTCCTGCACACCTCAAGAGACTCCTTGGGTACCGCTTCGGGGTCCTTGTCCTGACTCTTGCCCACCTTGGGCAAGCCCCATGGAGATGTTGTGGATAGGCATGGCTGTGATGATGGATAGACCTCATACCAGCAGTCAGAGTAAAGGATTCCTTTCTCTTTGTGCATCTGTGAGTGCCTAGCAACTGTTTTCCCCTGGGTTTTGAAGCATATTTCACAGGCTACCATAATTTAAAAGGTTAGGTGAAATGGCTGGTGAATTTAAAACTGATAGCGTTGTCTGATGTAATTTCTTTGTGCTTGTTAATGAGCCTTCATCTCCTTCTGTTCTGTACTGTAAAGTAGTAGTGGAAGTTGAGATACATAGAAAGGCTTTGACAAAAGCCGGTCTTCCATGAAATAGAATCTCAACTTTAAGGGAAAAATGACCCACTAATAAATTGCATTCCAAAATGTGTCTTCAAATAATGCATGAAGTCTGATTTACATAAAAACATGTCTGGGAGCCCTTAAGCTCTCGTTGTTCTGCAGCAAGCCAGGATCCCTTTCAGAAAGATAAATGAGAAGTGTCCCCACTTGCAATCTTAGCGTAGAAAAGTGATCGTTTTCCTGTGTCCCCTGTTCCGATGAAATTGTTTTTCTAACCTTAGTCTGTTCACAGACCAGTGCAGAGGATGCTGGGGAATACTGGAGACCAGATATACTCTATATACATCCCCCCAGTACTGTAGAAAATCCCATGCACCTTTTGACGTGTGTGGTCGCTGGCAGGGACCACACATGCATGTTTGAACCCTCAGAGAAAAGGACAGGAGCCTTTTTTCCCTGGAGGAATATCATAGACAGCAGAAGTAAGTAATGATGCCAGCTAATGCCAATTGTGATTAGGGTTTGTAGAAGAGCCCCTGTTAAAGGATTAATCACGCTTTTCCTCTGTGCTGTGAAGAGCTCTGCCTGCCTGAAACTCGATGGGTTTTCTCTCAGCATATGCCTGGGGTGTGAGAACTGCACCAGGGCTGTGCACGCAGGTTAGCTCTGGGGAGCTCCTAAGGCCTCCAACGGGCAGAATAGTCCATTTTTAGAAAGGTGTTGACTTCGAGGATCTACAAGCAATCCTGCTGAAGAGCAGCCGACTACACGCCATTGCAGGTGTGATGCAAGGTCGTTGTGTCCCACTTCCAGAGGGGCTGTTGTTGGGCTTGGTGCTCAGCAGGGTCTCTCCCCATGGGCTCTGTAATGTGCAAACGGCACCAGTTCCCTCACATCTTCCCTCCTAGCCAGGTTCCCATCAAGTCTGTATTTGTTGATTAGGCTCTTTCTCTAGAAAACAGCCATTACGGGAATACTGTAAACCTATAATGTATGTTAGTTATAGAGAGATCAAGAAATCAACCAAAAGAAATTATTGCCTTTATTTTTCTTCGTGATTGTGCTTTCTCTGGGTAAGATGCTTTCAGAAAGAGGAGGGATCACAGCTTAAGCAGAGAAATTCAGATGAAGCCTTAAATGAATTAGTATTCAGTCTTGGTATCAGGGATCTTTTAATCCTTCCTTAGCCTAACATCTCCCCAAAACAATCTTATGAGAAAAGCAGACCAGGAAAAAAGGAGCTTATAATAGCAACTTACAGGTTTTCTCGAAGGTTAATTAATTGCAATTAATCGTGAAGTACTGTAGCAGTGAACAGTAGCTTAGAATTTGATAATGAAAACCAAAAATAATAATAATAAAAAGAAAGAAACAAGGAAAAACCCATATGGAACAATCCTGAGCTTGCCAGATGTGGTTTTTTCCTCCCCTCTCAGTAGGTTCGGTTTGCAAACTTCAGTCAGACAATTTACAAATGTAATTACAATGGTGAATTAATTTAGGGCCTGTGCAGCGTGGTGGAAAGAACAAAATGTTTTCATTAGGAAAGTTGAGACCAGCAATTCTGTAAAGGACTCGGTGAGCAAGACCATACCCATATGCTTCACAAAAAAAAAGGGTAACTTTAAATGAGTGCGTCCCCTCATTTTGGGTCATTTCTATTTAGATGAAAATAGATATTGCATCGTTAGTAAAAAGAATGAAAAGCTATTTTGTTTGCCTTTGGTTGCTCTAGAAAAAGAGCGTCCTCAGCAGATGAGCTGCGGGTTTGGGTGGTTCCCCAAGTTTTGTGTTGTGGGGTACAGAATCAGGATGGGGGTGCTCACTGGGAGGGAATGGGGTCGCTTTTTCCATCTCCTCTTTCTCTTTCCAGTTCAATGCTCTGAAGGGACTGTTGTTTAATAGCATTAATGTGGCTCTGAAGGGACTGTTGTTTAATAGCATTAAAGTGAAGCTCCAGCCAGAACTGTTGTGGGCCGGTTTCTAACCCAGACAGCTCAGCCGTGTGCAAGGTAGGGGAGAGAGTCAGTAGAAGATGGATTTCTCCAAGGCCAAAGTCAGTGGCAGAATTAATACCAAACGCAGAACCCACTCCCTTCGTACTGGAGTGCCGTTCCCTCTCTCATCTCTCTCTCTGCCTCTTGCCTACCGTGATCACAGCGTTTAAACCAGCGGTTCCGCTGAAAGCTGCTGCCTTGTAGCCTGGAAGTATGTGGCCAGGAGTGCTGCGTTGCTGTCACACTCGGGGATGCCGCAGAGCCCGCGGTGCGCGCGCTCCGGCATTGATGAGCCAGAGGAATTCACGACATGGCCTCCCTGCTTACCTTGGCCTGAAACAAGAGTCTCACCGTGCAGGGGAATTAATTTTACTCGCTTTCTCGTCTTCTGAAGTAATAGGGTCAGATCAGTGGGGAAAGCAAAAATTACTTTCAAGTTTCCCGACTCCCTAAGAAGGCTGCTCTCTGTATATGATGTGGTTACAGCTCCCAAACTGAATGTATTTATTTTACAGCCCTAGCTCTGAGTGTGCAGAGCAGGGTTACACAACAAGAAAAGTTTAAAAAATGTGATATTTACCTAGAAAACCTAAAGCTAAAATAACGGGGTGCACGTACACTCGGACATACGTGACATATAGCTGGTAATGTTTGTTCATAACAGATTCATCCTGTCATAATAAAGGATCCCTTGAGCCATCTCAAAGTCTTATTTCAAAATTTATTATACTATTTAGCATATACAAGGTTAAGAAAATCAGCACCATAGACAGATGGCTGGGGAATTGTATCATCCTGTTGCTCTCTTCCCTACTGCCAATAAATTTGGTGGCCAAGGCAGGGCACCAGATGTGGGATGCTGCCAACTGGGCCAGCTGTGGGAGTGAGTGTCTGGAGCTCCTCTGGTCTGCTGCTGGTCCCTGGGGACTGCCTCAGGGGTCTGCCTGGGTGGGCTCAATCACCTACACAGTTACTGCTGCAGGAGGAGAGCGCGGCATGGATGGGGTGGGAGAAATCGCACTTTATCCACCCATTAAGGAGCAGAAATATTACCAGTGCCACAAGGTTGTTAGGAAATTAATTAGGTAACGAAGAAAAATCATATTCAATTAAATCATGCCCTTTTTCTCTTCTAGACAATGTGACACTGAGGCTATGCTTCATAGTTTATAGATTTGTGTAGGAATTGGTGCTAATAGTTCAATTTTGTGTAATTATTGTGCTAGTAACATTGAAAATGAAGAATCTGGGTAGAGAGAGGAGGAGACAATACTTCTATAAATAGTTAATATCCAGAGGAGGTAGATGGGGTAAAATTATATTTAGAGATTAAACTGGCAGCAGAGAACCTCTGCGAGCTAATTCTAGCTCTGACCTGGAGTTTCTGTCCATCATGACATGTCACTAATGCTCACCAGGTTTAGGTTATCTATATATATGTGTATATATACATTTTTTTTTATACTTTTACATGAAGATAATACCTTGCTATCTCACTGGGGCTTTGTGACAATTCATGTCTGTATAGTGCTTTGAAGCAGAGCTTGTAAAGTGCTAAGTATTATTAAGATGAGATGAGGAGAATCTCTTATCTCAAACATCAAGTTCTTCAGGGATGGGGAAGGCGGCAGTGATCTATTATCTATAATACTTCTCTTTAGGCTAAGTTTGATCAGCCTTAGTGTGATTCAACAAAACCCTGTTCAACTGTGGACAAATGGACATCTCTATTATAAGTGATGAAATGGAAAGCTGTGTAAAGGGAGAAATTGCCCGATGCTGTCTTTGATCATAATCTATCTGTGCCTCAAAGGAGAACATAATAATACAAACATATTTGCAGGACCAAGCCAAAAATAACTCCTACTGCTGTTCAGCCTGCATGAAGCCATCGGGAATGTGCACAGACAGTTGTTGTTGTTGTTGTCATTGTGTCAGCATTTTGTGGTGTTGCCGTGCGAGTTAAGAGGCTGCCACGTAGCTCACGATGGGGGCTGTATTCCAGCGATGCGATCCCTATTCACGAAATTTGTAAAGCACTTAAGCGTCTTTCAAAAAGGAGTGAAGAATTGTGATAAACTGTCACTCGGTAATGGTAAACACCCGCCAGACTACCTCTGGGTTAATTTAAAAAAAATAAAGCAAGCCATCTTTTCAGGCAAAAGCATATTGCAGAGGAAAAGGTGGGACAGAAGCGGCTGTGGGGGCAGATGATAGCAGGATGGATGTCGGTGAATTTTAAGCAGTAGCACAGATTCTCATCAAGTCTTTGAGGAAGAGCAGGAAGGAGTAATTTGGTATGTAAAAATGCTCTTATCTGTCAACAACCATGTTATGAAGCAGCCCAGAGACACACTCTAACATTCAGGGGCTATACTTTGATCTTTCAGCAGTTTGAGCTTTCTGGACATTATTTCAAGGTCATACATCAATGTCGCCTCTGTTGTCAATCAAGTAAGCAGCATCTTGCTCACTTCTCCTCACTTTTTCTGCCTGACGCTCTATTCATCATCCCCATGCGCAGGGTCAGCCTTTGCAGCCTTAGTGTCTTTTACTTAAAGGATACAGTGGTTCAAAAAATAAATAAGACTTTGAATTCTACCAATTTGCAAACCTCTGAGTATTATGCTTTCCTTTTAGAAAGAGTTTTCTTTAAGTGAAAGAGTGGGGAATAAATACAGATTGCTAAACTGGCTGTTACTCATTTGTTTTCTGTGTGGATCTACAGCACCTTTCCGTGAGATGTGACATTTGATGAATATTGACACAGAAATAATGACTGCCCAGTGCTACAGTGTCACTGCGTTATCTGTGGAACCCATGCCTTCATTACTTAACAAAAATAAACTAATAAAATGTATTATAGGCATTTGCAAGGTGACCTATAAATTATACCATAAATTCTTATCTTAAATAATCATGTACTTCAAAGAATGAGTGTGGTGATTGGAATAGAGTTTTTAGAGTATTTGTACTCCCTGAAGGACATATTTCAAGCAATTTTCATTAATGATTAATCATGACATACTGGTTTCACAAGGTTAACAAGAGCATAACAAGTGTAATACTCCCAGAATTACAAGCTTTGGGTGATGCTGGCATGATATGTTGACATCTTTTGATGTTTTTATCTGCTGTGGCCACTATTTGGGATGGGGATGAACACCGGGTAAGTGTTTGTTCTCTGTCCTTTTCTGCTGTGTCTCTTTCTTTCCAAAGATATTTTTTCATGTCACTAATGATGGACTCAGGGACATGTTCACTTGTGAATCTCTACTTTATATGTAGGGATATACATATAGGAAATACATATGTGAAAAACTACTAGAAGCATCTCTGTTTGAGGTTTTACCTTTAAAGGGTACATCTGCTCTCTTCAGAATCATCCATCTCTGGGAGACATGGCATTTCTGCTGTATTTCCTACCAGCATAGTAATCCAGGATTGTCCTAATTGCATGCATCAGGTTTTGCCATGCAGCCTGTGAGCTCCTCCATGCTCACTAAATAATCCTTTCAGGATAGCTAAGATGTTCCTTGTTATTGATGTATTGTTTTTTCAATATGCACTTTGGAAATTTCAACATACTAGAAGGTAAAATTGCATACCATGGAAGCTCTTAAAAGTCAGATTTTGCCAACCACAAACTTGTCAACGGCAAGTATATAAGGCTAATGAAGGAAGAGTAATGGTATCTCGAATCTCACAGTGCTTTATTTTAATTGCTCACAAATGCTGACTGCTGGCAGCTGTTCCACAGCGAAAGCATAATGGACTTGAGAGGCCAAACTTGCATTCCTGCCATGTAGCTATTTTTTATAATGCAGTCAAAATAATTGCAGAGGACATCTAAGTGTCTCTGCCTGCCCGGTGTGGTTTGGGAGGTCTGCAGGAAGAGCACTCTGCATCTGAGGGCAAGAGAGGAGCAGGAGAGGCATAGCAGTTCTTCTGCAGGTCTCCTTTGGTGGTCTTCAAAACCAGCACTGGGTTACTTTGTAGCTGGAGAAATGATGGGTTCCGCACTGGGGTCAAAGGCTTCGTTTTCTCCTAGTCCTCACCTTGTAGCGGGTATTTTATATGTGTAAGGGTGTAACCTGGCCACACCAGACATCTCTCATGTTTGGTGCTGGGCAGTCGTTAACACTTACACGTGCAGGTTTTAAAGATGTGAATTCCCATGATGGCACATGGTAGGGAGAAAAAGCATTAAATTCTTGTGACGGTTTTAGTGTTTGAAATGCCGAGCTGCCACAGTTCAGGTGAAGGAGAAGGTACACTGATGCTTTTTGCCTGACAGATAGACTAAGGAAAAACAGATCCAGCTGTTACAGTATTATCCTGCAATTTTGAGACTTAAAACTAAGCATTCATGCATATTGTCATACAACAACTGAAAGCAGTTCCAATAGGTAAAACAAATACAGTCCATGTTTTACATTTTTTGGAGGGTAAGAGGGTTCATATTAAGAACATTTTTATTCCATTAAAATTAAAGCCTGTGTAACTTTTATACAAACAAAAGATCATACAAGTGCTACTTTGTCAAATGTTAAAAAAAAAAACCAAACACAAGTGCTTTTGATTTAGTAGTAATAATAAAATAATTGTATAAAATATATATAAAACTTACCTAGCATGTTATGTACACTTAAATTAGCTTTTGCCACATTTTCAGATGAACTCTGCAGAGATGCAGGATATGGGAAAAGGTCCAATATCCCAGCCCTTCTGTTGGCTGTTACAGTAATTTGTCTCAATTTATCAGCATGTTCATAGATAATACAGAAAATATATTAGTTCAAAAACTAGAGCACATGAATGGAGTTAAAAATCTAGACTTTACCGACTCAAAATATATTGTCTGTCTTTTTCAGAAGAAAAAGTAAAAGATATATTAAAGACAGGGAAACATTGCTTATCTGGTCTGACACATTAAAAAAATGCTGGGAGGTGAGGCAGAGAAAGGCATGCCTAGCGCAGGGAGTCTGTGAGAACAACTGTTTGGCTTCATTTGCCTCCTTTTTATAAGATAGTTTCCAAGTTTTTGACAGTCTTCATTAAACTAAGGTGTCTTATCTTGCTTTGTACATCTCAGCCTATTTTTATTCTTTCTTGCGCTTTCCTTTTACCCTGAAATGTATGTTCTACCTATATGAATGAAGTGAATAAGCAGAAATTGAAAGGATAGGCTGGCACATGTGTCTCTTTTGCCTTCCTGAATTCTTCCCAGCTCAAAATGTTCTAACATTTTGTCTGGAGAGGCGTGTTTGCAGGGTTTTTGCATATAAAGCTTCAGGGTTTTTTAAGAGCTGCTAATGGACAGGTTAAAGCTAAACCAGCAACCGTTAAGACTTTGGGGAATATTCTGTTAATGAAATGTGTTTCCATCATTTCCCTTCATTCACGGCCAAGTGTTAGGACACTGCATGTATGCGTTCCAAAAAGCTGATACTTACTTGTAGCCCTCTGTTGTGGAAATAAGAATCAAAATTCCATTTTCCAGCATGTGTCATTAGCAATGGAAAATAAAGGAGGTATTCATAATCCCAATACATAGCATTAAAACCTTGCTTCTCCCTTAGTTATCAGCTTGCTGTAACTGGGTGAATTAGTTACTTGACTTAGTTACTAAAATGACTCGCCGTGTTTTTGGGGTGCCAGCAACGGGAGACTGAGCTGGTCACCGGAGAGCCACTGTGAATTGTTGGGGGTTTAGCTGTGGTGTCCCCAGCACAGCTCAGTGACAGTTTTTCCAGTTTGACCAGCGACGCATTTGTCTGAAGCTGATCCCTGTTTGACAGATGTCCTCTGCTGCCAGATTGCTCTTGTGCAATGTGAGCATTTAATAACGCTGCACCAAGACTTTGGGAAGACGTAAAGGCTTGGAGGTTGCTTGTGCAACATTGCTTGTGGCAGACCTTCAACCATAAAAATCACTCCATTGACATTGGAAGGGATGTCTGTGTTAATAAGCTCATGTTCATCGTTATGAACAAGCTTGACATAGTTGCAGGCTGAAGATTTGAGGCAAGACTTCAATCAGAGTATAGACCACAGTCATTTTTGTGGGTAGATCTGCACTCTGTGCTGTGACAGAGGAGCTGTCTCTACCTGTGGCATGGAGCATTCATTCATAAAAGACCCGAAAAGCATCTTGCAGGCCAAAGCAGACTGAGTTGTGGCACCTGCAGAACTAGCCAAAAGGCATATTGGGGTAGTCTTGTGCTTGTCACCATGCCCTGTGTACCCAGACCATTGCACTTAAGCAAGCTTGGTGAGCCCCAGGCTTACCTGAAATTTAGGTATCCCTGTAAATAACAGAAGCCTATTACAATAATTCTTTTTCTAAACGTTGGAGATTTGTTTTGTCTCCAAAAGCACTTAAAGGTTTTCTTATAAGTTACTAGGTGCATGTAGTTATTTTTGCTTATACTAACAGTAGGTAAGCTCATACGCAATTTAACTTCAACAGGATCTTGGCTTTCCTAGAATGGTTTATGTTATTTTACCTAAAATGCATATGTGAAAACAAGAGTAAATGTTCATTCCTTTTGTATGTAGACAGAAATCAGGTAGGTTTCCACATTAGGCAGCAAAAATTATAACCCTAGCAGAGCGACGGAGATAAGCTCATTCAACCCAACTAAAATCTTGTCATTTCCAATAACTTTTCATATTCTGCATGAAGAAAATTATGTTGAAGTCTCAAAAAATTAAGCAAAATTACAGTTGCATAATGAAGCTAAGCTCTTTATGGCTGGTAATAGAGTAGCAAGAATTTGGAGTTTAGTAAATTCATAGTGGTTTGGAAACGTTGTGACAGAAAGAGGGCAATGCAGATACAATAACAGAACTTTCCATCCTATGAATTCATGCTTCCTATGAGCAGATTTTAAGTTCTAGCACAATCTGTAGCAAAAAATCCATGTATTTTTCATTTTGTAATTATCAGAAAGATCAGTGGTTCCTATTTTTGTACATTTTGCTGGAGGAATTTGGCTGAGTTGTTAAGAATCTAATCCCTAAATGTTTTTATAAATTGTATGCACATACACACATGCTCATTGTGTCAGCCCTTTGCTCAGTGAGCAGCCTCATCCCGATTCCCAGTGACAGAAGGACCTTCTCCACCAAGCAGGGCCAGCAAAGCATAGCTCAAAGCATGTTCATGGCTCACCCCAAGTTTCTTTACAAGTCTTTGATTTCTCTCTGTCTCTGCCATCTAACTCACCTGCCTCCTACACGTGCTGCAGCCTCATCCAGCTGCAGCCTGCAATACTGTGCAGTGAGACTCATGCAGTCATTTCATCCCTTCAGGTTCAAAATTGGGCTGGAAGGCATAAATAAAGAGACTAACGTTAATGGAGCTTTTCTGAACAGCGGTATATATCTAAGTTTGATTCTGGCAGAGATTGTGGTCCGTGAGGTACAGTTTGCCACACTCATTTATTTGTTTTGATTTGCGTATGCATAGTCTTCTCAAAGTGGTTTCCTGCTCTCTATAAGGCTGCTGTATGAATGGGATCTTCAAAGTCAAGGGTACACAAAGTCAAACGTGACTTGGTGGATACCATCTATAAGCAATAGCTCTTTCACACACAAAGGAGAATATGACACACAAAGAATGAAAACATCCTTCAAAGATGGTTTCTTCTGCATAAAGATCACTGGCTGTGTGATGCAAGGGGGGATTTCTGAGGTACATTCACAGAGAACAGTGAGAGCTTTGATACAGAACGTGTGCAGGCTACGGAGACTTTAACACTGCAAGTGCGGAGGAAGCCATATACTTGGGTTGTTCTGTGGCTTTTTAAAAGTAAGACTTCGTTATACTAATAAGCAAAGCAAATGCACGGGAAAAGGTACCCTATAATGAATGTAGAAGGCTCTGTTACACATAACTTAACAGAGCATTTGAAATGCTCTTTGGCTTTCCCTTTGTGGATGCTCAGCTGCTTAATGTCAGGCTTTTTTGGGCTCGCAAAACGAAGCGAGCTCTTCTGTAGTGCCTATTGCCTTGGTGTTTAAGAGACATGCAACATGACAGCAGGTTTCAGATTTCTTAATTTGTCTTAGCCTGTTCCTAGATGAACCGTGGTCATCACGACTTGGGGACCGCTCTGATTTGCGTTGAGTATGATCAGTGCCCCCTGCATCTGCTGAGTGGGTACCAGCCACTCCATCTCTCTCCATCCTTTTTTCTACAAGCTCTACAGAGATCAGACAGCAGCTCCCGTATCCTCCCTCTGAGCAGACAGAACAATGGGTTGCCGTAAGCATAAAGAGCACAGATGGTTTAGTTCTTAACATCTTGTGAGCTTTTATTTTTCATTTCATTTGGGCTAATGACAGAAAAGACAATCAACCTTTCATCATGAAAAGAGTTTCCCTAAACAGCTGCGCTACCGATGAAGTTCAGGACAAGTAGGAAGAGGAAATCTGCTTCACCTCTTTTGGGCCAAAAAGCATATTTTGCTCAATTGCGGTATTTTTTGATGTGCCCAGGCCTCTAGGTGGACGTAAGTTGTGGGAAGGTGATGGAGTTTATATTGTTCAAAGGCACAGAGCATCTGCATGCAGCCTGTATTAAGGAGGCGATATCATCTTTAGTTACTTATCACCCCAGATTGATATCTGATATATCCCCAGACTGAAGTTCTGAAATAGAGTGTTGTTGATAGTCATTTCTCTTTTACTTTCTTAGTGCAGGTTCAAACAGTATTTCCTGCTTTTCTAAAACAAGGTGCTTGTAGGAAATAGAAACCTCTGCTATGTTTTCTGCAGAGCATGAAACAATATCTGCAACAAACTTCTTCAACGTTACCGGCCTGAAAGCCTGGAAACAAGTCAGCCCTGAGGTTAACAATACAATCTCTTGCTGTTCCTCCCGCCTGAACATTTCTGTGTCTCTCTTCCTTCGGACTGGGCTGTGGTAGAGCTGCTCCCAAGGATAGCTTTTCAGGTTAATTTTCAGCTCATGTTGGCTGGCGGCTTCCTAAGGAAGAGCACAGGTGTTCAGGGAGCAAAGACTTAACCCCAAACATGCAGGTAACCAGACAGAGCAAAATGGGAGACGATGGCACGAGGTGATCTTCCTCGTCCAAAGTATTCACCGTGCTATGTCTGACAGTCCTTTTCCTAAAGCAAAGCCAATGCTGCCTTGTGTCCTGGCTCGCAGGACCTGCGGGAGCCCTCTGCTGCTGCCCCTGCTGGAGGTTGGCTGTGGTACCAACCTCTCTTGTTGCCCATCAAAAGTGAATGATATTTAAGAGAGAAAAGTGGGAATGCTGTTATAAATATGAATGCTAAACACAACGAGATATTTAAGAAATACATTACTTGTGAGTGTGCAGCCCTGCATGATGCAGATTAGAGTTGGTACTAGCGCCAAGCTCAGCTCAGAGCTTGTGACTTGTGAAAAAGTTTTGTCTAATGGGGAAAAAAGCTGAAGCAATCAGTGCTGTAAAGTGCTGACTGGAAGAATAAACATTAAAGAGATAAAGCAGACCAGAAGGCAAAAGCAATCAGATTTGTAAAAGAGAGCAGATTCTGATTTTATCTTATGGAAATAAATGCAATAAAAGCTTTCTAACTGGAGTTGTATAGAGTTGCAAATTTTTTATGCAATAGGAAAAAAAATTGATGCCCGGTGGTTGTTTTAATATTTTATGGAAATGCTTCAGCAAATAAGTTGAAGTGTTTTTTATTTGCAAACAGAAGGTAAATGAGAGAACTGAAGCTTTTTGCTAAATATATTTTTTTCTATTAGATGACTTCACCCTATGGTTGGGTAGCTTTTGCAAATAGTTTTTAGGTACCATTGAAACATGATGAACTGAACGTCCAGGACTGAAAGTGTTAGGGGCTAGAAATGCATCCCTCCCGTTTACCATCAGCGCTGGACTAACCACGAAAACCCGTAGCAGGGGTTCAGAGGAAGAGCAGTGCCAGAGGGGTCAGGTGTTTTGCATGTTGGCATGAGCTGTCGCGCAGTCACATTGGCACCCCGCTGACTTCAGAGCCTGCCTGAGCACGCTGTGTGTGGACCATCAATCTGACCTAATGGCCAGCGTTCAGATCCTGTCTTCATGTTGCTAATGTAAAGCCTGTAGTGTCATAAAAGTGATGGCAAAACTGCAGCACATACTGACATATATGGCTTTTCCTTTGAAAAGTAAGAGAGCCAGCACGAGGCATTAAAGCAGTCATTTCCTTTTCTTTTAATCTGATGTGGGGTGTGTGTGTGTGTGTGAAATTAACCCAACTAAAAATAGTCAGGGCATTTTGCCCTATGGTCTCTCTTCATCCTGTGGATCAATATGTCCTGAGCTTGCATCCCACACATAAATAGCTTTCATGGGTGAGATGACCTTGCTATGGAATAGATGGATCTTTAATCAACAGACCCGTGGTACAGTAGTGTGATTGGGGTGGAGGCTAACAGAGTTTATAAATAACTGAATTCAATTAAATTCAAACCAAGATAAATCAGAAAATCCTTCCCCAAACCCACAAGACCTAATGGTCGTGGAGACATCTTAATGCCATGGGGAAGCCTTTTTGGTAGTAGCAGCACATTACCAAAGCCAGGCAGTTCTTCAGTTCAGTGACTATTGGGTTTCTAGAGGGGGGGCATAAAAATAGACCCTCCTTCCCTATTTTGCCTCTGACAGGTGAAAGTGTAGGGGCAGGAGGAGTGCACAGCATGCCAGGATCGTGATGAAATAAGATACTTGGGGTTGGTTGTGAAACGAGTCATCACACTAAATACCTTTGTTATTTTAATGAGGAAGGAAGGTTTGAATGGTTTTTATGCCTAAAATCAGCAGTAATTGAGAATATCTCTTTCTTTTTGGAAAGTTGTGGTTCTTTCATCAGTAGAGTGCTGGGCATAGTGTCCCAGACGAGTCATCAGAAGAACAATGAGACTGACCTGCATGATTTTGTACTTTGGTGATTTGGTCTTATGCTAGGAGATTTGGATTTATTTTTAAAGTTAAGAAAATCATATAGTCCGTGATTCTGTTACTAAGATGCAGACTAAGCCCTAAATTAACAGAAAGAATAACCGTTAATTTATTTAATTTCTGTTATTTCCTTGTGAGTTTTCTTCTATCATCATTCAGAAATAATTTTCTTCAGTAACATAATTCAAGAAGTTCATGGGAGCTGTAGAGTTCTCTGTTTAAGAAACACAGAGGGCAGGCAGGATCAGCATGCTTGTACATGTGTGCAACCTGTGAGGGTCTGTACGGGGTGCCTGCAGGAAAAAAACCCTTCCTGCATTTTTCCTTCCTCTCTGCAAGTTCGCACCAAGTTAACACAGCCAGCAGCGAGGCAAGCAAAAAGCATTTGAAGTGGGGAAAACCTGAGCGTAATAAATACAAAAACTCTGCAGCAAGTAATGTCAGACGTGTTCAGTTCTAAATTGCATCTAGAGTATGCCAGGGCTGCTTTGTGAAAAAATATAACTGGTTGAAAGATGATCATATACTTCACACACTGAGGCTGCACCAAAGTGTGCTCCGGAAATGGTCCAAGGGTCTGCAGTTGCGCTGATGCTACAGCATTCAGCGCCGTGTTGAATTTTTGTGATTTCTGTGCTGTTGGCGAGTCACAACTCTTTGAGATTCTCAGTGCATGCGCCAGCCTGCCTGGGGAAAGGGAGACCGATAATTAACCCCGGCCATTAGGGCAGCCAGATTCTCAGTCCAGTCTGAAGGGTGTTCTGTCACACTTGATTTATTTAATTTCTGCCTTGATTATGATCAACTTTTATTAAAACTTCAATTTACAATTTTCATACCAATTTTAAGCAATGTTCAAGTAAAAGATGTAAAGAATTAGAATTGGGTGAAGTGCTTTGTGTTTTGATTTGATTTCTGCCAACAGGAGAGTTGCAAAGGAGAAGAAACATCCATGGAAGTACAGAATGCAGGTTGCTCAGCACGCAGTGAGTCCTGAAACAAGCTGGGTGTTAATTTATTTAAAGCTCATGATATTGTAATGAAGTTAGAGTTTACTTGGCTTTGAGGGAGAAATTGTGCCTATGGCGGGTAGCAGTAGGATATAATGTTCTTCTGGTTAGTCTGGCCTCTGTTCTTGTTGATGAAGCCTGTGCTGCTTCCTCCTTCACCCTTTGAAAGCAGCAGCACAGCTCCTCAGGAGCAGGATCAAATCCTTGTAAAACTGATCCCTGCAAGGATGGGAAGTGGTCCGTTACGTAGGTGAAACAACATCGTTTCAGTGTCGAGCATACCATGTCTTTTTGTTCAGGTGAATCGCAAACTCGGAGGAGGAAAGGCTGAGCCGTTTAAATTTTATAGCCATATAAATTATAGATAGAAATCATTTCTGGAATACGGTGAATTACAATTGCCATGTTCAAACCAACCATTCAAATGGCAGCTGATTGTTAAGTTTTGCGAGATGGTGATAACTGGTAATAGTCACTAGTAATAATTTTATTTAAAATTCAGCAGTGTCCAGAGACTTCAATTGAACTCAGAGGCACCGTGGAAGTCTTTGCACAAACACCTGACAAGAGGCCTTCACAGCATTTTAGAGTAGGAGATAAGAATTGTTATTATTCTCATTTTAGAGATTTAGAGAGATCGAGCAATTTGGGAAATGGCTCCTGGGAAGTCTAAGCCAGAGCATTGCGCTGCTGTTAGTAAGCAAAGAAGAAATCCAGTTGATACTTTGTTGGCTGCAATTTAACTATTATGCTTTTTTAAGCCATGCCATTTCTGCCTTTGCTTTTCAGAAACATTTGGTGTTACAGTTCAAGAAAAACTTCAGTTTCAGTCCATTGACAATTTTTTTTCTCAGTGTTGCAAAATTCCATATATATTAGCCCATAACCAGTGTTCAAAGACAACCATCTCTTAACTTAATATGCCTGTATTATGGCTTTTGTTCTAGTGCTGTCTTTGAGTTCAGTACATAAATTTTGAAGTTTTCTACCCCAAGACCATATAAAGCAGAACAGGAGAATAATAAATATAACGTTAAATTATGCATGGCACAATAACGTGTTAACCGCTTTCATGTTCACCAAGTAAAATGGAGAAAACCAATTTGTGTATAAACAAGGGCAGCATTTTTACATTGTGGAGGTCACTGGAACACATTGTACTCATTAGATGCACAGCAACCTCGGTAAGAAGTTGAATCCTAGATAAGCACAAGCAAGCCTCTAATGGATAGTCTGCAAATATATCAGCTGATTTGTAAAATGTAAATGTTTTATGAGTAATAGGGTTTTAAAGCTGATTTTGATTAATGAAATGCAATCTACTTATTCCTTCAGCAGTCAGCCTACAAGCATCTAACCAACTAATTAGTCTGTTTAGGTAAAGTATTAAAGCTGCCTTTTGTTTAAAAATAGGAAAAACAAAACCAGACCTGTTCTGGAAGGTACATGCAGTAAGGAAAAAAGTTCACTGATGTGAGCGACCTAATTAGAAAAGTACAATGATTGTATAAAACCTTGCAAGGCTTTGTAATTTTAAACATAATGACTATTTCAATCTCAGAACTGAAATTACTAAGTGGAAAAAATGGGGGGAAACAAAAATTACATCTTCATGTTTTGCAGACTTTTGCAGACTAAGGCAATTTTGTGAAATTGAGTGAGGTCACGAACCTTACGGTGAGATTAGTGGTCATTAAGGTGGGCAAGTTCAGGAAGCCCAAGGAGTCTTTGCTCGTTTATTCTTTCAATTTGCCTCTGTTCCTCGGATACCTCAGTGTGGTCAGTTATGAGCACTGCACACCACGGCATTTGTGGATCGGATTCCTTCGATGCTGTGCTGGAGAAAACACTTCCAACTAGAACTTGCTGAAAGCCGTTGACACAGCTGTTATGCATGTGGTACCACTGGTTTTGATGTTCATGACATTCTACATGGGAGGCATTAAAACGGATTTGGCAGATTTTGTTTGTTGTAGTTTTACCATTCTGCCTATTTTTGTTTTATCCTGGCTGTCCCATTAAAGCAACATTAGGTCTGAACATGCTCAGTTCCAGCGTATTCCTCTCACAGGGATACGGTCAGAAAGACAGAAAACTGCAGGTGATTAGCACCGATGCCTGAATCAACCACCTACCCTGGGGTTATATTGTTTATATGCATTAAAAAACCTCAAACAACCAACAGAAACAGCCTGAGAAAGAAAGGTAACACCAGACCTTCATGCTATACCAGTGTCCATCAAATATGGCAACTGGAGAGCAAAGACATAGTAAAAGGCAGCAAGGTGATACCTGTGCAGGGTTAAGAGAAGGGAGAGTGGCAGTCGGGAGGAGGCAAATGGAGGCTCACCTCATTCCCAAGAACTCTTTAGTTTTCTGAAGTTGGGCTGTTCCTTGGCAATTCATAACGATGTCCTCTCAACCAGAGCTTGTAATGGGGCCTGAAGTCAGGTGAGGCCTGACACGTGTGTATTGGTGTTAATAGGATTGCTTCCCAACATCGTTGGAGCTATTAAAACACTTCAGAAAGATCGTATTTCATCTCATTCTTGTTTGGCCACTGATGATAAGTAATTGTTCTCCTACTTCACGGCACTCTTGGTCTTTGCATAATTACTCTGTTACATTTATGTTTCCTTACTGTACTGGCTACTGCTAGGGAGAGATGGTAATTTTCACAAGACACTGTCTGGCCTGATAGCAATATTTTACTAAACCTCAGTGAAATTGTGCCTTTGCAGTTAACTAAAGTCTTGTTTGGGCACAGCTTGAACAAATATAAAAGCTCTTGTTTGTCTTTAGTCTGTTAAGTTTTTCTGTCTGAGTGACAGCTCTGCTGCTGCAGAAGGAAGGTTCAGTCCTTCATCAG
Source organism: Falco cherrug (assembly GCF_023634085.1). Lineage (NCBI taxonomy): Eukaryota > Metazoa > Chordata > Aves > Falconiformes > Falconidae > Falco > Falco cherrug. The sequence continues at coordinate 38,228,256 of NC_073704.1, read as the reverse complement.
GCGTAGACTTTTCCTGTTGAGAAATTTCTCTGATTCCCTTTCACATCATGTCAAAAATAATGATATTTTTGTAATAGAATATCTATTTCTTTGTTAGTATTTCCTTTCTTTCATATATAATTCGGATACATCTCTTTTCCTCTGCCCTCCCATTTCCCATTAATTCTCACAATAATTTGCCTGGATTGTTCTTTACTGGCAGTGCAAAGATCACCCTGGCAGTGCCTCAGCCATTTCCCTTAGCACATGCATGCCTTCTTCCAGGAAGAGAGAAAAGTAGGAAAAAAAAATTATTTCCATTCTATTTCTAAAACAATATAAATTATCTGCTTCAGTACATGTGTAGACATTACAGCAGAACAGTTTCAGAATTTTTCCATTATTGCACGTCTCAATCATTTCTTTAAGTGAGGAATCTTCTGCGAAAAACACCACACAGAATCCCTGTATTTCTCCATTTTGTGTGATTGGAAAGATTTGATACCTAAACACCATTTCATCCTGAAACTGTACTAATCCACATATTATGAATTTAAGTGTTTCCTCAATCCTACTTAGGATGACTTTGGTAAAGATCCTCTGGCTGTTATTCAACACGCTTATTCTGCTAATATTTTCATGATTATCCCATTCTCTCTCTTTTGGATGAGAATTAGGATTTATTCTTCCACTACTCTGGAACCTTCTCACCCTTTCAAATATCCCAGGGGGATCTTTCATAATTCAGTTACTGTTCCTCTGCAGCTCTAGCTGTGAAAGCTCAAGCAAAGCTGCTTAGCAAGTAAGTGAGCTCACTTAAAAAAAAAAATAATTGCTGGATTCACCAGGCTTTTATGTTTGACATATCAGTGCCACATGTCTTTTTATTGGGGTTACCAATTCCATTGCTTCCTTGTAGTGACTGCGTCAGCAAAAATGGGTTGTCAACCAAAAAGTGACATAAGCTACGTATCTTGCCCTTTGCTTTCTATCGATATATTTGTAAAATCTTTTATCGCATTTCTGTTTTATTTCCTGCAAGATGGTTTTAGCACTTACCCTGTTTAATACCCTCTGAGCATTCAGAAGACAACAACTCTACATCAGAAAAGGTTTATAAGTAAGTCCAAGAAGTGAAATGTTGCCATCTTTCCACAGCAGAGCGGCAAATCCTCAGACCAGGACAATGCCTGGAAGTCGTTACTTGGGATGGAATTGGGAGAACTGCTGCTTTTATTCCAAGCTTTCTGCTACAATGATACTATAAAGCCTCTGACCATTGCCCCAACAACCTACAGCGTTTTGGCACACACTTTTTATCTTCAAACAGTGCAATTGATGCTGCCCATAGAAGCAGTCTTTTTCTCTGCAAATGCAGAAGTAAAGGAATCCCAGGAATATCCATGGAAACACAGAACAGTTAAGGTCCATATGAAAACTGAATTCTGTCCAGCTCACCTCGGTTGGTGAGAAGTCCATCTGGGATGTAGGGATGAAAAAGCACTAAAAAGCTTTAGTTACTTCATGTGGCTGGTTCATCACTAGAATTACTAAACACATTCGTCACTGGGATACACTTACTTTAAAAAATGGACAAATGCTTTTTGGTGTGATGCTGTTGGACCATTTACAAAAGTCAAAATGGTTGTACATTCTGTTAATGTGTTACTGGAATAAAATCATGCTGCGCATTTAGTGCTGGATTATGTGGAGAGCAGCCAATACTTGTAGCATTGATTACAAGGTCTATGCCTAAGTAGTTTTCTTTCTGATTTATGAGCAATGCATTATCATTCATTGAATGACAGAGCAAGCTACTAGATTTGTTAATTGGGCAGTAAACCACACTTTCATTCTCATGTTCCAGTGTTTTTCATTAAAAAGAGACATATCTAACATTTAATGAAATGCTTAAATAAATAAATGGATTCAGCGGTGTTGAATATAGACTCTGCTTGGTTCAGCAGAAAGGGGTAGTGTACAATGTATTTTATTAATTAGTCTGGCAAAACATAATTAGAGGGCTGTAAGCTGTGAGGAAGTTAACCAGCCTTGTAATAAATACCAATTTATAGGTACAGTAGGTCAGCTGGTATTAAGTAAAGAGGTAACCTGCATAGAAACTAATTTTTAGCACAGAGACAATATGAATGTTACCATCATGAAAAATACAGCTGACCTTGCAGATTCAGAGGCAGCAGATTGCAATGTTTTCACAAGTTCGTGTAGTTTTTTTATCTCCTAGCAACTGTATGCCATTTACATTTTTTACTACATTGAACATGTTAGAGATTTTCTGATGACCGTTGTCAGAAAAGAATTATTGTGGTGTAGTTCCTGGAAGGCTGTTGTTTTTTATAACTGTGCTTAGCGTCTTTATGGGAAGCTCTGAAGCTACGTATAAGGTTTTGGTGTAGGAATTTGACATTACAAGAACTTTTCAGTTATTTTGTGGCGTTGACGAAAACACTGGGGTCTGAGTTCAGGAGCTGGCACGGCTCCTGCTGACGTTAGTCTGACATGCACCAATACAAAGTATACGTACACATAGTATATATTAAAGTCTGTATATATATAAAATCATATATGCACTTTGTGTGTATATATATATATATATATATATTAAAATATATTTTCTTCATTTTCATCAGCAGCATTCTGCTCATTCATGGCGTTATGGCTTCTGCAGTTGTGGAGCTTGCCTTACCACGGCGGGCTCCCGGCAGGGGCAGGGGCTGTGGTCTGACGCGCGTAGCAGTATTTCTGTCTGAAAGGGTGGGCATGAATTAGACTGTACACTTTTATTTGTGTAGGAAAGCTTTTGTTCTTGTGGAACTAATGGTAATAGATGGTGAAAATTCAGAAGACCATGTAAAAAGCTTGTTCTTTTCCACACTGATGCCAGGAAAATACTGGATCTAGATGCAGCCTTCGTTCAAAATACATGAGAACTGAAAGTTTGTTGCTGCATCGTCCATCCAGTCTGCTCTCTCCTGTAGCTGAGAATCAGAAGGACTCCTTTTGGGACTTGACCTGCTGTGTTGAAACAAAGGCAGGATAGATCTTCTCTCACCGTGGTGTATGGAAAATCATTTGAGCTCATTTGAGCCTCATCACCTGAGTCCGTGAAATCACAAGCACCTGGCTCAGTCAGAGATAAATCTGATGAGAGCAGAACTCAGTGGCTAAAAATGTCATTCGCTTACAGAGAGAAATGTTAGGGAACTTCAAAGCAGACCTTGTGTTTGCAGAGGTTTGCCTGGTGACTGAGGGCTGTATCTCCTGGGTGAAGTGAACAGGGGAGTGAAGATTCCCATAGTGAAGTTGGTTTTGGGCTGGCATCACATGCAGAGAGCCAGGGAAACAACTCGGGATGCAGCTTCACGGAACGAAACACAGGTGCTTAAACACCCACTCTGGCTTTTCCTTGCGATATGCACTGGAAAGCTGTGCCATCCCACTGGAAGTTACCTCAGGCTGATCCGCTGCCAGAGTCTATCCAGAATACTACTTACGTGGTCTGTAACTTGACAATGAGCCTAAGATGTGAGTATTGTACCTGTCCCTGCCATTAGGAGTTTAGTTGTTGTTGCTATAAATCGCTTTTTGGTCCCAGCAATTTTCTATCTATGTAATTGATACTGTGCTCGTTTCTCTATCCTGGCAATTTTGAATAATCAATTATAGCACCCCAGTCAGAGCAGTTGCTTTGTGAAATTCCTGAGATGACACAGACTTCATGCAAGCTGTACAAAATTACCAATTATGGAACTACACAATCTTTTCTAGGATGCCATAAAGTGTCGTTATTTACCCTAGAAAGAGAATGTCTAAACAGATCGGTTTCTCATCAGATGCCATTGCTCAGGGATCGGAAAAATATGGAAATGCTTGAGTTTAAATCATCCGTATGCCCGAAACAGCAGAAGAAATTAGTTTCTTGAGCTATTTTTATGTTTTTGTAGCTTACAGCTAAATCATGTATTATGGTGAATCATTAACTGCTGACTTTTATAGCTAATCCTTGTATAGCCCATTTTTAGCTTCGATGGTATTTTTGAAATACAAGGTTTTATAGACTACAAATATGCATCAGACAATGCAATTAAAGTTTTCGACATGTCTTCAAGTTTAGTCTTTCTCAGGAGAAAATATATAGAGAGGCTGACCTTTATTTATATAGTGTGCTTTATACTGTACTTTGATTCCTTCTACAGCCTCACCTTCATGGGGAGTGATTTTCCCATCATTTGGGAGAGATGCACAATTCAATTCCTGCTGCACATAAAATCCCTGCCGATTTGCCGCACGGACTGAAATAGCCTGCGTCTGCAATACCAAGCGCTCTGCATTCTGTCCCTGTCACCAGGGAGGGGACAAATCAGTTCAAACTGATTCCTGTCAGGATAAGATTGGAAGGACCTATCTGTTTGCTTGTTACATTTCAATTGAGAACAAGTCAGGCCTTTAAACTGGAATGCAAGTTCTCCTGTAATTTCTTTGTACGGAAATGCGAATAATCAAATCTTTTTCTTGCCAGAGACAATGCAATTTTATGCTTTGATTTATTCTGAAGCATTCGATTTGTAGTTCTCCCTAGTCCCAAAGAGTCCGGTTGGAATTGAATAAAGCAGTGGATAACATCCCAATGAGAGTTTTCTGCAGGGAAATAAAATAAATAAAGGGAACGCTGCCAGAAAGAGATCCTCGATGAAACCTGGGGCTCGTAGGTGTTTTGGCACATGTAACTGTTGGTGACACTGACAAAATACAGATAAAACCGAGGATGTAAATAGACAAGTATGTGGGTTTAGCTCCATATGTGATTAAGCTCAAACTATGGAGAGATGCAGGAGCCTTGTTTGGGTCTGTATGAGGTCCGCGCGGTGTGGGGTCTCATGCTGCCAGCAGCAAAAGCCTGGCATGGCCACAGGTTGAAGACTGGGTCTCACTCCTGAGAGCTGTTCATTGCATAGCATACCGAAACAATTAGTGAAATAAAATAGGTCAGGAGTGTGGGAGAGCAGGAGTGAGAACGATGGTGCAGGTAGCGCCGTCACGCCTGGATGTGGGGAGGAAGGAGAGCAGGGGTGCAGACTGGTCTGGTACTCTCAGACCTCAGATTGCACTGGGAACTGCCAGAGCTGCAGGAGACTCTTCGTGTAACAAGAAAAATAGTAATAAGATGCTTTGGGGAAAAAGGTTCATACTAAAAAAGGACAACGTAGTGGCCCTGCAGCAGGGCACGGCAGCAGCGTGGCAGGGAGCGAAAGCTGGCAGGGCCATTGGTACTTTGCAAGATACAGACATCAGGGGGTCCAAGGGGACTTTAAAGAATTAATTCTGGTCTGGCACATGTCGGACAGGTATCCAGATCCTGCTGACATGTCTTTTTTGAATCTACCTGCCAGACAGAAAAGTAAAAGGACCAGTAAAAGTGTGCTGAAAAATACAGCTGTGTTCTTGATTGCTCCCTTCTCAAGAACCTCTCAGCATTACTCACAAATCAGTTCATTCTTTTTGTTACATTTAGAAATGCTTCACAATATTTTATTTGTTAATGGAAATGAGAAAAATCTGTGTCGGTTCAGACAGGTATACAGTAATATTGAATGATTTGATTTAGACTGCCAAATTGAGATGCTTTAGGTAAACTTCAGCTATCTAAACCTAAATTTTTTGTTTCCATTTTTTAAGGAAAAAATGGCAGAAATGAAACTCTTTGTAAACTTTGTTTACCTGGTAACTTTGCAAGTAGCTCTGCTTTCAGCTGAGTTTCTGGGGTTCATGTCTCGGGTTTGGTCAGGATTAACCTAAGTCTGTTCATAGGTGATGCCCTCGTACCTCCTTCTCTGTGCGAATACCACTGTAGGCTGCTGCATGGTAGCCAGGGAACTGAGGAATTCGTCTGTTTGAATCCATTTAAAAAAAAAATAATATAGAGAATGAATATTAAAAAAAAAAAAAAAAAATTCAGCTGGGACAGCTGCTGGATGTGGCTGGTTGCAGGGGATGGGATTCTGGAGCTGGAGGCGGGGGCAGGGCAGGGTCGCTGCAGCCGCTGCAGGGATCCAGGTTGGCCTGGGATGAAGGTTAAACTCTGTCCTCAGGCTGGGAATGGGATGGAGGACACAGGAGCTGGGCGAGAGGTGGTGGGTTCCTATCACTTGTGGTATGTGATGGTAAAGAGATGCCAACTCACCTGTGTGTCGGTGCCCGGGTCTTGTTCGGTCAGTTCTCAATAATGGAATAACGACCCAGGACAGTGAAAAAATGACTCATGCTGAAACAGAAGTTTTAATCTTTTGGAGATGGTGGATGTAGAACTAATAAAAAAGGAGAGTTCTGAGCTTAATTTAAAGATAAGCCTCATCATAAGCACTTGTCCTGCCTCATAAAGGTAAGGCAGGCAATTCATTCTCCTATGCGGATGCACCAGCAAGGCTGGGAGTATTATGCAGTAGATGGTGGGTAATGATGCTTTAAGGGAGAGAATATAACATTTCTGAATTTTTCACAGCTCTCCTTTTGTTCTTTGTGGCTAAGAAAACAATTAGACCTGTAAAGCTCTGTGATGAGGGACTAGGATGGGCAGCTACATACCGAATGCCTTTTCTCATGGGAAGGTTAAAGCATTGTGGGTAAACTTTTAAATACACAGAAGATTTATTCACAGAAGTGGTGTGCCTTCCTTCCAAACTGAAGGCATCCTTTTAATAAAAATTATCCAGTTCCCCCTTCCCTTGCGGCTTCTGAGGGTGTGCGTCCACGGGGCGAGCGTGGGGAGCGCATTCCTGCTGCCTTTGGATGCCTCACAAGTCTTTCTGTGTGTGCCTTAATAGCCTTCCGAGGGAACTGAAGTCTCATTTTGTGCGACTCTGAATTTAAATCCAGGTCACAGAGATGTTAAATAGCAAATGACACATTTACTGTGCCACCCAGCTGCCTTCTGTAATGCAGCAGGAATGCTTTCTGAGCAGGGACAGTATGCCAATATTAACTTACATACAGGTTGTTTTGTTGTGGATGCTAATGTTAAAAAATAAGGACAAAAAAACCCAGAAAGGGAAGCTGCTCTCATTTAAATAGCTACTTATTCCCCTTGCACCTTCTCTCCTGAAGTGCTAATGCTCTTTCCTGGCTGAAAAATTCCTAAAACATTAGTTGTTTTCGATTCAGACCTTTACTTTTATGTTTATGATACAACAAAACGATTCCGGTTTCCAGGTCACCAGAAATCTAGATGATACTGTCAATATGCTATTGTAACTCCTGTGCTTAGTTAAAAACCCAAATTCCCTCTTCAGTTTATGATACAGTCTGTAATAGTCTCCTTTTGTAAAGGCACACACTTTATTTCTCGGGGAGGAAAGCAGTTTGTCAGAGGCTGCTGCATTATTGCAGCCTTGCAAGCAAATAATGAAGTCGGACACCTGCATTCTGTACAAAAAGGCTTTTATCAGGCAGATGGAGAATGTGTTTCAGGGCATCAAAAAGGCTCATCACAAGATAGAAAAGATGGGGATATTGGGGTATTTGCTACACAGATGTCCTTTCTGGAATAGTGTTACAAAATACATACCCAAACAGCAGCAAAATTAACTTTTGACCAATAGATGGAGACAAAAAATGTTTTTCTTCATTAACCTGCCTGGTTCCTTCCTACTGAGCAGGTCAGTTCACCTGCAGTTCCTTCCCTGGTAGCAAGATTGTTCAAAGCATGTGGGTTTCTCCCTGCACCCACCCCCCCACCCACCCAATAAATCAGATGAGAAAATTTAGTGCCATTGAGGGCTTTCTCAAGGGCTGCAGTTTATTTTCTGTGGTTTCATGATGCTGTTGTGATGCTTTAGAAATTGGGTTTTTAACTTCATACAGATACTTACTGAACTTCATGTATGGCAGTTGCCATCTCGCTAAACATTAGGAATTTTATTTTGCAGGAGCCAGAGCATGTGTCTCCTCAACACAGGGGACCTTTCAGCCCCTGGGTCCTGCAGCTGGCTGGCAGCATGCTCTGGAGCCCACCAGGGTCACCATCACCCACCCCAGTGGCATGTCTAAAGCTCTTCACTGAGGGCTTAGGAGATGAATGGAAGGCCATAATGACCTGGTACAGGCTGCTGGAGCAAACAGCACCCAGCTTCAGCCTTCAGTTTCTTAAGCGCGTCTGGTTTATGGCACCATGTATTTGCTATGAATTTCACAGGTGCTTATTCCTAAATATGTAACAACTCGGCCACTGAATGCGAGAACATGCTTTACTTTATGGCTTAAAGTATTTCACAGATCCACAGAATCACAGAAGGTGGGGTTGGCAGGGCCTCTGGAGGTCAGCCAGCCCTTCCCCCGGCCGGAGCAGGTTCCCTGGAGCAGGCTGCACAGGGTCACGTCCAGGCGGGTCTGCAATGTCTCCGGAGAAGGAGACCCCGCAGGCTCCCTGGGCAGCCTGTGCCAGGGCTCCGGCACACTCCAGGTAAGGACGTTTTTCCTCCTGTTCAGGGGGAAGTTGCTGTGTTGCAGTTTGTGCCTGTCGCCCCTTGTCCTGTCGCTGGGCACCGTCCCCTGGACAGCTGCCCTTAAGGGGTTTGCAGCCATCGATGAGATCCCCTCTCCGTCGTCTTCTTCCCGTTGACTGCAGCGGTGTATTGTGTACGAGTAGCTGAACGCAGGGATGTGTATGTGTATAGGGGTGTGTGCATGTGTATGTGTGTGTAAGTGTGAGACTCCAGCTAACTGTGAAACAGGGATGAAGGTAGAAAATCTACTGGGTGCTAATCCAGCAGGATCACAGGCTAGACTGGAGATGTGCTCCCACGTACACCTGGAGCAGGACTAGTGTAGCCTTGGTGTAGAGAGTTTTCTCCTAGAGATCATTTCATTGTACGCTTCTGCTTTATTTCCCTGAGTTAGGGAACTGTGGCCAATAATTAGGCTTGGCTTCAGGTTTTTTCTCTGCTCATGTGCCAGTGTTTTTTAATTTGGAAGTCAATCTGATACTGCAATTTACCCTTTTCTGAATCTCTCTGCCTTCTAGGACTGAGTTACCCCAACACCTAAGATAGCAGTTTCTTCCAGTCACCAGGTGCATGGGTTAACCTCTTTCTTCTTTCTTACGTGTTCTGATTGCCACATTTTAAAAATGCACATTTATTCCTCCATCCTTGTTTAGCTTTGACATTGTTGTCTTATGAAGCTAATGTAGATAAATGTGTGCTAAGAAAAAAAAACAACACAGAAAACCCTCAAACCCCAGTAGTGTTCTGCCATCTGTCGATTATGTTTTGATATGCTGTAGTGAATCAGTACGTATTCCTGATCTGTGATTCTAAACATAATTTCAGTTTAGGTCTGATTTCCTCAAACCACAAACCACTGTGTTAATTTATAAATTGCTTCTTATATATTCTTCTCATGGCTGGTGAATATAATTAACATTTTCTTGCAAAAAACCTTGAACCTATAAATATCAAGGCTGTGACACACATTATTAATTAAAAAAAAAAGAAAGATGGGGGTTGTTGGTTTTACAAATATATAAATAGCTTTCAAAAAATGTGTAATAAATGATCACATCCCCTTTCTAATAAGTATAAATTTATTTTTTTTATGCTTATTCGGAAGGGGATGGGAAAATACTGTAGTCGCATTTAAGTACTGTAGCAGGATCACATTAATGAGACCTCATACATATATATATGAGCTTATATGTATCAGCATACAGCTGATTTCAGTCCTGAAGGAGGTGTGTAAGAAGTTTGCATTAAATTATGGTTTCTAACTTGGTATGAAGTCAATCTGACATCTCTGTCCTTTCACTATTGTTTACTTTCCCTTTCAAAAAGTAAAAATACAACAAAAAAAACCACCCACCACAAAAACCTCCATTGTCCTTGAAATAATGTTTATGTTTGGTGCCATTAGAAATATTATTTAACAGTTAATTGGTTTAAAATTTTGTTGGGAGTTTTGAATCTTTTGAATGACGGTCAAGTGAAAATCCTCAGCATTGGTCTGTCTTAGACCAACCATCAGAAGATGAACTTTGATTAAAACCATACAAACCAGAGTTTGAATTTCAGTGCAATATTCTGTCTGTTCACAGATTGGAAAGTAAACCAACTTACTTCAATAAATTTGAGAAAGGAAAGCCAGAAATAATCTCTGCGAAATGGGTTATAAGCTGGACCCTTTGAGTGAATTTGTGAAAAATTCTCCACAGCTGTGGTGCAGGTCAGCTGTTAGCGCTGCTCCTCTCTTCTGGCTGCTCCTGGTTCCTTGGATATTTTTTTTGTAGGATTGTCTTCTAGCCCTTTTTTCCAGGCTTTGGTCCCTGTATCTGTAGGAATTCCTTGAGCAGCTGATATGGGAAGTTCACCTCTTGCTGCTCGTATTTCCATAATTAAACACACGAGATTTGAACGCAAGAGCCCCAATTTTGAAAATTTATATGCAAACAAGTGGCAAAAGTCCCTTGAACACAACTGTGTTTTTAATTACCCACTTACTGTTGATCTTCTCAGGGTCTGGTGGTGCAGCAGCAGCAGCAGCATGCTCTTCTGCCCGGTGAGGATGTAAGTTTGGGAAGATGAAGCAGTTTCAAGTGTCTGACTCTTGCCGTTGGAGCTGCATTTTCCTCTCTTCTCCCTGGCACGGAGTTCAAATAGATTTTCTTCTTTTCTTAGCTGTGTGGCAGTTGCTTGAGAGCTTTATTTTCTGGCATGCACAAACAAGGCTTTTCTTCAGCATGAAATATTTATAGAATAAAACACTTACGAAGATGTTAAAGGACGTACAGCATTTAGTCCTGGTCCTAACCCTTCCACCAATTCATTTAACCCCATAAAGGTGAAATTCTGTTGGGAGTTCGCATAGAGCTATGCCTCAGAAATAAGGTAAAGAAAACATGCTAAGTAGGAAGTTGCTTATAATTTAGCCCTAAATACATAAGAGGGTTATTTAAAAATGACATTTTACTGCATGTAAACATGGTACTGGGCTGGAGCAATGCAAAGTTTTAGCTCGTTTTCTAATGTATCGTGCACCCAATTTTTTATGTGTTATTGTGCCAAACTAAATTTGTCCATCAACAAGCCCAGATCAACTGGGGGTTCAGTTAGGACAAGAAAATTAATCTTTATTGGGAATTAGGGTTTATTTGAACCCACTAAAGAGAGGGTAGCCCTATATTTCACTTTGATTAAAGAAAAAAAAAGAAAAAAGAAAAAAGAAGTCGGTATTCTACAATTACACCAAAAGTGACATTATGATTTATTGTGTCAAACCTTTCCTTCTTCTTACAGCACCACAAAGGTCAGTTAAAAAGCAAGTCTGCTGCGTAAAATCAAGAAAGAAACTGGTAGTGTGAATAAAAGCCAGGAATGATTTTTTTTTTTATTTTCAGTGTCCCTGCTTATGGTGGTGAGTCAGACCATAACATTTCACTTGCTTTTACAAAAAATTATATCCAGCAGTATTTTCAAAGGAATCCAGTTGAACTACCTGGAGAACTGGGGTCAGGGCTAGAGGTATGGTTAGGGGGATGTTAGAAAAAAATGCTGGCAAGCTGTTTTTTTTGTGACATAACCTGCTCTGATGGGATTCCAAGTGATTTATTTATTTATTATGCAGTTTTATGGCAATAAAGGGAAAGAGATTGCTTAGAAAACTTTGTAGTGGTACATGTTGGCATTGCCTTGTTAGGTCACGGAAATTGTTTCTAATTCTTCCAACTCGTCATGCAGTTATCGAGCAGAAAGAACACCAACCACCGGAGTCAATAAACTTTATAAATTAATATTATTTATAAATTAAGAGTATAAATAGTGGAGGAAATAAGTGGCAGTCATCCAGAAGTGTAAGATATTTGTGTGTGCAGTGTATGATGCTGAGTTTCTTCTGAACTGAATTGCTCAGTTCTTAAGACTATTAACATTATTTTAATACCATCGTAGTGACACTTTACAAAGTTCCTGAAGACTTTTGATCATTAAATAAGTGACTGACTGTGATTACTTTTGTCCACCTCTAATGGTAAATATGATTATCTCTAATGTGAGCATGCTGTCTTTGTGATGGAGAGCAGCTCAATTCTCATACCTCTCTTTTTAATCTTCCAAAGTGTTTTATAAAGTGTCATCTTTATGTGTCGGACACTGGAGTTCAGTAAGCACATATGCAAAAGATCACTGAGATTAATAGTGATTTTTCAGCTGACTGCAGTGATCTGTTATGTGGTTGGCAATATTTAACTAGGTTGTCAAATGCTGTTGTTCCTGCAGGTTAAGTTCAGAAGCCGCAATGCAGAAAGTCTGAGACTAGTCAAATAAACTGATTGTTCTATAAAAACAAGCAATCAGCAAAGTGCTAGAAAATCCCATTTTGGCAAGAAAACACTCCAGCTTTGTTCTTATGGTGTTATGATGTTATGAAGAGCCCTCAGTGGAACTATAAATTTGTGTTACATGATGTTTGTCTCCGGACCTCTGTGCGTGCAGCGTATTATTTGAAACGCTATCTGTGCTCTTTGCTTACGCATTGGTTGCTTTGCCTCTCCTGGTCTTGTTTTTTACAGGCGGTCTCCATTTCATACAGGCTTAGGTGATACAGATAAATTAAAACAAACGTCTCTACAGACAGCGTTATTTCACTTTATATGACATATTCCACTTCACTGCAGATCGCCTGTGGTGCAGAAATCTGTTACTCGTGGTAATGAGTTCCCGTGTCCAAGACTTTAATCTGTTTTTTTTTTTTTTTTTAAATTGATTTAAACCACGGTAAAAATGGTTTATGAGGTTTAGAAAGTCTTTTCACTAGTTTAGCTAGATTAATTTAAAATCATGCTAAGTCAAATAACAACTTGGGGTAGATAAGCCCTTACTCTTTTCCTATCTTTCTCTTTCACATGTCCCTTGTTCTTGTATATTACATGACACGCTTTGATATAATTTAACAACAAGAACTTTTGAGCTCTTTCCCTGGCAGCTGCGGGAGATGGCCAGGTTTTTGAAAGAAGATAGTTGCAGCTCGCTGTTGCAAAAACAGTACTTACGTAGTACCTAAAGTTCATGGAAACCACACGCCCCATCAGCTACATGGCTAGGAAATGTCTCAGTCTTTGAAATCCAAACCACAGTGCTCTAAACATTGTTCTGGTTTTGGTAGCTGGGTGAACTTGATTGGTTTCAGTAATACCACTTTTGGGAATGAAAATAGGTTGGCTCCATAATAGTATTGCTGCATGACTCCATGATCTGTGGACAGAAACTTGATATGCAAAATTCACATTTCTGGGGATATTTGCACATTATTTTATCAAGTAAATGCATGTGTGATGGGAGAAATGTGGCCGTTGTGCAGATAATTATTAAATTGCTTATATAGTAAAAATAAATGGAGGGATACAAAAACATTGGGAATTGATCCTAGCCGATTTCTAGTTAGACATATTAAAAAGAAGTAATTTTGGAAGAAATCTTAACTTCAGGCATTGCATATAGTGGTATCAGTGCTGAAGAGAGCTGATCACACCGTGCCGTCCTCAGAAAAGAGGCTTTCATTTCGCTCAGCCAGAGGTGCCAAGGACAGGGTCTGCCTCCCAGCAGCACGCAAGTCCAGCCGTGATACCCACCAGCGGGGGTTCACATTGCAGGGGGTACCTGAGAGGGGCTTCGTGGGTTTGAGATATGTGCTGTGTTGTATGTGGGAACGGTGGAGTGGAAGTAGGCAGTAGTATGGATTGTGAAGGGAAAGAGCGGGAAAATTGTCATAGAAGGCTGAATAGGTAAGTCTGGTGATCCTGCATTATATTAATTGTGTGGTACAGGTGAGTGGGATGGATTAGCATCGCTGTCTTTTTTTCAAGCTTCTAAATCCAGACACTGATGCCCCTAGCTAAAATGAGTACAGTGGTGGTACCCAAACACTCCTCCTGGATTCCAACTCTGTTCAAGTAAATACTGAGGAAAAAGAAGTGCAGAAAGTCTTAGTGAAAAGTGTAGACTCCTTTCCAGAAAAAAAACCAAACCAAACACCAACTTTTCAAAACTTCTTAAGTAGTGACTCAACTCCAGGCTCTATTGGTGGGATTCAATACGAGACTAACTTAAATGTCAGTATCTACATGCAGCCAACGTGTCTCATCTGCTGTGCCAGTGGAGACTGAATCGATAAAGCCGATGAACCCTGGGGAGTGGCTGGGCTCTGGCTTCCCATCACGTTGCTCTGCAAATTCCTCTGCTTGCACCCGCTGGATCTCCAGTGGTGACGGGGTTTTAGGTGTCTGGCTCATCTATAGGCATATGCAGACTGGGATGGCAATTTATTCTTGTGCTGTGGCTTTCTTGCCATGACCTCAGCCAGTCGTGCTATTTTTGAGCTTATAAACTTATAAATCCATCTTAATGAAGTTGAGCTAGTAGATGGTCCCATATAAATAATTTAATAATATGTCTGAGTGAAATGACTGCTATCTAACTAGTAGAAATAACAGAAGTGATTAAATTAAATTCAATATACACATTAGCCACTGAACTACATAGCCATAAAAGAAAGAAGAGTGTGGTCTGAAGAGTTGTCTCTTTTCCTCCCACAGCTTTATAATTATATCTTCAGGGAAATGCCACAGCTCAGCATTTAACGATCTGCCATCAGAGACATTTATGAGGAGATTTTCAGGGAAGGAGAGAGTTGACGGTCTCTTTTGTTCAAAAAAAGCAGTCATTGAGTAGTCTGGCAATTGTCTGCTGAGAGGAGCATTGATCTATATATTTACATATCATGTGAAGTTAATAATTCTGTTTTTCCCCCAAGAAAATCCACAACAAGGTTGTGATCTCTCAGGAAGTGTTTGGAAAATAGAGCATAAATCTTGGACAATGTCAATCTGTCACTGCCCTACAGCAGATTTTTATGGTTTGAAAGAGCACAGCTGGTCAATTCAGTGACTTTGAATGTTTTCCATGAGGGATGGCTCTGGCAAAACCCAGCCCCTTTGTAACACTAAACCACAGGGTATACTGCAAAAAGGGGAGACATTTACAATGTAGGGAACAGTGGAATGAAGTATTCACGCAGAATTAACAGATGGTACAGAGTAAACAAAATGGAAAAATTAGCAAAATACTTTTCCAAGTGCCAGACTGTAAATCAAATTGAAATACCCTTCGTAGCTGTAGCTGGTACGTATCTGCAGATATTACCCTTACTTTGGAGGTGAAGACTATTAAGGGCTCAGCATGCGTAACTTCCAACTTAAATGCATATGTCATTTCCAAAATGGACAAGAAAAGGAAGTCAGGCAACAAAATCTTACCTGTGCAGGCAAAAACGCCAGGAGACCTGCATGGATAATCGAGGAGCTCCTGGACAAACTCTAAAGACAAAAGGAAGCCTACAGAGGGTGGAAGCAAGGGCAGGCAGCCTGGGAGGAATGCAGAGAAATTGTCCGAGCAGCCAGGGATCAGGAAAGCTAAAGCCCTGATAGAATTAAATTTGGCCAAGGATGTCAAGGGCAACAAGAAAAGCTTCTGTAAATATGTTGGTGATAAAAGGAAAACTAGGGAAAATGTGGACCCGTTCCGGAAGGAAACAGGAGATGTGATTACCTGAGATATGGAGAAAGCTGAGGTACTGGGCAGCTTTTTTGCCTCGGTCTTCACCAGCAAGTGCTCCGGCTACACCGCCCATGTTGCGGAAGACAAAGGCAGGGACGGGGAGAATGAAGAATTAAGAGAAGATCAGGTTCGAGACCATCTAAGGAACATGAAGGTGCACAAGTCCATGAGATCTGATTAGATGCATCCACGGGTCATGAGGGAACTGGTAGATAAAGTGGCTAAGCCATTATCCATTGTATCTGAGAAGTTGTGGCACTCCAGTGAAGTTCCCACTGACTGGAGAAGGGGAACCATGACGCCCATTTTTAAAAAGGGGAAAAAGGAAGAGCTGGGGAACTACCAGCCAGTCAGCCTCACCCCTGTGCCCAGCGAGACCATGGAGCCAGTCCTCCTGGGGACTGTGCTTAGCCACATGGAGATCAAGAGAGGTGGCTGGTGACAGCCAGCACGGCTTCACTGAGGGCAAATCGTGCCTGACAAATTGGTGGCCTTCTACAGTGGGCTTACACTGGAGGTGGAACAGGGGAGAGCAACTGATATCATCTACCTGGACTTGTGCAAAGCATTTGACACTGAACCTCGTGACACCCTTTAAACTAGAGAGACATGGATTTGATGCAAGGATCACCTGGTGGATAAGGAATTGGCTGGACGGTCACACTCGAAGAGTTGTGGCCAACAGCTCAATGTCCAAGTGGAGACTAGTGACAACTGGCATTCCTCAGGGGTCAGTATTGGGACGGGCGTTGTTCAGGATCTTTTTTGGTGACGTGGACACTGGGATGGAGTGCACCCTCAACAAGTTTGCTGATGACAGCAAGCTGTGTGGTGCGGTCAACATGCTGGAGGAAGGGATGCCATCCACAGGGACCTTGACAGGCTTGAGAGGTGGGCCTGTGGGAACCTCATGAAGTTCAACAAGGCCAAGTGAAAGGCCCTGCACATGGGTCAGGGCAATCGCAAGAGAAATGCCGGCTGGGTGGAGGGCGGACTGAGAGCAGCCCTGAGGAGAAGGACCTGGGGGGTGTCAGTGAATAAGAAGCTCAGCATGACCCAGCAATGCGCACTTGCAGCCCAGAAAGCCAATTGTACCCTGGGCTGGATCAAAAGAAGTGAGGCCAGCAGGGTGAGGGAAGTGATCCTCCCTCTGTTCTGCTCTCATGAGAAACCAGCTGGAGTGCTGCGTTCACTTTGGAGCCCCCAACATAATAAGGACATGGACCTACTGGAGTGAGTCCAGAGGAGGCCACGAAGATGATCAGGGGGCTGGAGCAGCTCTCCTGGGAAGACAGGCTGAGAGAGCTTGGGTTTATTCCACCTGGAGAAGCAAAGGCTCCGGAGAGACTTGATAGTGGCCTTCCAGTACCTGAAGGGGACCTAGAAGAAAGCTGGAGAGGCACCTTTTGCAAGGGGTTTAGTGACAGGATAAAGGGAAGTGGTTTTAACTTAAAGAGGGCAGATTTAGATTAGATCCAAGGAAGAAATTCTTCACTATAAGGGCGGCGAGGCGGTGGGCCAGGCTGCCCAGAGCAGCTGTGGGTGCCCCATCCCTGGCAGTGCTCCAGGCCAGGCTGGATGGGGCTGGGAGCAGCCTGGGCTGGGGGGGGTCCCTGCCCGGGGCAGGGGGTGGAACTAGATGGTTTTTAAGGTCCCTGCCGACCCAAAGTGTTGCATGATTCTGTGGTTCTATGAAAAAAATCTGGGTTGTGGCTGTTAGTTGTTTCTTAGACATTTCAAAACGTGGTTTGCGTAACTGCACATCTCTCTGAGCAGATTAGATTGTGCACGTGGTTTCTGAGATGCATGAGAAGATCAAGTACTACTCCTCAAGAAGAAAAAGACAAACTTAAACAGATCTATGAGTGCATTTATTTGTCTGACTGAAACACTCAATAAAGTTGAAGAAGCCTCTTTAATTAAGTTACTTATGCTCCTAATCTAGTGAGAAGTGGATTTCCAAGATGATATTGTCAGATTCCAAGTGAGGTGGTAACATTTACTGCTTTTGTCATTCATAGTGACCATTTATCACTTGCATTTGTCCCACCATAGATGGTCAGATAAATCACAGCCACTTCTACTTACAGCAAAAATCAAAATATTGTATACTTTTATATTTTATCCATTTTTAAAATAATAGCTCCTGCCGACCTTATTCATGGGCTTGAACCTTGCAGAGTAGTTCAGCCATGTATGTGAGAGCGACGATAGTTTGCTTTTTTCTTTTGGACATCCTCTGCTGCAGCCAGTGAACAGGATTGCTCGTCATCACTGTTGGGATTTTGCAAAGCAGGAAGTAACCAAAAAAGCTGGTTTAATTTCAAGCTCCATTAGACACAGTGTTTGCCAAGTGGAAGATGACCAAATTGGTTCAAAATCTTGTCCTGAGACCTCTATGTTGGTATTAAAAATCATAAAGAGTAGGCAATAATAAACAGAAATCACATAATATATCATCTGAATCACTTACTTTGAAATCACTTTGAGTCATTTAATATTGCTTTTTTTTTTCCTAGTAGAAATGTAAAGTAATTACTCTGGGACTGTTGATTACAGAACTGTAGTATCAGCCTGGGTTTTCCAGTACTAGGTTGTTGAGATCAGTATTTGAATGACTTAAAGGTAATTAGAGTCTCTCTCTGTGTGTGTGTGTATATATATATACATCTACACACACACACAGAGAAACTTTCTTTTCTTTATCTTTTAAAAATGTTGCAAATGCATGCACAGCACTATAGGATATGAACACTGTAATTAGAGGAAGAAAGTAGTGTAATTAATAAAGAGTAAAGTGGATTTTAATCCAATCTATTATTTTTACCATGATGATTAGTTTGAGTGGCAAGATTTATTCCTTGCTCTGCATACTGAAGTGCTTGTTTTTACGTAGAACTTCTCCCCCAGGAAGCTATATGTTGAAGTCTCATCAGATGTAGCGCTGCGACACTGATGTTTCATTTTGGCTGCAAACGTTGTGTTATCAGAGGTGCTGGAGGTGGTGGGCTCCTGCCCGTGAATGGAGAGGCAGGTCCTGTTGAGTAGGTTGAATGATACGTTTTGGATTTTCACGCCTACGCTTAAATGGTGAAGTCATGCTCAAGTTTTTAAGGTCAGAAGTCACCGGAGTACCCCGAAATGACACGCAGGAAAACGTAAGCCACGGAAAGTCATTTGCTTGTTTGTACCCAGCTCAACCATTTGTAGGGGAAGTTCCATAATTAATGCAAGAAATAGCTCGCTGACCCTAGTAAGAAGTGGGTCAGGCCTCTGCTCTGATGTATCAGTTCAATCGATTCGGCAGCCAGAATGATCGATACGAAGGTGTTCCAGCCCAGTCCTGCCGTTCGGGCTGATGGTCCTGAGCTGCGCGCGGGGGCCCTGGCATGTCATTTGTAGGACTGCCAAGCCCCGGCGTAGCTGTCGGGCATGTTAGCTGTATGGCTCTATTCTCCATTTTTAAAATTCTCCCCTCGAGAGCTATTACCAGAGTTGCCAGCAAAAGGTATTGTGAAATATTACAACTATCCAAACTTTGGGAAATGAGGACCCCCGGAAG
Source organism: Falco cherrug (assembly GCF_023634085.1). Taxonomy (NCBI): domain Eukaryota; kingdom Metazoa; phylum Chordata; class Aves; order Falconiformes; family Falconidae; genus Falco; species Falco cherrug. The sequence goes on along the minus strand of NC_073704.1, from coordinate 38,209,098 downwards.
GCCGTGGCGATGCAGGGAGAGGGGGCTCAGGCTGGAGGTGTTGCCACAGGTGAGGCAGAAGGGACAAGCGGGACTGTTAAATTGATTCGAAGGAACTGATTTATGTGGAATCAAATGTAAAAGGGATATATATTTTTGTGCTTGTTTGTTAGGAGAGATGGAATCGGTTCTCAAAGCCTCCCTCGGGGGCTGCGCCTGCCGCCTGCGCGCGGTGTTGATATGCAGTGCCAGCAGCAGGCTTCTGCGTCCCAGAGTGCTGGAGAGTGAATGTCAGCTCATTTAATCTTTGTCAGCGTGGTCCTCCCTCACTTCATCCCTTGAAAAGAAAGTTTAAAAGGATGCATTTAAAGAAATGTTTTCAAGATTCGCTCTAGGAAGTGCACTCCTTGGTATTGCCTGGCGTTAGTTTAACCTGTTACTCTGCAGGCAAGTGATTTCCGAGTCGCCTCCAACGCCAGAGCTGGCGTATTTAGTTCTTGTTGAAGCTCGTAATGCAGTGATTGCTCTGTAATTCAGGAGGGAAATAGCTCGGTGTGTGATGGGCACTGTTTACAAAGCCAGTGTTTACCAGGAGGTGGGAAATCCTAGGGCTTGCTGTAGTTGGAGCCAGACCCATCCTTGTCTCTTACCCAAATTTTGTATATATGTTTGTGTGCATCTCTGTGTGTGTATATATATATATATACACACCAGTATATCTGTCTACTTATCTATCTGTGTATGTATCATAGAAAGATGTGTATCTATGTATGTATCACAGGTAGGCACGCATAGATATATGTACACTCTACATGTGTATCAGGGTTGGTAAGGCAAGAAATGGGTATGGTCCCATATAAAGAACTTTAAATGTTTACACATCCAAGTTTAGCATGAAGCAAGCAACTCTCAACACTTCAGTGCTTAAATGTTTTCAGATCTGATGGGTCGTTTTGAGAACGTGCTGAATGTATTGGCGCGTTTGCGTTTGTCAAAGCCTTTGGATGCTCTTTGTCGCTGTGGGAGGACAGGAGACTTTTACACCCGGGAAGAGCAGCTCGTATAGTCTTTCCTACAGAAGCCTCCTCTCCCATAGCAGAGATTTCTAGTTCCCAGGGAGCGGAAGACGGCACACACTGCTCGGCTTTATTGCAAGGCATTGCACCAGCTGAAGAAATGGATCCACTCATTCAGGACAAGTAAGCAAATTCAGCTGGCCGATGAAAGGAAGCCTAGACAACGGTGTTCAAACACTCGCTCCCATTTCCTCCCCCCTCCCCCCCCCCCCCCCCGCCCCCCCCTTGCCCCTCCCCCCAGATGTCTGGTTTCAGTTTTAAAAGATAATAACATTTCATTCAGGAGCCATAGCAACCCTTCACTAATTTGTGAAGAGTACATCGTGAGCTACATTCTGTACTTATCAACATTTGAGCACTTTAGATCTTGTTTCATCTCATTAGTGGATGTTTATGGGACCTGAGGGTTTCAGCAGTCTCTGACTCATTAGTCAGCTGGTGGTGGTGCAGGTTATAGACTACAGGAAATGAATTCCCCAGCCTTTAAATGCTCGGACAACCTTCAACAGAAGTTCAGTGGGAAATGTTTTCTCACATTAAACAGTCGGTCAGAAAGGAATGTGCAATAGAGTGTTGTTTGTCTTTAAAAAACACCACTTAGTGTAACACCGTGTATATCAAAGTCATATTGTGCTCTGTCGCAGACAGCTGCACCATCGAAGAGATGTAATTTCAAAGGGCTGGATATTTAAATCGCTGGCTCTGGAAATTTAGCCACAGGATGGCATTTATAGGAAACAGCAAATCAGAAAAATGTGTCGTGTTGGAAGTTGCTTGGTGTTAACATCAGAAAGAGTCAGGATCCTGTTTTCCCACTCATTTACTGGACCAAAGCCTTTTCCCCCCCTAGACGCTGCATTTAACATGGGTTCATGCATGATCTAATTTATATGAAAATAAATGTTCTTTTTCCTCTACTAAATGTATTAAGCAGTGCAACATTTAGTAAACTGTCAGTAGCATCTGTTGAAGAAAAGCAAACAAAATACTGATGCAGGAGGAGATAGTTTGTCCAGATTACCAGCATGTAGTTTCACATACTGTGAAAAAATTCCCCGGGTGCATAATTTAATAGGAAATAATCCACCAATCTGCTATTTGTGCCTTTGTTTCAAATATTGCTTTTCTTCCCCATCAGGATGTAGAGTTTTCTCGGAAATGCACTAACAAATAGGAAAAACAAACACAAGTCTGAATTAACAGTGTGATGTGAATGACGGAGCAGGAAATGGCATCTTAAATTTGTTTACAATATGCTGCAAGTCAAAGCATAGGAAACTGCTTTATTAATGAGCAGTTGATAGTCATGTTAATTAGGAAATCACAGAAAAAAATGTGCTGCTTGTGTGATAATTGCCTTATTAACACTGCATAGGCTGTATCCATTTTTTCAAGGATTAATGTGGAAGTCAGATTCACATGTTGTGCAAAGATAGTAGGGATTTGCTTCATTGTAGGTGGAGCTCTGGTACTGTAATTGGGAGAAGATAACTGGTAGGGTCCGTAAAAATCTCTGCCAAAATGGAAATGCGATGAAGATCAGTATCAGATCTTACCTGAAAAAAATATTTTTGAATTTTACAGTTGCTACATGGCAAACTGTGCCTATGGAATAATAACTTTACAAATTGGAAATCTCTAGCCTCATTCATCAAGTATACCTACACAAGTGTCGCATGAGTTTGCTACCGATCTTTTATGCATGAGTCACTGCACATCGTGGTTTTGATGGGAAATGAAAAACTGAGGGCCCATTGAGGGGACTTGAATTTGAAAGAAAAAGGCAATATTTTATTTCAAAAGGCTGAAATACAGATAGAAGCCACACCAATACTTTTCTTTTATGCCAATAACGTGGCTGAGCAGTTTGTAGAACAAGTTATTAAGTTCCAGCACGTTGTCCTCCAAGAGCCTGGTGCTGTTGAAGTTGTCAGAGGACACAGCAGCGGGGCCACAGGAGCCGTTTGTGTGAGGCAGAGACTCGGGGATGCTGCAGGAGGACGTGCTGCAGCTCCAGCATCAGGGCAGGGTGCTGGGGCAGCACTGGCGCTTGTGACCCTGCAGCTTTCCTGTCCCTTGTGGGAATCCAAACTCATCTGCAGGCGCCGGGTGGTTGGCAAGAGGGTGAGGACGCTGAATGTGTTATACCGTTATACGTGTTATGCTGTGTTATGCTGTTTTCAGCAATTAGTTCGAGATGATGCTGGTAGTTGTGACATGAGGACCTTGCGAACAGAAAAAAGCCCACCTCAGTACCTGTGCGCCGGCGGGAGTGGCTGTGCTTAGAACCAAGTGGCACTTGAGAACATCTTCAAGCTCTAGGGCTTATTCCATTTTATCCGTGTTCCTTGATGCATTTCTGCTGCTGCAGAGGTTCCTGCACTTACAGAAAAGGTAAAAGTTGTGTTCATAGAGCTGTCCGGCAGCACAGCTTTTTTTTTTTTTTTTTTTTTTTTAATGTTACTTGGAAGCAAAGTGCTTTTTTTTGGGATGTCTGTAGCAGGGTGGCAGCATCGGCAAACACCTGTGCATGTGCCTTTGCTCTGTCACCCTTGTAGCAGTAGCCAGGCAGTGGGCTTCAGAACAGTTTGAGATACCCATGAGGAGCTTTCTCAAATGGAAGCTGAAGGATGAAGTCCTCTGGCAGGATTTGGGATTCGTATGATTTTTTTCATGGTCAAGATGTAAGCTTGATGGGAACAATTGTAGCTCTGCCTGGAAGCAAAGTGTCCCCTCTTGGTGGGCTTGCAGCTCAGTGGAGGGTCATGCAGCAAATGAGGAAATAATGGGGGAAAGGGCTGACAGGTTAGGGAAGGTTTGGGCACTGCTTTATCTTTAAACCTTTGCCCTGGGTTGCCTCAGATTGTCATGCAGTGTTTTCTTCCAGAAGAGGACGATTCTGTTGCTCTGACTTCATGGCCTGATGTACATCTAGTTTAGGTGGTCAGCCCTGAAGCGCCAAGGGAGGGTGCGCTTCTCTGGAGTGCTTAGGGGCAAGAGCATTTGCTGCAAGAGCATGGAGGACTTCAGGGAACCAACATTAAATGCTGCCTTAAGCTTGGGCATCTCTTGTTAAGCTTCTTTCTTTGGGTCCTGGTGATATAGTCCTGGGTGGCTGTTGGGTATATCCAGTAATCGAGGACAAGTCACTAGTGTTACTTCAGCTCTTTGCTCTCTGTAACTTCTGGAGGAGAAGAGAGCATCAGGGCCCTGGAACTGCTGCTTTTAGCGGCTGTTCTAAGGAGTTATCTTTGCCCAGTTCACTGTGAGTGGAGTGTTTAGTCCTGAGCACCAGCCACTGATTTTTGCTCTTCATGTTTCTGTGACACCTGATGACTCAACAGGGATATTCTCTGTTTGTGCTGGTTTCCTTCTCTCCTCAAAATCATAATGTCCTCCCCACCATTCCTTTTCTGCATTATTTTCCTTCTCTGTCCTTGGTTTGTACGCTCTGGAGTCCAGGATGGGTCTGCAGTGCTCTCCAGCAAGGGCCGAGGAGATGATGCTGACAGATGCCTGGAGGACCATAGCAGGAATGTGCAAGACATGCTCCAGGTCTGGCATGCTGGTGGCTGTTGGGAGGACAAGGGTTAGTTAGGCCAAGGTGACATTGAGGTGAATCGGAGTGAAGGTGAAATTGAGAAGCCAATGGAATGTGCTGGGCCATGCTGGCAGTCAGCAATATATCCCCTCCACAGAGAATCCTGCTGCTGTGGCCTTCTGCTAGGAAGGATTCACAACTGCTTCAAAAACAAAACCCCCAAACCACCAAAACCTTATAAAAAATAACTTTGTAGGTAAATTTACCATGGATTTCCAGAATTAAAGCATAACTTCTTATCTAAAATCAAATTTCATTGTGCTTTTGCAAAGTCTACCTTCTTACGAAGCATTTGTCCTTGGCCTATGGTCCATCCAATGTAGCATCCTGGCTGTGGCCTCAGATTTGATTAAGTAGATTACGTGCATTTCCTTAACTATATAGTGATACATCTGGACCACAGCTTGGCAGACGCTGAATGGTTTTATTAAAGTCAGAGACATGTAAAAATGTATTGCTGAGCTGCTGTAGACAAAGTTCTTTGGTGAACTGGAAAATGAAGGAGTTGCCGCAGGGGTCTGATTCACCGCGCCACTATGATTCAGTTTAATTACTGGAGTCACAGAGATGTCAGACTGGGGTGGCACGGTGCTGAAACTGGTCCCTTGCTTTGCACTTAGAAACAGGCTCTGCATTTTCCAGTAGCTTTATGACTTTACCACGTCAGTGCTGAGCAAGGGGAGCGGGCGCAGATCTCATTTCCTGTTGTTATCAATAACGGTGGCAGTTCATAACTCCCCGGTGATCTAGATAATATTTTTGTTCATTTTTTACTTTTATATAAATGAACAAAGAGAACTAGCAATAAGCACACGGTAGTCAAGAGCATCCTGATGCTCACCATGTGCAAAATTTAGACAGTGATCACGGTAGTAAAAACAAGTGAATACTTCCAATTTAAATCCACTCTTTACTTTGATCTGGCTCACCTACATGGCAAAAAATACTTCTGCTAGCTGGGAGAGAAATGACACTTTTTGTAAAGACACAAGGAAAGCTAGTAATTGTTCCAGTCAGCGATGACATTTGTCATACCTTGTTTAGTGAACTCAGTGTCTTTGCTGGTCCACAGTGTTGTTTGTGAAATCCTTGATGTCTGACACATTGATTTGTCCGTGTAAAAAGCAGAAATACCTATCATTTACCAAAGAACAAAGTTTCCCTGCAGGTGTCCAAGCTGGAGGTCCTTCTGGGCTACACGATGAGAGTTTCTTTAGCTGCAGCCTTGAGGATGCGTAGCGGGGGATAGGGGGGGCTGCAGTTTAGCCTCATCCTGCCACGTTCATCCCAGGACCTCTGAGCTGCTACCAGGTTCCCACGTCTAAGCAAAGCTTCAGAGATTACATCTGCTGTTTGCAACATCAGCTCCCATGGTCCCTTACTTATGGAGCACATTGTTTATATAAAGCGCTGTCTCTCAGGTTAAAGAAAAAAAAAGCTAATATATAAATGTTGTGATTTTGATTTAATAACATAACTGGCACATTTGCTGTTTAATATCCTATTCAATGTTCAACAAAGTGCCCAGGCTTATCGTGTGCTGTTTATCTAAATTAATAGCAAAATACATTCTTTTCTGTTTTAAAGGTCTATAAAGCAGATATTAGCTGATTTTAAAAATACATGTACTTGATGCTCTTGTGTAAAGAAATCATAGTCTTCCCAGTTCTGTTCGATCGCAGTTCTATGGAACAATGTTTCTTTTGCTCAGATAATTTTTGTTCCTGTGAATGTTTCATCTGGGGATGTGATTTGACTTCTTTCACCGTTTAGGGCACTGGTACAAGTCATGCTGTGCAATGTACATTTTACATGGTATTCTGCTTTTACAAAAAGCTAATGAACTCGAGCATTTGGGATTCATTGGAAATGGTCTACTTAATGTGATGCTTCTGTAGCAGATACAGTACTTTCAGAAAGTTACTGCTTCTCCAGTCCTTGCAGCTATTCCGATCAGATACACAGGGGAGCACTGGGAAGGACATGTAGCGCACTAGCTTTTTTAGTGCCATAATGACTCTAATCGATCCTAATTCTTATTTATTCTTTGCACTAACATTCAGCAAGGAGATGAGCTCCAAACTCTTGACTTGTGGCATTGTCTTCATTAAGGTATGGATGAGGAATACAGAGAACTTCAGTGCTTGGGACACTTCTTAACAGACGTTCCTGAGTATTTCCACGTCAGCAGGAGTCTAACTCTGATCTTATTCTTTCTGGACCCCATGATGATTCTCCTATTAAATGCACTGACTCAGCATTGGATGGTAATAAAGACAGAGGGCAATTGTCCTTAGCACTAAACCTTTCAACCCAGATCACTGTAAAAGTGGTGTTAGTGTGATTAAGAAGGTCTGGGCCAAGACTATTTAACCGCTTCATCTTAGAAATGAGATAGCACAGATTGCAGTGCAAATGCCTGGGCTGCAAGATCAGCACAAGACATGCTTTTTAAAAAATATATATGTGAAATTGTCTTGTATGTCCATGAAAACACTGGATGAACATATTTGTCCCCCCTTTGCTGTGAAGGCAGCAAGAATGAGGGAGGCCCTGCCATCATGCTGTGCAGAGAGACCCAACCGTCCCCTGCCGGGAGGTTTTGTGGGCCCCTCTCAAAAGGGATGTGGGAGACCGAGGTGTAACTCAGCAGTTATGTAGCTGCTGTGCCATATGACGGGAGCAGACCACAGCCATTCCTCTGCCCTCTTGAACTAACCATTTGTGGAACCAGTTCAGTTTTAGTTTAGAGGCTCTGTTTACCCAGTCCCAGTTCAATCCACTTCAGATACCAGGGCTGCGTGCTGCCAGCTCCCTAGTGGATCCCTCACTCTTTAATGTATCAATCTTGATAATTCCTCTGTGAAGTTAGGAAAAGCACGGAAATTTTAATTGTGGCGTTAAAAGCCACCTAGATTCTTGTAATGAAATCCAAAGGAGCCTGTGAGATTTCTAAAAAATCTCGTCTCGGGAAATCTGACAGGGAACCGAGTCTGCATCCTTTCCATTACAGACTATGGCTGTAATGATTCAAGCATCTCTTCTTCATCAGGGACAGCATATTTACCGTGCTATCCATTAGGGAGATAATTGCTCCTGGAAGATATGCCAAAATACCACTTTTTTGATGTGTGAATGTTCACAGTCACCTGTATAAATAGCAGTGGGCTGCCAGAGAAAACTGTATTGATGCTTTTGCCTTTGCTTCTGGGATTTGTTTTGTTTGCCTTTCATGATCAGCGAGAATTCTGTAGAACTGCTTCCCCAGAACGATGCCTGTAAGGAACAGGGGTGCAGTGGGTGAGCGCTGTGGTCCTGGGGGGCTGAGCTGTCAGTCAGAGCTGGTATCTTTCCGCAACTGTGAGCTTAAGAAATATTTGGCATCTGCGAGAGGGTTTATTTCTAGACCCATGCTTTGGAGATGGAGGAGGGTGAGGGCTCTGGGAGGCGTTCTCTGTTGTTGCCCCATAGGCTGCTGCACTGAAGCAGCAATAGATGCCAATAGGTATACGGTAGATAATGCAACGGTAACTCTCTTCTAAGCACTGAAGCTTGGGAGCCTTTGAAAGAAAGAGGTTAAGAGACAAGTAAGTAGGACTGGAGTGCTATTATTACAGCTATTTTTCTTTACTTCTAATACATGTCATCCTCTTTTATTAGGAGCTGACTGTTGAACCACAAAAACCGACACCACAGTATAAAAATGATACATAGGCAAGGAAGTATCATTGATAAGTGATCTGAATGGTACTGACCTTTCAGAAAAATTGAATAAAAATATATATATGCCTTGAGACTTTCAAAAGTGAAAGATCACCTGCATCCTCTCGTTGTGCACAGATAGCATGAGTACTAGCGATGAGAAGGAAAACAAAAGCCACCGCGATCTCCACCTTAACCTCGCAGCTGCAGGAACTAGTGTATCAGGCATTGTATATCGCTAAAATCACAGCTCTCACCGCACCGGGGAGCTGGAAAGACAACTGAGAATACCAGAGATGTCAAATTTGAGTGAATGCTCCCCGAATCCCACTTGTACAACTGTTACACTCTCAGTATGCTATTCAAACATCAATTAATTAATGTTTGCTATTGTGTGTGATTTAACCATATATTCAGGGCTTCTTTGTTCACTTAGCAGCAGTAAGATGTCACTGCAAGATCTACAGAGAGACTGGGGAGGAAAGTCAATTTTTAAGTGTAGCCTTGTGAGCTTTCAGTGATTTCCTATAAAGTTGTACTGGCGCTCTCCCAAATTCACACCCTTGTCTTTCGAGGTTCCCCATACCCATCAGCACCCAGCCTTCATGTATGAGGCCACAGCGTTTGTCTTGCACATTAATTTTTCGGAGGTTAGATTTGGTAAATACGTCGTGTTATCTACCAGTCTGTTGATACGCGTTTGATGTGAAACTCGCCTGCTTTCCTCTTCATCTCTGTAAACGAGGTTTGTGCATCCTGCTCTGCAGAGGCTGTTACTCTCAGCCTTCCAGGGCTCTGAACGGGGAGTTTTTGGCCAACGTGGTTTTTGTGAGCTTCTGCTTGGCTGCAACAAGGAGGTCTGGGGAAAAGACATTAGGCAGCTAACAGCGGCTTCTTACATCTCAGCTTTCTGGTACCTTATGAAAGAATTCTGTTTAAAATTTACAGCCATGGAGGCATCCTACACCAGCTGAATATAGCTGGAACAGGGGAGGTTTCAGTCATGTCCTGTTCTCTTAAGATACCCTAAACGTGTATCTAGAGAAAGAAAATATAGACAATGAGGCTGGGGATGAGTAAAAGAAAGCTGCTTAAACTTCTTTGTGTGGCCATTATGTGAGTAGACACTGATATGTGTATCTATAGGCACTTAGTTAAGCTTTCCATTAAGGCATATATCTAGGGAGATTGGTCAAATATGGTCCTTCAAACCCCACCCCCCCCACTCCCCCCCCCCCTCCCATCTGAAGACAGCTGGTTGCTCTCTGCCTGTCTGTTGGCACAGGATTCCTGCCCGTACGTTGGCAGGAGGCTCGGGGGAGCCTGTGGGTAGCTGGATGCTGCTGGGGGGCTCCCTGCGGCGCGGGAGGTGGAGAAGAATGTTTTACACAGGAAATGGCATCCCTCAAGAGACATACAGAAAGAACAAAATCAAAATTAAAGAGCTATAAATCATCCCAACATGGATTTTCTTCCTCTCATGCTCAGTACCACCACAGGACTTCAGAAGTTCCAGAGGGCGTGCAGTGTAGTGTGCTGGCAGGTGACTTGGAGTTGCCTTAGTTCCCCTTGCCATTTTCTTAATTTTTACACACATCATCCAAACAAAGGCTGAGAAACTGGGAACGAGGAGAGAAAGAAATAGCCCCAATGTCACTTCTGAATTTGGCTATGCTATGGGCTTTGTGTTTCGCTGATAAAAAAAAAAAAAAAGAATCGACCAACAGAAGCATGAAAAGATGGATTTCCTTTTAAATTAATTAGGTTGGATTTAGCTTGATGTTCCACATCAAAGAACTGTCAGTCTTTCTTCTGGAACCTGGAAGCTGTTGGTCATACGGAAGTGAAGGTGATGTGCCTGCAAGGGCAGTGGAGTTTTTTTCCTTTTGACCTTCAGCAGTTGTCCTCCGGCTATCACAGACCAGAACTGCTGAGGGCTTGGCGGTGGCCGAGGGCTTTGTCTCTGCTGGGATCTCTCAAATGGGGACAGGAACCCTGGTTTAGGGGTGTGCCTTTCTCTGGGCAGGGGAAGAAAGCTAGCAAGGAGACTGGGAGGTTAAAGGGGGAGCAGGGAATGAAAGGAGAGCCAAGAGGGCTGCCATCACCTCAGGCTTGACTGTCGCGTTGACTTAGCTTGTTGGAGGCGGTGTGTGAGTGTTGGCCGAGGAACAGATGGAGATCGCATTGGAAATCGCTTGACGCTTTGGCCTGCTGTGTATAGGGCATGCTGTCATTTTCTTGGAAAAAGAATTCCTTCACTTCCAGACTGCTAGTGTGAGAAAAAATAAAATAAAATAACATAACATATATCTATATATCTATATATCTTTTCCTACCCAAACCTTTCTTATTGGGATACCGGGTTGGTGAAAATTACCTGGAAGCAAAGGTCTGGTGTAATGACATTTCGTAAGGCATTGGCTTTTTAATAAAGTGGGATTAAAAGCTGATTTTTAGGGATTGAATACCTACAGAGCAGCAGCAGAAGGTATTGACACCTACATGTGTGATCCCTTCCCAAGCTCCTCGTACAGAGGTCAGGGAGCACCCTCGCCGCTGCCTTACTCCAGGTGTGAATGCAGGTGTTTTAACGGCATGCTAAAACGTACGGAGAGGGAGAAATGGCCAAAAACCCAATTGTGTTTCTGGACACAGGTGGTATTCTCAGGAATGCAGAAGAAGTTAGTCAATATATATCAGTTCTGCTGCTCTAGAGGAGACCGTACGACAGGTGCTGCAAGGCAGCACAGGGTCTGGCCATTGAGGTTCTCACCTCTCCTCCTGAGGAGCACAAAAACTGGTAATTTACTTCAGAGATTGTAGCATAAAAGTAAGGGAGAAATCCAAGCCTTTAGGCCAAGTATTTTAATCTTCGGGTTCAGTTTAAATGGTTGCTTAAAGTATATGCTGAAATAATGTTGCAGGAGTAATTAGGAAATTAATAGCTCACCATGTTGTGCAGAAATGTCAGCCCCTAGAAATGTCGTTGCTATTTCTTTACTAGCTTAACTTCTCATTTTTAGACCAGTATTTCTGTTGGCATTGAGAATGTGCTGTCTTGCTGCTTGATAATGGAACAGTGTTTATAAGAAGGCTAGAATTTCAGCATTTTGAAGACGGCTTAATCGACATTGATTGACACTTAAATTGCCTGTAGACATACAGTTTTTTGGGAAGGTGATGTTCTTCAGCCTGCTGGAAGCAGGAGAGAGCTTTCGGTCCTGTCTCCTACTGCCACAGCTCCCAGATGAAACAGAAGATCCTGGAGGCTTTGATGCTTCAGTTGTCCTGCGGATCTGAAGCACCCAGAGACGTGACAGGCACGTTGTGGGGGGACCCGCTATCGGCCATCAGCCACGTCTGGGGCTGCAGCAAGAGCAGGCTGCTCGCAGCCGTGGCCTTTATTCAGAGAGCTCAAACGCGGCATGTTCCCTGAGGTGACAAGGGTCCACCCATTTATTACACACTGGCATTTTTTTCCCCCCTTTTTTTTTTTCCTTTAGCTATTCTCAGACAGCCCCTTTAAAACTAATGAGCGGGGTGCAGAAGCACAGATCTGGTGGCATCTGTGAGGGATGCAGCGCTTTGTGCTTTACGTGGCCCTGTGCTGCCAGCTAAGTGGCACTCATACAGCCCCGTGGATTGTGGCTTCTGTTTCGGCAGAAATCTACTTTAGTTCCCTTGCAAAAGGCATACCAGAATCTGGTAATTCAGCAAGGAATTCCACACTACTACAAAGTGCACAGCATTAAAAAAAAAAGCAAATGGATCAATGAAAATAGTATATTGCGTTGCATTATGCCTACCAGAAAAAAAAAAAAATGCAAAATGAGGCATGATTTTCTATCCTGGTACCTGCCATTTAAAAGTAGTTACCCGCCAGTTAGCATTCGTTTTTGTTTGGCTGGATATTTAGATAGCTATTTTGTCTTGTTAGAGCAAGTGCAACAAATGAATCACATTATTTTCAAAATGCTTTGTTTTCTTAAAAGCAGTTGAAAAGCTGGGACCAGAAAACCGCCATCAATACCCATATTTATCTAATTTAAAGTTTTATAGAAACTTTCAGGGGAGGAAATCTATATTAAGATGACTTTTTGATGGTGATGAAAGTAAAACTGGAGTTTTCTTTTCCGTGTTTTTTGAAAGCTAAACCTCTTTGTTACATGCTCTCCTGTAAGAAGTATTTACGCATTACTATGAGATAAACACAAATGGCTGGTTTTCAGTTGTTTTATCCTAATTAAAATCCAGAATGTTGTTTACTGCATAATATTTATTTAATTGAGGTTTGGAAACCCCAAGTAACAATTTACTTTTATTGTTTCAGCAGTTCAGCTTAGTTTCATTTTGATCGCAGAAGAGCTACCAAATAAACAGTTCATCAGCATACCATAGATTCTGTTTTTCCTCCTGGTGGGAATTTTTCCTAGCAGTTTAACTCTTTCAACAGTGACTTTGACATTACTGTAATTACACCTCATATATAACCTATCACATCAGTAGGAGGAAAAAATTAAGAAAAACAGCCGTTAATTTTGTTCATTCAAATTGTGTTTGCTCGCAAGAAGACAGGCTATTATTTCTTCTTACAAAAACCATAATGAGAAATTTTCTGAGCTGATTGTTCGGATCAAGCAAAGGGCAATGTGTATTTGATTAAAGTCCACCTGAAGCCTTGAGCCCAGGCGTATTGAATGGGGAAGCAAACTTGGATACTGAATCTTAGAATGGTTAGATAGACCCCAGGCCCATGTCAGCTGGGATTTTTTATGAGGAAAAAAAGTATGTGTAGAGCTAGATTGGGTGGAAAGGTTAAAGCTAAGTGAGGAAAAAACCAACAGAAAAAGAAACTCCAGAATATCTGTTGTGGGGACTTCATACTTTGAAATGCACTGTCGATAAGACCTAGATAAAATCTTTCCTTGCCTAGGGTAAATGCCACAATTTTTGCAAGCTGATTTTATATTCACTACTTAGAGATTATTTCCCTCCTGCGTTGTTGGTACCTCTGTTTCCCCACATGCAGCACCAGGAAAATAACAAGCAATATGAAATTTGTAAAAGCACCAGTCAGTCTGATGCCCCTCACTTGATTATATCCATAATCTCCCTGGGTAGACATGCCATTTCACAGGATCCGATCAATAAGGCGGCAGCAGCAGTCTCCGAGCTCCGGCAGTGTGTTAATAAATCCCACTTTTCCGGTGAGCTATATGTGAACTCGTGTTGAAGTCACTTGGAGTTTGGTGAGCTGATCAATGGCAGGATTGGCCTCAAAAGGCTGCTGAAAAGAGAGAAAAAATACTCTGCCCTTCCAGGTATCATTGCCACGAGGAATACGAGTCCTGTGTATCCCATGACTTGCTGCACAGAGGAAAGCTTTCAGGTGTCAACATCCACATTTTACCAGTGCTGAAGACTGTGATGTTTACAGAGAATAAATTAAGGTGTCATACATCAATCCCAAATATTTACTGCCGTTTCCATTTTCAGAGAAAAGGGGGAACGTATTTCATGTGGCAGCGCACTCAGAGGCACTGCTCACCCCTGCTGGGTGCCTGGCCTTTGCCCATCGGCACTACCCGCGTCCCCGTAAGAAATTTCTCCTGCATGATCAGTTAAAAGGAGCAGGTGGCAACCTTAGGTGTTCTCAAGTGTATTTTTCCATCATGTTGCATGGAAGGGTGAATTGAGACAGGATGGCTCTTCAAGCCTAGCTTAGCAAGCACTCGTGTGGGCTTGCCGTGGAGTACCCTCCCTGCCCATCAAGTAGGGCTGTTGGGTAACACGTGGGACCAAACCCTAACCCTAACCAAGAGGTAAACTGGTAACAGTGGGATCATAAGCACAATTAGTTTAGCAATGGACTTGGCAGTCCTGGGTTAATGGGTGGACTTGATGATCTCAAAGGTCTTTTTGAACTTACATGATTCTATGACTCTGATTCTGTGATTTGTCATCCCAGTACCCATCTATTTATTTTGCTATCTTTACTTTTTCTTATATACCTCAATTAAATCTACAAAGATTAACCGATGTCTTGGTGAAAAGCAGTGTTGAAACTTACAGTAAGTGTGCTGTATGTGCTTTCTAAAGGGAAAATAAAAAAAGAGAAAGAAAAACATTGCAAGCAAGCTACATTACGAGAGAGAGGAATGAAGAGATTGCTGCCTCTTGAGTGAGAAACTTTCCAGTCTATGAAAGGGCTCAGAGGGCAGCACACGGTTCAGGCTTTCTGGTTAAAAAGGACTTGTCATTGTACTTTCAGTATAGGAAAAGTGGATCAGCAGAAAAAGCAGCTGCTGTAGCATTCTACTTCACCAGAGAGTTCTTTGGGTGTATTTTGCACTGGTTACAGTACGTGCAGCCTGCACCGTGGATCTGCATCGGCACGCTGGTGGCAGGACAGAGTTTTGCAAGGATGCATGTGAGCCCTGTTGGAGGTAAACCAGGACCCCCACTGTATTTCCTACACTCCAGAGCACCGTCTCGGGTAGTTCACAACTCCACAGTCTCTGTTTAAAAGCTGATGCCTCATATTAGATGATGCAGTGGTGCCGAGGCTCAGGATGGAGATACTGTGTTTAAAAAGGAGCGATGGAAAGGCTTCCTCGGAGGGACTGTCCTTGCGAAAGGAGATGGGAGTGGAGAAGGGCTCATCCGAGAGGGCTTGCTTGGTGGCGGTAGTTACACAACGTGATCAACCTTGTTTTGGGGCTGTTCTGTATCCTGGTGCAAAAGTATATTCTTTTCAACTTGACCTGCCTGCCACCATGATATTTTGCTTTGCTGGTGTCTGGTTGTGGTTTCAGTGTACAGCTTTGTCTCAAAGCTGTTACAGCATTTGTCGCTGACCTGGGGATTACCTTGTACACTAACAGAAAAGATGAGAATATATATGTGTAAGTGCAACATCTTTAATTACTTCCCTATGAGTTTTCTCATTAGTATTCATTCCTCTATAGTCTTTTCCCAGGGGTTTCTTTCCCAAAGACAAAATAGTAAGTTGGTTTTGTAGGTTGATATTTGGAACACGAGCAGCTTTACTTGGATGCACCGGATCACGCAGTATCTTTTATTCTCCGGTTAGGTTTTCTGCTCTCGTGCCCAGTGAAGTCAAAGAAAGAACTTCTATTGATCTGTCAGGGTTTATTAATAGGATGAGATTATTATCAGGAGGTAGATGACTGAAAAGAATTAATAACAATTTTTGCATAAACATGCTTGTAATTTAAAATGCATGTCCTAATTATATTCTATTCATATTTGGTGATATTAATTTTAAATTCACCGCTTCAGTGATTAATCTTGCCTTAAACAAATTTGCTAGAATATTTAACCCAGGGAACACAAAAGGACAGGAACGGAGTCCCAAGAAATTCTTTTAATAGTCTGGATATGTGTAAAATGGTTACTGTTCTGGTATGTACCTAGCACTAGGTTTTTTTTCTTTCTAAGTTTTTGTTTTGCTTTGTTTTTAAACTTGCTGGTTGACTCGTAAGTGAAGGCAATGGGAGTTTTTCCATGAACTTCATTGAACTGTGAAACAGGCGCCTCCTGTCATTGCATACATCAACCCATCAGTTTAGTCTTAGTGTCTTACTTTGTTGAATGAAAAAAAAAAAAACCAACTCTGTGGGGCAGCTGATCACCTTATTATTTTCCATAAATCTACAATACTGTCACACACAAGAACTGCCTCTCTGCCAGAGAAGAGATTCGATTAAAAGGCTGCCAGAACAAATGTACCTGCCCTGCATCCCAAAGTCAGACGCATTTGGTTCCAGCAAAATACAAGAGCAGCTTTCTCAGATTAAGTCCCTCCCCTTGAAATGTCTTGCCACCATTTTTACCGAGTTTGCTTGAGGAATCAACAGCTGAAGTGTCTTTTTACTGCCCTGATGGATCATAGGTCACTTTTTCTCTATCTAGACAGGGAGTATATCATCATAGGATAGAGCTTTTCACTGCAGATGATAATGGAGTTTTTGCTTTGCGAACTTTTTACAAAAAAAGTATTTAAATGTCTCACCTCTTCTAGTGTAGGAGCTTTTTAGTCCTTCATTATAAAATACCTCATTGCTAGGTGGGATCATGGTAGAAGACTGTAGTAATCCAAAAAAATACAAAAAGTAAGTTTTTTTTTCCGGAGCCACCACTAGATAGAGAGGATTTCTTCAGGTGCCCTGTGCTTCCAGCAAGGATCCATTTCTAACCTTTTTCTGGTCTTGGAAATAAAAGCAAACAAACAGAACACCTGAATCCAAAATTTTGCTTAAGCGTTCCCCATATTCATGATCGGGGATTATACTTACAGAACATTGTGCATTGTAATTAGCTGCTGGCAGTAAAATAAAACTGTATTGAAGCCACATCTTTCAGAGCTTGTATAAAAATAATTTCAACTTTCTAATCATGTATATGAGAGTTAAGATATTGCACCTTAAATCAAAACTTAGAAGACTGATCCAGGATCTGATTTTTTTTTTTTTTTTTTTTTTGGTAGTGTTACTTATTACCTCTGCTTGTTACCCAGTTGGCTTTTCCAGGGTTACAGACATTGGTCTTTTAGTAGCCTTTTGTTTCCTGTGTGCAGTATCTAAAGGTCGCATAAATGTTCATTGGAATCTCACCTTTAGCTTATCACTTTGCTGGTTTTAGTAGGCTTTTCACACTTTGCTCTATTTTGTTGCCGTACAGCAACACAAAAGTCATCTGTCACCTACTTTTTCCACACTAAGAGCTCTCATATTTCTTGATTCTGTAGCTTCTTAGCTATGTGCATACACATTTTCGGCTGACATTTCTGTGATGCTGTTAGTGACCAGCTTCACCCAGGTGGAGCATTAGTATTCCCTCATGCTTTCTTCTGGTGTTAGTTTATTACTGATGTAGATTTGCTTGTTTTTAAAGTTGATGGTGGCATTGTAGAAGTAGTCTGCTTTCCTTCTGTTACAATTCCTTGTACTTCTCATACTTCCCTGACTTTTAGTGAATTTTTTGGGAGAAGGGCCCTCACCTTTCGCCAGTGTGCTAGAAGATGTGGTCAGTAAGGAAATCGCATGCTGCTGTACCCTCCAGGTCATCAAATAAAGCTGCTGTTTGGTAAGAAAATCTGTCTTTGCAGATTCATAACCAGTTCGTATCAGTGCAGAGCTCATTCTGCACCCATAATTGGTGCTGGTGTCTGAGTTAAAAAAATGCTGGGGGTTGGGGGCAGTTGTACAGCTGAAGTGGAAAGAGAAACTGCAGGGTTTTTTCGGGTTGTTTGCTTTTTTTTGTTTTTGTTTGTTTTTTTGGTTTTTTTTTTTAATAATAAGAATACTTGCATGAGATGCATCTAGAATCAGGGTATTTAATGGGAAAGTGTAGTGTTTTGCCATAAGGAAAACTTAAGAAAATCCTTCTGCTGCAATGAACGTCAGCATACAGCCGAGTTTAATGTCAAGAGATGCCGGTAATTGTAACATTACCTGCGAGGTGTGACACACGGGCCTGATCCCTGAAAGACTCTTCCTCCTAGGAGTAATTAAGCGCAGGGAGGGGTAGGGAGGTGTACAGACCTTTGTGTCCCCTTGGCCACCCCGATGCGCCTCCTGCACGAGCACCTCCCGTGCAGAGCGTGTGTGCGCAGCATGGGAACGATTCTGCGCTGATCAACATACGGTGCCGAAGGGAGCCTGGGGGCGGGGGGCTCTAGCGCTGAGGTTGGCATCAAGCCTTCCAGAAAGCCTGTGGACACAGCAGGTCTTTTATAACGTTTGCCAGCTATCTCATTTCCAAAGCTGCAGCAGAATTGGAGACACAGTTTAGGTAAAATCAGTTTGGTCCCAACAAGCCAATTTAAAATAATTTGAAGGGTAAAAAGCAGCAAAGAGCCTGTGTTGATTCTGTTGTAAAAGGCATATATGTCATACCTGCCACAAGCTCTGCTAAGTTTTCATTTCAACTTTTGGAAGGAAGTGTTATTACAGATACAATAAAAGAACAGAAAGGCTCTCATAAAGCAATGTGTACATATTTTTTATCCCAGCAACTTGCTAACAATACGAGGATTTATTTGATGACGTGAAAGATGTATTTAAAACTGCTCCATCCTTTGGTAGCCCATCTAATGAACACAATACTGGTAGAGTTAAAGTACATTTGAAGTATTTTATTTTTTTTTTTCCTCCTAAAGTGCCATTGCAGAGTGTGTGCATGAATTTGTAGTGCTGCAACAAGATGTATGTGCTGGACCTCAGCTACTTGTAAAGCAGAGGAGATGGTAGCAACTGGGATGTAGTCCGCGAGTAAGTACTCCAAGTTCTCGACTATTTTTTACGCCTTCCTAAAATAATACAAAAACCAGGACAGTATTATTTCAGAGCAACAGCACTTAGCAAACCTTCAAGAATGAATACGCTAGGGCCTCTTTAGAGGATGATCCCTTTTACCCCTCTCTCTGCAAGAAGACTGTGGCAAACAAGAGTTCTGCATGAGCTTTGCCTCCATCTGAAATCCCATCTTCTGCTCTGGGGTTTCTCTGCCAGCGAGCTGCGACTCTGCCAACTGTTACAGAAACAAAAGCTCTTTGCAGTTCACTTCACCCAGAAATAGCCTGCTGTCTGTCTTCTTTCCTAGCCCAGCTCTCTGCTCTCTATTTTAACATCCCGCCCCGCAATTCTCTGGGGAGGGTCCTAAACCTGCACGGTATTTTTTCCTGCAGGTCTGGCCTGGGGCACCCTGCGGGATGCTGGGCTGGGCTGCGGGATGCTGTGCCACGGCCGCCTTTCAAGGCAGAGGGCACAGAGGCTGCTGCAGAGAGAGGTCAGAGGACTTTGTGGCAAGAGATCCAAGGGAAATGCAGCTTCATACGCTCTCAAATACAAAAATCTTGCAGAAGCTATCAAGGCATCGGATATGTAATATCTCAATTCTATTTTAAAGCTGCCAGACAATAAAATAACACCGAATCCCTGGCCTGATAATCACATTCCAACCAGAAGGAGAGAAACGAAAAATACTTGTATTTCTGAGGAAAAAAGTCTGATTATGCTGGTGGTACGCTGACATCCAGAAATCCTCAAAGAGCAGGCAATAGACACTAGAGAACAAGATGTGAGAGCACCTCTTTAGTTTACAGATAGCTGGATTTAAAACAAATGGTTATATGAAATTTTACACAGTGGTGTATGCACCACACAGTGTACTGACAGGCTTCCTAAAGTCTGTTCTGCAACAAATCTTCGTGTGTATCATCTTGGTGCTGTAGACAGAACGGGGTGTCCAGATCGTCTGTCGCTCCTGGGTCTGGCTCAGTGAAGTAGATGCAAGAATTTTATGGGATCAGACCCAACCACATTGCTGGTGTAGTCACTATTAACTGCTTAAATAAGAATCCCCATAGCAGGTAACGTAACATAATGAGTTGATAGGAAAAATAGGTGAATCAGTGAAAACTACTTGAAAGTTTGAAACATTGGTTTTTTTCAGCCTCCTCTGACCAGAAACAGGGCTTTTAGGGGATTTTCCAATGCATTTTCAAATACACCTTTAGATCTTTCCCATTTAGTTTTAGCAGCTAAATACATCGGTTCCACCAGAACAGAATATATCTATCAGAACCCCTGAAGTCCCCTCCCTCCTACATCACTGGGAGACTTTGTGTTGGAAACTTGGAGATCACATATGACACTATTCCAGCTACCTACATAAAAATTCCTTGATTGCTTTACAGACTTGGCTTACTTTGCAAATCCTGCAAGTACATTTCAATCAAGCTTGAATTTGACTTAAAAATAAAAATATTTCATCCAAGAAATTGGATTTTGCAATTTATTATAACTTTAAAAAAGATTCAGGCTAGTGTGGATGACCCAATATAGAATGGCTATGATGTTTTAAAAATCATCAAAGCAATTCTTTCTTATCATGTGAATTTGCTTGCGAGTTTGACCTTACTTGCTACATTTTCTACATGTACCGCAGTGCTTTAACCATGTGATTCCCAGTAATCTTTTGTGGCTACGGCTCTGCTTAGAAAATCAGATGCCTAATAGCATTTCAGTGATGCCACTTTTCTTCAAATCCACTGAATCTGATAATTAAATATATTGAAATTACAGGGAAATTGAGGGTAAAGCAGAAGAACTTTTTTCTTATGGAAATTATTTAAGTTTATTATATACGTCTCACAAACCTTCTAAATGGTGCAGTAGACAGAATGGTGTTCCTTCTCTTCATCTGTGAAATTCAAGAAACTGTAAATGAGTTATTTGTGTAACCTCCGTATTTGAGCAAGACTCAGAAGAGAACTGAACTTTTTAAGACTGTGAATCAAGTTAGAAGGGCTTGTGATTCCACCAACATACGAAGTGGTTTCGGAGGTCTCTAGGAAATATTTATCTCTAGTTACTGATCAAAGCTCCAAAAAAAAAGTAGAAAAAATAATGTCCTCTTTTTTGCAAGTATTGTGATTCTTTATTTGTAAAATTATTCTTCGTATGCTCCAGGCATTGTGTAGGACCCCAGCACCGGTGGTGAAAGTCCTGCACTAATCAAGGATCTTGCTTTTCAAAGTGAGTGTGGCATCAGAAATTCACATGAACACAGCCTCGATCACCTCCTCAGATACTCTTCTGTCTTTTCCTGTGTGTTACTGGCATGATGGACTGAAAAATAACAGTCTTTTTATAAAAGTCATATGCAAAGTACTGTGATAAGTGCCGAATGTTAGGAATTGGGAAGCTTAAAACCATGAGCTCTAGCAAATAATCTGCTTTCCGTCCAGTATTTAATACTTGCTGGTTTTATTTAATGCATGGTTTTGGTCTTCTGAATAGTTTTAAGTGTTATAATTACACCTCTGCTGAGGGCATTGTGCTTAAGGCCACAGCCCTTGAGCCATGCTACCTATGAACCTGACGTTTGCAGAGGTTTTGACCCCATTAGTTGGGCAAACCTGAGTGCATTTGAGTCACAGTCATGCTTTGGGGAAATCGTCATCTTATTCCAGTATAATTACAGAAGTTCAGGCCACAGTGGTTCAGAATAGAGTGTTTTATGCTCACTCAAGTAGCATTACAGGGGACTGCTGAAGAGGTGTATTAAAATCTCCAGGATTGTAACCTGTGACTTCGGTTGCCAAGCACAACACTGAGAGTTGTTTATGTCGTGATTGTTGCATTTTTCCACTTGTAAAGACTATATTGTCAAACACAATGATTTACACTTATGTAAGAACAAGTTCTGTAAATACAGTTTGTGTATAATACACCACACCTGCCTCTACTGCATTGTCTTGTCAGTATGGCTGGTGCTGCAGGGACAGACCAGTGTGACCTGGGATGCGAACGGGCAGCCTGTGCATCGTGGCTGGGAGCACACACTGGGCGCTGGTCTCGCAGGATGGGGAGGCAATCCACACCACGAGCTGGAGTCTCTAGACTTTGGATCTTTGTGCAGCAAGAGAAAAGAGAAATTTTGCATCATTTGCCTGTCTCAAAGGACAGAATTGAAATTCCCACTAGAACGAGGTCAGAATGATAAAAGTGACATGAAAGGGCGTCTTTTTAGAAGGGTGTCATTGAAAAACTTGGGCTTTAGAAGGAAAAAAAAAAATATGTCCCAGGGACTTGGTAATGGGATACGGATTATATTCCCTATAGGTCACTGTCTCTGTTGCTTTACAGATCAGTAGTGGTGGCTGAACATCATAACTAAGCTAACAGCCGAGTTTGGCAGGCGATGTGAATGTACTGACTGTTTCAGTCTATTTTCTGGTGTGATTATTCACATCTCAAAAATGCCATCCTGACTCTGAGTAACTGCTGTCCCCATTAGCACTGTAAACAAGGAGGTCAAGGACCAAACTGGAACAAAGGCTGAGCTATTGCCTCCTTTCAGGCTAGATTGAGCCTGGAGGCTCACAGGGAGGATGCAGTCACTCTGTAGCGAGATTTCCATCTGCAAGAGACTCTTCTTAGAGGGCAAAAATGTCCAGCTATATTTATACCCTGACATAAGGACTGATTAGAAATTAAAATAATGTGATTAATAGCTTAAAAGAAAAAAGAGTAGTTCAAACTCACACTTCATACCTAAGACAGAAGAATTGCAGCATTGAGGTTGCTTTTCTGTCTTAGTCTTGTAAGTAGCCTTTAAAAATCACAATCATATGTACATTTCTAATTTTACACATATCTAAACCCATAGATTTCTACTCCCATGCATTTCAATGGACATTACGCACTGAAATATATTTAATCACATTCCCTGCTTCCCAAACAGCATCTAAGCTTCAGGGCCCCGTGATTCCCCGATGGAGAATTGACCAACACTTTAAAGTGAGAACCATCAGGAATTTTCCAGTCTCTAAAGCAGCGTTTCATTACCACAGAAATGTAACAATCAAGAGGTAAACTCTGATTTGCTGGGTGAGACAAATTAATGACATGTTAAAATTTTGAAAAAATAAAAATAAAAATTGGTGGGAACACCATCCCTTTCATTTCCACCCTAGTGATGTTATTAGCCCTCCAACAGCACATAGTGAGTAACAAGTAACGAGTAAGAAATAACAAGCGCCTCCTTTTTTCTACTTGCACCCTTTTACTGGAACAAGAACAAATGTTGCTTATCCACACAGCTCAGAGGAAGCAATTTAAATGCTTCTACCTCCTGTTCTCAACGGTAATATTATTTATCTCGCAGGGATGCCGATGAAGACATTGAACGCTGCTATGGACTAGCTCTTAGGTCTTTGGAAAGGACCTGAGTGCTGTACAGCTCAGCGCCGCGGTAGAAAAGCACCCCACCATCTTTTAGTGTCCACAGTCGCAGGGAAACTCTTGCTGTCCTTATTGATTGCCCAAGGAGAGTTAAGTGCTGGAAATGCAGTCGGCAGTGCTCCTGCCTGCAGCGAGGGGCTGCGTGGCTCCCCTGGCCACGCAATAAAGTGGTGTGTGAAGGCAAAGTTGTCAGCAGGACCCTGCCACTTTGCAGATGTTATACAGTTACACAGGGCTTGGGGATTGAGTGCGGGGATCCCCACCTTGCTCGGTAATGAACTCTGTGATCACAATTAGCTTCTTGTCTTCTTTATTGCAGATAGCGCTACTTTTCTCAGCTCTCTTCTCTGTAGGTTCCAGATGTGCGCTCAAAAGGCATGACAGGTCTACCTCTGGAGACAAGAATATAAATTCTTTTAATGCATGGAGCTATTTCTGATCGTTTCTCTACCTACATGGTTGTAGATATTTTGGGCCGTTTTATATGGGACATAAAACGTGGTTTTAGGATTTGTTTGGACCCGTTTGTGGCTCTCGTTCACAGCTTGTGTGGTGATGGATGAAGCCAAGGCGGGCTGTAGGGCAGGGGAGATCGTCCTGGATTGTGGCATGAGCACATAATCTCTTTTATTAATTAATCAAACTCCATTTTAAGCTGATTGAATTGATGATGTATTTTTGTCTCTTCTGTCCTTCCTGGGAGGCTGTCCAAGAAGATGGTGTGTTATAAGGAGCTGTCAACTTCTTAAGCTTTGCTGTTGCTATAAAAATATATATATATTAACTTATTCCTTGGTAATGTCATCCTTAAACTGGAATACTTCTTTCCTCCTGATGTCCACTTCTGTTTGTCCCCGTCCCATCCAGTCTTACCTTGGTGTTTCAAGACATATGACAGAAACCTGATTTCTTGGTTTCAGAATAATTAGTAATATATTTGGCCTAATTGTTTTTAAAGGAAACCTTAGGCAAGAAGTATAATATCAACATAAAGTCTAATTTTTATGTCACTGTTACTTTGGAGTGATTCAGTATATGAGTCTGCAATGTGACTAGAAGGTTGATAAAGTAATTACCGTTTATGAATCTTGGAGTTATTATTCCCTTAGTACAAGCCCTTGTAACTTGTCAGCTTCAGGGGGAACATTCATCACAATTTTTTTTATGGTGACATGATATGAAAATAGCTTATGCAAGAAAATTCAGCTTACATGTTCTAATAACTGCTTTCAATTTGTTCTTCCCATCAGCACCATTAATATGCAAATACGATACAAAATTATGATGTCACATTATAGATCTATTCACTGGATTCTACTTTGTATATGATACTTGCTGTTCTTCGGGAAAAATACAAAGTACATACAAAAAAATAATGATGGCCCTAATCATTGTTCACCATAACCGTGAGAAAAGAAAGGTAGAAAAGGGAAAATGAATGTTGGAAAAAAGAATTAGACCAGTGCATCGGCCACTGGAAGGAGTTCTTTTCAGACAACTGAAATGTATCAATGATGTCCCTGGAAAGCATTAATTTATTATATATTAGTTTTCTGTTACATGAGTCAGAAGATCATATTGACACTCAGATTTGTGATTTTGTCTGATTTGCTCCGTTGTACTATTTTACAATATATTTAAATGAAATTAATTTAAAAAATAATACTCCTATCTGGCTGCAGGAGTAATACATAAATAGGCTGTTATGATATTTGTCTTTATTTCTAAACTTGAACTTCTCAATAAGTATGGAGGTTTTGAAGTGTACAGAGCAATGTTATTTAGTATCCATCTTTAATCAATTAAAAGCAATTTCAAGAAAACTGTAGAGGGTGTGCACAGAATGAATGCAAGCACCACAGAACTAGCGTGAGTAAAAAACCAGAAAAATACAAAAAGATGAAAACAGTGTTTCCGACTGCTAATACGAGATGTCTGTCCCTCGCATCTGTCAATTCACAGGCTGTGGTGTGAAAAAAATAATTTGTTGGGAATATCAATAGCCAGTAAGAAAAAATGATGTCAGAACTAGTAGTGGAAAACCAACCTTTAACCATGGATTCTAGCAACCTGCTGCTTTTTAAATTTTCAGAACTACGATACCCCATCCTGATGATGTGTAACATTGACCTGTTACTTAAAAACATTTTTCTGGGGGTATGAAAAACGATGTAAGAAAGGCAGTGCATTAGCTAATACTACAGGAAAGTTGTGTGAACTTAGAATCAGTTTCATTTCAAACCCGTATATTAATATAATTTCCGGTTCTGTTTGTTTTGTTCTTTAATAGCCCCACTGGCAGGTGGGCCTGAACATATCTATCATTTTTGTCCAAGCTTCATCGGATGACAGTGATTATATCTTTATAAACTCCATCTCTGGATCCTCCCTGCAAGACCGAGACACTTACGTGAGATTTATGAAGTACTTAAGTACTCGGTCTAGAACTGAGATCCAGCAACCACTCCTCATCTGCTGAGTTTTTGGCTGAAGGTTACCCAGACATCTAATGATCTGCAGCAACCCCACCATTCTTGGAAGAGGTACCTGGCTCACAGGGGATGTAAGCCTCCCCCAGCGTTAATAAAAAAAGTGGGTTCTGGGATCACACCATTAAGAAACGGATATGTACTGGGATCATGCCAGTAACAGGTTTCTTTGCCCCTTCTCCTGCCAGAAAGCCCTAAGCACCTGGCTGGGGTGCTGGGGGGAAGGGAGCAGGGTGAGGAGACCCTGTGTATTCTGAGCAAAACTCTGAAAAGTAGGGGCTTCCTCTAACAGTCCCATCATCTAGAAACACATACCACTGCAATGGGGTGAGCTGGTTTGATTTTTTTTTTTTTTTATTTCAGTTGTATTTACATTCTATCATACAGTTTTTAGAAGACAGTGGATAAAGTTACATCCTGCAAGATTTCAACATTTTTAAAGAGGGTAATAGTTCATGTCAGGTGTGATTAAAGAGAAGATGAGTTCAGGTTAGCTGTTATTAATCAGTTGCCTCCTCGTTGGATTTGGTGGAAAACACCTGAACCTTGTAAGGGTTCAGGAGGCAAGGCTGGAGAGATAAAAGCAGCAGCTTTGGTGGTGTTGTAAGAGAGAGCAGTTCCTGGGATTTAATGTGGGAAGAATGAATAATTGGAGATCCTGAGCTGTGCAGAATGAACAGGGAGAGTGGTAGAAGCTTAATGATGTTTAGATAAATTTACAGGTTTGGGGGTGAAGGGACAGAGAGCTATCTTAACTGAAGAGTGGCTTAGGGTCTGGAAAATGTGTTGGTTTCTTATGTTTAGTGGGGGTGAGACTGGTAAGGCTCTGGAAAGTGAAATGGGAAAGGATGTTTCCTTACAGAACCTTTAGGGAGTCATTACACTGAATAGCAAATTTTGTGAAGATAAGAAAGACAACGTGTAGGGGATGCTGTTTCTAGGGTAGGTCTCCAACGTTCATGCCCCAGGACCAAAAACTGAGGGGGTTCCAGTGATCTCTGGTGTGAGAGCTGCTCTGCTGAGAGTGTAATGAGCTGATACTGCCTGTGTTACAAACTATTCTTGATAATAGGTCTCAGGTTGAGCTTGGGGGATGAGCAAAGGTTATTTTCAGTGTTCAGAAAAAGTAATTTGTTTAGTCTACTGGTAGGAGAAATTTGCTGCTTGCTTACTTTGGGTTGGAAGAGAGAAATTCTGGGGGATGAGATGGGGTGAGTATACAAGGGGATGGTTTATTTTTAGGGAATACTTACATGTGCAAACAAATTTAAATTCTAAACAGAAGAAGCATTCAAATTGTGTGTTATTGGCTGTAGTTGAACTGTGATTTTTTTTTTTAAGTGCTGTATGGAAGCAGCAGCACAACAGGGCTGTAACAACTGGAGACACCTGTGTTCAAAATGGCAAACACCCAAACCTGTCCAGGTGTCACTGGGGAAACTTGTGCTGGAGCTGGTGTTAACCCTGGCTTATGTCAGTGGCTTACAAAGCCTTGCAGAGCTGATTAGGTTTGCAACCTTAGAAATGCTTCTTGGTAGTTTCTTTGAAGTCGACTGTTAAAGCATGGTGTATTTTGCATGACATGGAACAGGCTCTGAAGTTTACTTGTGTATGGAAAAGGCTGCTTATTGGGGGAAAAAAACCCAACCACATAAATGATAGAAAGAAAGTATTTAGCATAAACAGGATCAAGCTGACATAACTTAGAGCAATTTGGTTTGAAAAAGACCTGTGTATGTTGCTCTGCTCTGTCAGAGTGCTTTTGCCAGGCCAGACTGTATCCCTGGTCAAAGTGGTGGTGAATCGTTTAGGTTCCTGGTTATAAATGGATACCGAAATGGGATTGACTTGTCTCCTTGAAAGCGATTTGTGTGCCTGGGTTGTATCAATTCTCCATTTCCTGAGGCTCCATGCAGCCGCTTTGAAAAGCAAAGATAGCTTGTTTCTTAGCCCCAGGCACAGTATGCGGTATCCATGCACCTAGATAATAACTATACATATTTCTAGCAAGGATCTTGCGTGTATTTCCTTTTATTTGGGGGGGGAAGAGGGGAAAGCGGAAGGCAAAGAGGATGCCGAAACTGCAAAATATAGTCCATCTGGAACATACTTGGGGCCTGGCCCGAAATGTGGTTAGATAAGGGCAAATCATGGTGACTCCCATAGCTGAATACTTTGGGTGGACAGGTGACCTGCTTTCGTTTCCCTGTACTTCAGTATATATCCCTGCATACCCAGCCTATCTGTTGCATAATTACTTCTTTTTTCAAGGTCAAACTTAAGTTTGCCTCACTGCTTAATCCATTATACTATAACAAATGTTACTGGCAATGTCAGCAAAATGTACCAATGTAATCAGCATCTCACAGTGGATCCCTTCTTAATGTGAATTGAGAAGTACTATCTGGTGTTTGAGGCTGACTGGCAGCCACAGTGCTACTGTGCAATTTAAAATCCCAGGGTTATGTCTCGGGATGTTGTAGTGTTCCCTTGAGTCCCAGAACAATGTAAATTGCTCCCCGCCCCCCCCCCCCCCCCCGCTATTCAGCACTGAGCTTTGTAGACTGGGGCTAATCAAAAATGTTTGTATCAAGTAGTTCTTTCTTTTAAAGTAGTTGAACTGATCTATGACACACACTTAAAAGTAGCGGGGGAATTCCTTCACCAAAATATCTGAGAATGTCGAAGAAGTTCCTGTTTAGCGCACTATTGTCAAAAGAGAATCCTTCAGATGCAGCCATATCTATAGTTACTTGAAAAATGGAAGTTTATCAAACTTTCAAAACCCAGTTTTCAGTAAACGGAAGGGTAAATATTATTTAAATGTGAAGAAAACCTTAACCTCTTCAATATACTTCAAATTGAAGTAACTTGCTCTTTTAGGCAGTTTCTGACCTTTGCGGTTTCAATTAATGCAAATAGTGTACTCGCAAAACCCAAGGTGGAGCATTGAAAGTGAAGAAGGATCACTCCAATTTGTGCAATCCAGTTCTTTTTTAAAAGATGTGATAACCACCTTAGACATCTAGAGATTATTGGGAGTCTCTGAGAGGAGGCCTTTGTCTCTAATTAGATGTTAATTAAAAACCTGATTATCTGGCCTGTATCCAGTGGTGTTTCCAAACAAGATGATAACATGATGCCTGTGTAGTTCTGTTCTGTCAGAAAACTTATAAGTAGATTTCCTACCAGCTGCTGTCAGATAGCTAAACTGCTAAAACTTGTTTTCATTTTCTAAAACATAAGTATGAAAATGCATGTACATTTTTTTTTTTTTTAAAAAAAACCAAACTGCATGGGTGAAATAGCCTCAGATCATCGTAGCAGTTTTTCATTGGTCTCATCTTGGAGTTTCGTCCTTGCATGTTGCTGTCATTTGAGTTTGTTAAGAGCCTGTTAGCAAGTGAGAAATGCCGAAGTTTCAAATGCTGAGGCTGCAGTGGCGGAGTTGATGTAACAAGAGGCTGGCAGTAGGGCATGGTCCAGACTCCCTGTGTATTGACTCGGTGATACCATTGTATCTTAAGATTCTGTTTACCACTTGAAAAACCTGGTTGCAGAGTTAATGTGAAAGCTGCTTTAATGCAGCTTGTGTAATTCACTGAGCTTTTCCCCTTTCAGCAGCTGCCAGCATCTTTCATCATCTGGTCCCTGGGGAACATAACATAGTGTGGGGGATGTTTCAGTTTGCTTGTTACAGCAGTCCTGATGTTACTGCGTAATCTGGACGTTGTTTGAAGTGTTAACATGTTGCATGTGGTTCTCAGTGATCCTGAACTGTAGGAGACAGCCGTGTGCTGCTGTAACATGTGGGAGATCATTTGCTTACACAATTTGTTTCCTTACTTAATTGGAAAGTGACTTTTAGTAATGAGCAGAATAACTTCATGGAACTGTGAACTTGGTGGTGACTTACCACCAGCTATTTTTAAGCCTCATAACTTGTTGGTGTTTTCATTGTAAGAACTACCATGAGTGAAATTTTTTTTAAAAAAACAAGCAAGCATGTGTGTACTGTACTTGTTGAGTTTTATTTCATTACCATTAGACACTGCTGTTGTTTTTAGTGATTTTTTTAATGTCTGAACGGACTACTCATGATTGTTTGTGGGTTTTTTTTTTTTTTTTGCAAAAAGTCCATAAATTCCATGCCCAAGTGGTTTGTTCCCTTCCATCTTTATACAGAAGATGACTTTCTTTGGCAATTAATACTTACTGATTTCTCAAGATAGATTTCACAGGTTTATTTAACTTTTCTCAGGGAGTTTTCAGCATCTTTCTGGAAAGATGAAAGAGGTTTAATTGGAAAACATGTTAGATTTTTCAGGATAATAGTTGAGTTGTCCTTATTGTTGTTCAGTAACTGTTCAATGCAAAATTGGCTGAGCCCTGCTAGAAATGGAGACTAGAGCCCAGTCCTGACACACTGATGGGCTTCTTGGTGCAAATGTTCTTCCATCTGGGGAAGCTTGCGTTACCAGCTGTGTGGTGACGTAGTTTCTGAGGACGAGTGTGGCAACGCTAGCCCAAAGACCCTAGTGTTCCATCTCCCAGGGGAGCAGCCAGCTGTGGGTGAGCTGTCCTCCTTAGCTGAGGAGTCTGAAGTTTCTGTCAACTGACTTGACTTGCACACACTAACTGTTTGACTACAACGGAAATGGCCCTCCAGTGCTGTTTGGAAGGAAATCAGTAAGACATTTGTTGTTATTTATCTAATGGGTGCTGATACCAGCCTTGAGGAGAAGGCTCCAGTCTGTGACTCTCCAGTGGATGGAGGTACGCTCCAATGTATTAAATGAGAAGTACCTGTTCCAGAAGGAGCCATACTTCAAGCCCATACATGTGCGTGGCGTTTTTCATAACTTTAATCCTAGCCTAGCCTTTCTACAGCGTGCATCCTGTGGAGCCCCCAGCATTGGGGTTGTTCGGGTGTCCCTGAACAGGGACCTGCTCCCTTAGCTGGGGTTTTCTGTCTTCACTGCTGTGGAGCCTTTTTGTGGCATCCCTGGTATCACTAGCAGAGACTGAGACTGTGTAATGAAGCATCTTCTGGCTCTGGGCACAGCATTGTTACTGCTTCAGCATGTTGTTGTTACTGTACGAGAGCGTGAGCAGCATTGGCAGCATGAATCAGACGCTACTACACTTGATTGAACAGGAGTGCATGTGCCCTGCTCACATCACTGGTTTCAAAAAGCTTGTAACAAATAGTCTGAATGGCCAGATCTCCTCCCCCACCCCCTTTTGGTGGCTGATTTCTTTAGCATACCGATACTGTTAATCCTGGATCTTAATTTAGAAAGCTTAAGATATTTACATTTCATCTCCCTCTTTTTAACGTATTTTGGTAAAGCTACTACAATGAAAGAGGAAAGTTGGTTTGCTTTTTCACGTATTGGTAATGATAAAGTGCCATTCTGTTAACGAGGTCGGTGGTGATGTGAGGGGCTCCGTAAGCATGCGCGGTGAGGGACAGATCGATCTGCTCTGTTCGCTGGTTTTCTCAGGCACATTCTAGTACACATTTATAAATAAACTGACCAGAAACAGGACTGCTGCTCCTGCACTGAAAGCTGGAAAGTGTTAATGTCAACTTGAGCAAAGCCCTTTGCTTATTTACAGTAATCTTAAGAAAGTTTTAGAGAAGTAACAACTCAGCAATTCTGAGAATTTTGTTATTAATTTTGCTTAGGGGAAGATCCCAACTCTCTTGAAGTTGGTGGCCAGATGCCGTTGACTCATTCAGCCTTTCAATCTTATATATATCAACAAGACTGTACAAGTAAATAAACTTTTTCTGTGACTTTGACTAAACCTCATTATGCACACACAAAGTTTTTCAGAATGTTAAAACCAGGGAAAATGCAGCACATGTACAATTTATACACTGAAGAATTCCAATTTTCTTCAAAGCCAGATCTTCTGCAGTATCATACAATTACTTTCACCTGCATATATGCTTTTACTTCCAGGACTTGCCTTAAATGTGTTTAAAAGATAGGAAGGAATTTCTACCAGCAGATAGCATGAAAGATCAAATGTTTTCTCTGCCTTCATTTTCTTTATCTCTTTAGAAGGCTTAGAGACAGCAGCAGGTAATTTGGGGTCTACATTTTTTAAGAACTTCAGCCCCTAGCTGTTCCCATTACCGAACTAAGCCTTCAGAAAAATGTGGTCACTTCATAAGGATGTTTAACAAGACCTGTCTACTCTGGAAAGGAAAAAAAAAAAAAAGCTGTTCATCCTTGGCTTCTATTGAAATTATAATTGAAATAACCTATAAATGAGGAAAAGCCAAAAAGGGAATAATATTCAGCAAACATGACATATATAAGGGATGTAGCCCCTCCGGTAGGATTATAAAAGAGAGGAAAACACGTTTTTGCCTGACTTTGTGTGTCCTTGAGTAATTAAAGAGAGGCAGCAGGCTCAGGTTTGGTAAATGGGATAAGCCTATTTTTAGAGTTCATAAAAGTCCTTTCCTGTGTCTAGTTTGAGAAAACATTACACGATCCCTTTAGTGGCTTGTGATGAATAGCTGCAATCGCAAGCAGGTCATCAAGTTTTTTAAAAACAAGGCATGAAGTTTGTGTGGGGCAAAAATAGCGAGTGTCTGCTGGGTTGTGAAAGTTGGGATTGGAGGGAAGTGAGGTTTTTCACTCTGAATGTGTTCTCACGCTGAATTTATCACATACCACATTTCTCCTCTTCATCCTCCCCTTCATCTCTTCTCTCAATGATGCTAAACAAAACACCATCAACAGTTCTTCGTACTAAAAATGTTTGCTACCACTCTGGCATTTTACTTAAGCAAGAAATGGGGTTTAGTTTTCCTTAGATGTTTCCTTGCGTGTGGCTCCTTCAATTTTCCTGTATTATCAAAAGGCTATTAAACCATAAGCAGGCCCTTCGCGAAGGCAAGTGAGATTTTTGTAGTTCTGTTCCCCAAATCCACCCTCTTTGCTCCACAGCTCCCAGCTTTGTGCTGATGGCATCCATCGCCGCTCAGCGCTGCTGACCCTGGCTGTCTTAGCAGCCGAGGGGCTGCTCGGATGGTTCTGCAGGTCCCAGCCTGGGTAACTGTCTAAATTCAGAGAGGCAGGGTGATAAACTGGCTTAATTCTATTTGTTTGAGCTTCATTTGTGTCTCTTTTTCCCACATTTCTTGGCATAATGTCTGCCCTGTAAAGTGCAGTCCAACAAAGCCGTTAAATTTGCTTGTATTCACTGTGGATACTAAATGTGTAAGTTTGAAGCTGGTGGGAGGAAGAGCGAGTGAGGTCCAATTTTTCTCCCATTTCCCTTCAGAGGTGGCACTGCTTAAAACTTCCAGAAGGCCTAAGGAAGAAGCTAATATTTTAATTCCCTTGTATTTTTCCTGCTGAGATTAATAGCATAGTCAGTACGTGAGATGACACGAAGCCGAAATACATGCAGGAAAATGCATGGCAAGAAATACAAAGCCTCAGTGATTCGCTCTGCAGGGCCAAATCCTGCTCCTTGAGCCCCTCGCTGGCTGTGCGTTACGGAGATTGGAGGCACCTGGTCATGGCTATGTCATGCTGCAGCTGGATTAGATGATGGCTGTAGGTCTCTTCCAAATGAACTATTCTGTTAACTGCCCTCAGCTGTAGTTCGTATGTGTGTACATACATCTATGTAAGAACCTACTCAGGAATTCCTATGGGGAAAATCCAGCCCTTCTGTCGAAGGGGAACAGATTTATAACTGGGTCCATGTGCCTAAGCCCTGGGGAAGGGCTGTTGGAGCTGAGTAGCTGGGGCTTTATGGTGGGTGGGGTGGGTCAGGAATGTCAGCTGGCGTTATTTGCAACACTACTTCTAATTCTGTTCCTTATACTGAATGGTCCCCCCTTCCAATTACTGTGTTGCCAGTGTGGATGTGCATTATTGCTTATGTTACAGACCTGAAGGACATCACAATTAAGTGGGAAGACATGCTGCTCTTGGCTTCTGGGGTTTTTACCACTCTAAAATGGGTAAAAATTCTTCATTTTGACCCTTTAGCATATATTGGGAATAAAATAAAATCCCAAACCCTCTCCCCTCTTATTGTAGGGAATATATAATATATAATAACAGAAAGAAACATCAGAATTTGCTATTTGGTGTTTGCTCCTGTGAGTGTTTTTAAGGTTGTCAGCTGGCAGGGGGTATTCAGCCCAAACAGATGTCCCCTTTTCTCAACTGGAGACCTAAAGCAGAGGGACAAACTGGATTTTTTTCATTGCTTATATTTCTCATGAGAGAGGGACTGATGTGAAACTTAGTTTCTACATTACCAGGGAGAAAACAGCTGTTTCTGTGAGCTTCAACTACAGCTTTCCAGTAATCTTCCTGCTTAGCACTGCTCTGAAATGCCTTGCTGCCAGCAAATGCTGGTGCTTCGTACAGCGCGTGGTACGTGCAGAAGGACACGGCAGAAGATGGGGAGAGCTGGCATTTGTGGATGCCTTGCATCCTCAGTACAGGGTATTCCATTTATCTGAGTAGCTAATGGATTCCGTAAATCGAACCTACACCTAGGTATGCACATCTTGAAGCCTTTAGCAAATATGTGTAAGAGGGTTGGGGGTTTTAATGATACATGCAACTGATTTGTCTCTCATTCAGAGGACTAAGCTGGTGTAAGGTATGGTACAAACATTTCCTATACTTGCTCTTGGAAATAATAAAACATAGCTCTTTTCCTTCTTTGTTCCAACAGATCTTTTGACAATTTCAAAGTAGCCTATGTTTGTATTTTCTTTGTCATTTTAAGAGATGAAAGGGTGAATCTGTAGAATAATGTACGCTATTGTGAAGTCCTAGTGAGTCTCCTGTTCTGCTGCAGAAGAATAGATGGATGTGAGCTTAGTCTCCTGGTTTTATTTACCCTGGTTGAATCATGACTGGAATCCTTCTCACTAATGAGATCAAAGCACAGGGTTCCCCTTGCACTAACATGCTACCTCGAAGACGTTAATTGCTTCTCCAAAATATATATGTTGGCAAACGCACAGAACTTCATTTTGTTTTTGCAGGTGCTTAACCAACCTTTGAGCTTGGAAAAAAAAATAATGTATTTTATTGCACTTTATGCCAAATGAATCGATGAGAAATTACTCTCCAGCTTAGCTGATGTGAAAGCAAACCCTGGCAGGTAGCAGGGCTCTGCAAGTGTAGCCAAAGGTCATTCCCAGGCTGGATGTGGGAGCTGATGTAGGACGTCTTGATAGAGGTAAGGGTGATGAACTTTTATTTTCTAGCTTGAGGAATTAATAGGGTAGTAGTGTAATGCATTTCTAAATGGGCTTAAAGAAGATTGGCACTGAAGAGGTGTTGGCAAATCATCCCATGTTCATTTCTACCTTTGAATTGTATTCCAGTTCACTTAAACAGGTTTTTTACTACTACCATGAATCCAAAATGTTGACCTGTCGGCAATTCTTTAACGTGAACAGTCCACATTGTGGACAATGTTGTGCTTAAAATACTAAAAAAAACCCAAACCAAAACAAACAAACCACCCACCCAAACAAAACTGGTCCAGTTGTTTCATAATACAAGTTAAATTCCAGCAGATGCGCACTGCAGGTGTAGATGATCGATGCTTTATGACAATCCTGTTTGTAATTTTCCTCTAATTTCCTTGATTGCTTATGAGTTAATTGTGTGTGTAGTGATAGAAAGACTTCAGAATGCTGCTTCATCAGTTAATTAAGAATAAATCAACACATTTTGAAAAGTAATAACATAGTTTGAGACTTTCATTTATATTTTGTGGAGTGGTAACTGCTTTTTTTGAATTTCTCTTTCTTCTGAACTCAGTGCTCTGCAAACCTGACATGTAATTGGTGATTGGCTACTGATTTGGAAGTTAACTGATATTTAAACAATGGTTAGCATGCTGATTAAGAGATGCCTTTATGTTTCTAAATCTCAGGAACACCTTTGTACTGCTTGTATAAAGAATACTGGGACTGAGTGGTGCTTTGGTTTTAGTTCACTAAGGAGTTTACATGAGTATAAATATAATTGCACCTCTTTTTGCCAATTGATTTTATTACAGTGCTTAATGGTTTGTTGAATAGTTTATAGGATAATGAATGTCATTTCCTTGTATTATACTATAAATAACTTGGCAAATTTTTAATTAGGATAATCATGGTAGCTTTCTCTACTGCTGTAATCAAGCTTTGCTTCTTGCATCCAAGGACTAATGTACAACTATATCAAGTTAGACCAATTATGTTTTTCTAGAATGTACAAGACTTTGCTGATTGTATGTTTGGGTTTTTTAATAGCACTTTCTTCTTGAATCTTGGCTCTGCTTCTGTTGAAAATGATAATCTGATCCATTGGATGAGTTTTAATTACTTTAATATTCCGATTAGGAGAATGCGCAGGACAGTTTTGTTCTACGTAAGATTTTGAAGTTTGGCTTTCTGTAGCATTTGAAGAGAATCAGATGTTTCCTAGCTTGGTGCATAAAGAAATTTTTTTTTTTTAAAACCTAACCACTAGTGAAGTAAAACACTTGCTTTGGTTTCAGTTCTAATCTTAAAGCCCATTAACAGTTTTTAAAATAAAAAAATACTGGAAAAGAGAAGCAATTCAAGCAAATTTTGCAAGTGCTCCAATACTGCATGAAATGATCTCCTGTATAGGAGAACCTGATGAGCAAGCCTGCATATCCAGCAAAACTCGGAGATGACAAAGGGTCCCCAGCTCCTAAGGACTGGCAGGATGCATGCTATGCCCACAGACCCACCCCATGCCATTGTCCTGACTTTGGAAAGCTTTTCCATGCCCACAGCACTGCCTGTTGTAAGGGAGTAGTTTCAATCTGCTTCTCTGGCCACCTCCACGTTGTTTATTGCCTGTATAGTGCTTACTCCTGATGTGGTTTAGAAGTGTAGGACTAGCCTTTACAAAAAGGTTTGGTACCACAGTAGTGCTGTGGATCTTACACTGATGAAAAGAGTCACCCCGATGGGAGTTGTGGCCAAGTAAATGCTACAGATTTATACAGGTGCTTCATTTTAATGTGAGATTGTGCACTGTTCAGTTCAGTGAGCTGATGCTGCTTTCAGGCCAGGGTACCACTGGTGCAGCACAGGGCAGATCTGAACCATGCTGCTATACAGGTGAGTGGGTGAAGCCTTGAAGAGGGTGAGAGGCAATGTGCAGCTGCAGTAGCGGGTGTCAGTCAGTCTCTATTTTGGTTACTTTCTTCTGCTTTCATAGTTGGGAGATAAACCTGAAAAGGGTGAAGTACTCGGGGCTTCTTCCATGCCCTGAATATATTGCAGTTACATGCTCGGCTAAGATTGCCAAGAGTAGAATGCCTTAAAAAGCTGTGTTGTGATTCAAGAGTGGAATATTTTCCTACATCTGATGACTTGTTATCTTCTGGAGCAATGATCTGAGTCACACATGAGACAGTAGGACAGATACTTGCAGTTATTATTAAGCCCCCCATGCCCGTCTCATGCTGCTGTGTCTTGAGTGTGTTCTCATTTGAGTGTTTTAGAAGTTGCTGGCTGGAAACTTTTTCAATTAAGTAGGCAATCAGAAAAAAGGCTGTTTTTCAAAATATGAAACAACTTGCGTGCCTGTGGAAAGCATACTGCTTCTAGTGGAACTTTTAATGAAGAAGGGGGTCCTTGGGTTTGTGAAGGGATTCTTGATGTGAAAAGGAATCTAACTATAATTTTACTCTTTTAAACAAGAAACTGTTTTCTACCACCTACAACTTCATAAAACATTCATGAAGTTTCTGTCATACCATATTGCTGTATTGTAAATGATGATAGATTTACAGAAAGGCCAACTCTTCTTCTCCACAGAAACCAGAAACTTGTACAGATTAAAATTTACAGTTTCCTCTATTACTCTAGTAAAATTAACAAGGGGACCTAGTTTATATTAAGGGCTGCTTGATTTCATACTGCTACTATAGCTGACAATATAAACACCCATTTCATTGCTAAGATTTGGAAGTTGTTAATGTGGCTTTCACTGCATTGCAGAAGGTTTCTTCAGCTCTGTGGCCACATCACAGCTAACGTGCAGAGCCCTAGCTGCTTGCTCGCTGCAGTTTTGCAATTATGTCATCAAATAAAAATCTAAACATATGGTCAGTTCTATAAAATACAGAGCTTGAGAAAACTGGGGAGAGCAATGATGAGTCGGAAAAAAATCCAGTGGAAATACAGAGTTAAATGTCAATGTCTGCATTGTGCCTAGTTAATATTTCACAGGAATGCCGTTGACTTGTTATAGAGCCCAAAGGATTTATACATTTTTCTGACAGATGATCATGATTCCCATCAGTACACTTAATGCCAACATCTGTAGGGTTCCACCCAATTTGGGAAACAAATATATTCTGTCCTCGTCAAAAAAAGAATACTTCATATGTTCCAGGAAATGCTTATTACTTTAGAGTTGTTGCAATTAAGTGGAGGACAGATTTTTTTAAAAGGGTACAGCATAGTAATATTATATTTTCCTTTTGGCAGCTGTTTTTAAAGGCAAGTTGGCTGATGCCAGCTTCTGATCTTTGTAACACAGTGGAAAAAATGCTATTGATAATAATGCTGAGTAAACACATTAAAGTATAAACGTGCCCATTAGGATGGACTATGAAAATGTTTGGTCATACTGTCTGTACTTTATGGAACAAGAATGCTGGGAATGCATTATATGAAACAGCTTTATATCCCACTTAAAACTTTCTTTAAGCTCTGCTGTAATTAATTTTTTTATTATTTTATGCCTTTATTGGTCATTAGGGAAAGTCTCTCAAAGTCTAGCTTAGCTAACCTTCTTTAGTATCTAGACCAGCCATGATTTAATGTAATATGCAAGGACACCTGTATAAATATTCCTTTCCTGTGTCTCTTCTAATATCTATATAGATGATGAAGATATTCCCTTCAGCCTTCATTTTGTTCTGCTAAATAAATAAATTTTACTTGATCTCTTCTCTTGGTGATCTGTATTCCCCAGATCATATTTCAGCAAGCTGGAGTTCTTAATAATTTATGTGAGTGTGCTAATACCCAAGGAAGAAGTCATACCTCGTGTTGTGCATGAATTAGTTTTGTATATACAAATATAGGTGGATGATAGCAAAGTAGCGTTACTGCAGGGAGGTTAGTGGTCTTACGTCCTTCTGTGGAAAATACACCAGAAAATTCAGGGAAGGTGTGTTTGTCTGGGTTAATGCTGCTAGTGTGTTCCTAGAGGAGGAAAAGCCTGGCCCAAAATTATAAGAAGTGGTAACAGAATTTTACTAGAACTATTTGAAAAATAATAAAAATGTAGAAAGTGGGAAATGTTGGCTTGTATCCAGTAAGGCGAGAAAGGGGAGTGCAACTTGAGTTTATCCAAAGAGGTCATTAGTTTGAGAACTCATAAAATGACTTTCCCATAGTCTGTGTAGTTCTGCATATTTTTGTTATTCATGGCTTACAAGTTATGTAAGGCACCTATCTAGGTTAGATTTTAATTTATGCACAGCTTAAAGCAGTTACCTTACGGGTTAAGGGGAAAAATAAGAATTTTTCATGAATTGGTGTCTTTTATATTGGTGGTGTTTGGTCAAACCATGATCAGAAAAACTTAGGAGGGCTTTTTACCTGCCACAGGATGCTATTCGGGTTATTTTTGAAATAAAATATTTGCTTTTGAATGATAAATGTACTATTATGAACTGAAATGTCAGCTTTGAGATTGTCTTGGTCCTGTGTTCTTTCAACAAGACGAGGAAGCACAAGGGTGTCTATCAGTGAATCTGATCAGAATAAAAATGAACTGGTAAGCCAATAAAGTGAGTCCAAACCCTTTATTAGAAGCAGCATTGAGTTAAACAGGAATCATACTGCATTTGGTTTTGAATGATGAATAGGACTTCAGTTTCAAAGGTTATTTTCTCTGTCTACTTGATGCAGACTTAGAGTAGCACTGAAAAGGTTCCTTCTGGCTCACCTGGTTCCTCTGTGGATTTCACATGCGCAGAGGTCCAGTGTCTAAGTGTCTAAAGTTGTCTTACATAAGCTAGTAATTCCTTAGGCTACTCTGTTCTGCCTTCATCCTGGTAATTTTTAATATTTTTTAGTTATCCCTATTTTCATCTTTTTTTGTCTGTCTTATCTCCAGCATGATTTTTTGTTGCTTTTGTTTCCTTAACAACAATCCCATGGTACTGCTGGCCTTTTCCCTCTTCAGATGAGAGAGACTACTTCCTTCCCGGCAACTCTTCTGGGGCATCATTAAGTAATGTTAGTGATGTTGGAAATAGGGAGATGGTGGCCAGTGACGTGTTTGGGCCAGGTCTGAAAACCATAAGGACCAAACAATGTCTTTGTTGTCCTTGCTGAGGTCAGGCACAGCAGGAGAGTGAAACCATAAAAAGCAGTTCTTGTGCAAGTGTTGGAACAAAA
The DNA here is from genome assembly GCF_023634085.1 of Falco cherrug. Classification (NCBI taxonomy): domain Eukaryota; kingdom Metazoa; phylum Chordata; class Aves; order Falconiformes; family Falconidae; genus Falco; species Falco cherrug. The sequence goes on along the minus strand of NC_073704.1, from coordinate 38,169,025 downwards.
ACCTTAAAGGCCTGATCTTTCTGGTTTAAAATCAGTGGAGTTCGGAACAGTTTGGAAACATGGATCTGTAATTTGTGCATCTTTGTAAAGCGTGAGACATACTTTTCCTCCCTTGTGCACAGAAATACACGACCTTCTGCTGCAGAAGGTAAAATTCATTTGGAACAGCCGATAAATCTCTGTGGGAGGTTAAACCAGTCACATGTCTGACAAAACAAGGAAACCGTGGACCCAGCTCCACATCCTTGCTCTTCAGACTGCATTGTGTCATGCCCCTTTTAGCTAAAATGGATTCACAGTGTGATATTTCTGATTGAACAAAGGCAAGTGTAAGTGCTGCCTGAGGTCTGGGCTGGGGTAAAATGCTGTTCTGACGTGGATCTTCATCAACGCAGCAGGAGGTGGAAAGAGGAAAAGTGATCCAACTGGCAAATGTAAGCCAGTGGCCAGGACTGTTTATGGATTGTTTCTTTTGTGAAGCGTAACATGGATAGTTTGCGTGTTTATGCCTCAGCCCGTGGGGATGACGGGAATGGTGTGCAGAGATCTCAACAGAGCCTTGAACCTCCAGCTACTCGGGACATGAGATACAGCTGACCCGGCATGTCCTCAGGAGGCCTCGCTCTGCCCCTTCCAGCGACTGCCTAAACAACATTGGTGTTCCTGGCTGGAGATCTTGGGAAAATCCTGACCGCCTGTTGTGGCTTGCCACCTTCTCAGTCTAATTCTAGTAAGAAGACAAAGTCCTTGGTCCATTCAGCAGAGCAATGAACAAAATATTGTTGGACTAGACCATCTTATCCTATTTTTATCCTGCACTTCAAAACTCTGAAAGTTTTGATCAACTGTTGGCAGTATTACAATGTCATGTTCTATTTCCTCAAAAGGCAGATTTCCAAAATACTCTCAAATATCCAGTCATTTTAATGCATGTCTCAAGGGGTCATCAAACTATCTTTATACAGGTGATGTGAGTTTAAAAAAAGTCTTCCCCTGTGTATTCAGCTGCATTCATCACCATAGGTCTTCCTCTATATTCATGTCTTCCACCTAGAATATTATTTTTGTCCTCAGTGGTAACATGTGTTTTTCTTCAAAATCAAACATAAGGATTATTTTTCTTGTGAAATTGCCCTTAAAATCTCTTGGAAGATACAAATACCCGTAAAAGTCTGGGATTTGAACAGTTGTTGATGCCTAAACTTTCTTTATATTTAAGAAATATAGGTATGAGTAGTACAGGGTAGCAAATAATGGAAAAATATTTTCTTTGTTTAGGTGCACAAAGTAAATTTCAAAACATCCTGTGCATGTTTCCGGAGCTTTGCCTAGTGTTTCTTCCTAACCCATTGTAAGTTACTGTAGTCCCACAATGCAGTCATTGGAAATATTTTGGGAACCATTGAGGTATTTTTTTTTTTTTTTTTAGTGCCACTGCAGAAAAGGAATCTAAGAAAAAGCTATTTCAAAATGTCTTTGAAACAGAGCAGGATTGGATGTGGGGGAAAAAAGTCCTGTATGTTATCATTTATGTGTAAGGTTAATGATGAAAAATTAGCTGAGGCTTAGGGATTACTAAATGAATAATCTGGTTCAATAGGTATCAGTCTTACGATGTCAACTTGCTTGTTTAGAGTTTAGAGAAACTTGTTGCAAGGTGAGAAGTGTTCTTTATACTAATCAGCTCACAATGTCTTAATGAGAAATATCTTTCATGTAACTTAAAACAGTCAACGGAACAAAAGTCAAAAGCTGTGTGAGGGGAAGCATGGACTTCTCTTAAGGTGAGAAGATTAATTTTGCTGCTGCTCTCATACCTTAGGTAACTGAGAGGCAAGGCAGGGATGGCGACGGAGGGGTTTCTCCCAGCCGTGATGTGCACTCAGCAGTGAAGTCGCACAATGTGCTTAATGCCAGTTTGACAGGACTTCACAGGCTGATTTAATTGCAGTCCATAGGTGACAGTGTAATAGTATCTCAATTCAATTAAGGAACAATGTTTTTACCATGCTGCTTAAGTGGAAGTAAATACACAGGTCTTTGGAGCTATCTTGGGAATTAGTGTGCCTTGGTTACCTGTGCTTGAACACATTTGAGCCATATCTGTATTTTTTTTAATTATACTTTTTTAGATAAAAAAAGAATAGGTGCTACCATTCTGCTACAGGTGTGCTTTCTGTGAGATGGCACTTTAAATCTACTTGAGCATCATTATTGAAGAGACTTGAACAGTTTAGATCTTAATTTATATTAATAGATATAACCCTCGATGACATGAACTTGGCAAGCCAGGAATTGCAGCTGTTCTCAGCAGTAGTGGCAATAACAAAGATAATTAATTGTTTTTCCCTGGGAGATATATTTAGATTGTACAATCTAAATATTCCATTCCCTGAGCCCTAATTCAGGCTTGTATTTGTTCTGCAAATATGTAAAGTGAAACTGAAATTAATATTTTTTTGACTGTCACACCATAATATAAGCTATTGCAAATATTTTTAAGAAATAAAATATTTTAAGTAGTTATACAAGTCTTCAAATGATGACTTCAGCACTTAATACTGTACATAATTTTGCTAGCATAAAATAAGTACTAATCAGATTATTTTCCTTTTAAAAAAAAGGCTTTGTAAGAGTTGGTTCATAAGAGCTGGTACTTGAACTGGCCCCAGTAACGTACAACAAAGGGTATCTTACTGAATATAGCAGAGCATATGTTCCTGGCCGAGTTTTAGACAAAAAGTATTCTTGAGTGAGCATAGCTTCATTTCCTAAGAATTTAGTCAGCAGTATAATCCTCCTAGATTATTAAAGAATGTATCAAAGTTCTGTGTTGAAGTGCACAAAGATGTGGTAATGGCACTGCATAATGTTAAGACACATCATGCAGGAGACCTCCGCCTGGGTTAGTAATTGCCACGTGCTAAATTCTTTACATTTTGCTTAAAACATTGTTCTGAGTGGTAAGGAATCTTCAGGGGTACTTCCCCTGAAGATAAGCCCAAATTGCAATGACCACTGAAGTGCTCAGGACTGCACGCCATGGCACCTGGGAGGGAGCGAGACACCTCCTGCATCCCCTCATTCCTGGGTGTTATATCATACATGGGCTGCACACGTGGAGAGTACTTACTTCTGGTCCTGATTCTTGAAGCTGTAATAGATACCCCCACAAGAGTCTATATTTGTATTCTTTAAGTGTGTGAGTTTTATTAACACTTATTTTAATGGGGGTTGTAAAACTCATGCATTTAAATGCTGTTCTATAAAGCGATGTCATTCTGAGCAAGGGTTTCTTTCACCGGCCATTTATTTCTACAATACCTAGTCTCTAGTGTAGATATAACTTTGTCTGTGCTGATAACATCCAGCCTGAAAACACAACACGCATGGGATGCTCTGTTGCTTGCTACAATAGTAATTTCCTATCACAGGCTTAAAATCTGTGGCACCTTAAAAACCAGAGGGCAGCCTTGGTTTTTATCTTAAAAAACAGGGGCTGCCTCTGCCTGTACTGGGCTGGTGATGGAGGCAGTGGTGGGGGCTCTTCCTGAGCAGAGCAGGTGCCCTACAGCATCTCCACAAATGCTCAGCGTAAGAGGCTTTACTTCCCCCTAAACTAATAAGGCACTAAACCACCAAACTAAACATTTACCTTTGTGATGTAAATATTTCCTAAGCTGAGCTTGTATCAAATCATGCAGTTATTAGCACTGCTTGGTGAGAGGTGTGGGCTTTGCAGGAGGAAAATCTGTCATTTATGGATGGGATGAAGCTCTTTTTTTTTTTTTTTTTTTTTTTTCTTTCTCCCCGCCCCCCCCCCCTTGCATCTTAAATCTAAATTATACATCATGCCTTGCATATAGCAGAAGTAACAGTTGTAATGAAAAAATGATGGCATGTAATCAGTAGTAGTAATTTGAATGTTTTGCCTTGTATTTTTCCTTCAGCCTACTGTACAGAAAAACTACTTTATTAATGTATTGAAATAAATTGAGTTCATAATCTGATTCATTTCAAAACCCGATTTCTCTGGATCTCCCCTTGTTATTTTGACCATTATGCAGCTAGAGTATCAGTTGCTTAGGATGCATATTAAAAAATAATCCACAATAGGCTGGCATTCAGGTCTGTATTTTTTCAACAACACTGGATTTAAGAGGTAAAACTACTTTTGCCTGTGTCCTAATGTGCAGCAGACTGCTCCTAATGAATCTCCAGCTGTGGGGAGGTTTAGAAATACAGTGCCATTAAAAAAAACAACAGAAAACCAACCAAAAAATCCCACAAAGTAAAAGGTATTATTGTTACTGTGATCACAGATCAGACCAAACGATCTTCATCTGACGTGTGCATACACATACGTATGGTTCCAAGGAATCATAAGGATTGCGTCTGCTTCAGTGATTTACCCACGTTGCTGAGATTCTGTAGAGCAGCTGCAAAGAATAACTAGCACAGCACTGAAGAAACAGTCTTCTCAGTAATTCCCTGACTTGAAATCACTCGCAAGTGAAATTGTTCTGCTGCAGAGCTCCAAAGCCATGTCTGTTTGCTGGGGAGAATTGCCTGGTTGTATGGCTCTGCATCTCTTTATTCCTGCTGCTAGAATATAATTAAAATTGCTAAATACATGCTTCCTAATATTGTTTTTTCTGTGTAGGAATCTAATATCAAGGGAGGAGATGGTATAAAGATGAATGCCACTTAACTCTATTAAGTGATCCATACTACATAGAGATACAAGCTCCTTAGTTATTGCCTCATCCAAAGTACCGTGAAGTCTTTATATTAAATGTTTTTCAGAAGAACCAATTGCCTCTGTTAATTTTACAAAAATATTTTTACCCGTCAGAGAGGAGAGTTCTATAACTGTGAACTACCAGTTACATGCTGTCCTGTGAGAATTTAAGTTTTAAGTGCGAAAGAAATTAGTAGAACAAATGGGGGCATAATTACTGTGTTTTTGCAATACTGACATCATACCTAATTGTGGCTTAATGTACAGAACATACTGTTTGTTTAATAAGTCCCAGCAGACACAGTTCAAGCGTATGTTTTCACATCACCTGGGGGTAGCTGGGAATGACTGTGGCAACGCTGTCTGGAAGGTGACAGTTTACAAAACTTTGTTTTTTACAGTATACAGTGTGGTTCACCTTCAATATGCATGAAATCACTTAAAAGTAAGCAGTAATAAGCATTTAGAGCCAAAGCAGCTCAATGGAAAGAGAATCTTTGTTCCCCTTTATGTGTGGTAAGCCAAGGCACAATTTTCTTAGCACAAGCTCAGCAGCTAGCAAAGCTGGCAATAAAATCCTCAGCACACTCCCTGCTGAAGTGAGGTCTGGTTATTGCTAACAAAGATTAAATATCAATCATCCTTTTGACCTGCTAAATTGATGATATCTGCAGGTTTTATCCTGAGCTTGCTACCGATGTCTTCAGCTTTTATTTAGAGCTGGCCAATTTTTCTGAATATGGAGCTCCTGATTTCCTCTCCTGCCTCCTCAGCCATCATTTGAATTTTAATTATGGTTCCTCACATGTGGAAAGTCTCAAATGTAACTTTAAGAGTTTTGGACTGAAGATAGTGAGGACAAAGAGGAGCCTGAGTTTGCGTTTGTGATTGTTTTGCTCCAGCCTGTTTTGTTGTGAGACTGTCCTCTGCAAAAGCAATGGTGTGTTGTAATTATTAAGATGTCCACCAGCTCCTTACTCAGCACATCAGGTTTATAAGGCTTATTTCTGTGTCTGCAGTGGAATTTCTTAAGATTGCCTTGGCTACCCTTCAATCCTCAGATACCAGGAAAGTTTGAAGAAAGCAGTTATGTTAGAAATTGAAATTAGTTCACCCTTGATTTTCATACAGCTAAAACCTTTAACATGTGTGGAGCTGTGCATACCATCACATCGATTCTTTTCTTGACTTTCTTTAGTTTTCCAATCAATTGTTTCCATCCTCTTGGCCATCCTGTGTGACACAAATAGCCCTAGGGACTGCAGGGATCTGGGAAAGCAACAGCAGATGCAAACCTTCCCCCAGGAATGCTGCCTTTGAATTAAATCTCCCCTCCTTAAGGATGTGGGGCTCTTCTTGTCTGTCAGGTGTCCATAGGTGTCAGAATAAACTTTTTAATTGTTTCTACAAAGCTGTCTGATACAATGTTACCAGAATTTTTCTTTTCCCTTATATCTGTTTTGATATGTCTCTCTACTGTATTTTTTAAAAAATACAAGTTAACATTTTTTGAGGGATAATACAGATTCACCTTAATAAGCCAAAGAAATAATAATTTAAACTGATAGTTCTTTGCATTTGAATATTTCAATACTTTAACATCTTTTTTTAAAAAACCCAAACATCATTGAATGTTTTGAAGCATTATATATAGACTTTCATTATTTTTCTTTTGGTGTAACATCAGATAATTGATAGTGATGGTACTTGGTTTTTGTTGCACGATGAACCGGCAATGATGCTAGAGTGCAACCTAAGATGATCTCCTTTCTGCAAGAAAGCTCTCATCAGAAATGGTTGATCCTTAGCTTTCTTTAAGAATTAATCCTGGGTGTCGTTACTCAAGGCTCACATAATTCACCCAGTGCTATTCCCACTGTCCTGTGTGGGATTATAAATCCAAGCAGGGGAAGTTTCAGAATTTGTTTGTAGGTAGCTGGGTGACACTGTGCTGTTCTAGGTAATGCAATATGCATATATGTGGCTATATTTTTACATAGCAGAAAGGTACTTCAGTTACGAAGTCCATCAATTATTTTGATATCTTTCTCCTTTGTAACATTTGCTGTTTTAGACAGAATAGAAGCTGCCTTTGTAAATACAGTTCAAGATATTCCAGTAGTAACTTTTTACTGAATATTACATCTTCCTACCTCTAAATAATATGTTTGGCTACTCAGATATTCACATTCAAGGCATACTGAGAGCAGCAGCTAAAATCACAATACAGCTTTCTCCTGTGGTGTGAAAGTTATTACTCAATGAATACATTTCTAAATTACACCTTAAATTATCAGTATTGGATCATGCTATCAAAAAAAAAAAGTCAGACTTGAGCTGCAGAAGATCACAATTTCAACTACTTTCCTGACTGTTAAATTTCAATCAAGCCTATATTAGGCAGCCCTTTGGTGTGCCATTGACTTAATTCTTACAGTTTAACTTAGAACTGTTGATTTGAATTACTTGAAGTAATGGGTATGACTTCAGTAAGGCCCAGTGTAAACATGGAGCCATTTGTAGGATTGGAGTCCATTTTAAAATGAACTATATGAAAACATTTTTTTTTCAAGATTCTAATGTTACTACACATTTTTAGTATTTGTTCTGAGCTTTTTTGATGTTAGTTATGCGGGACCTAATGTGAATTGAATACTTAACCCTGGTAGTAAGACTCTCCTAGCTGTTTATGTAGACTGTATTTAGAAAGGAGTTTTGGGTTGGTTTTTCCTAGTTTTTTCATGCTTCTGGTGGCTGAGTTTAGTATAAGGAAATCATACAGTCTTTAACCCCATTTCCCTGTAGATTAATTATTCCAATATAAAATGAACATGTATTCAACATATGTAGTTGCTTACGGTGGCAGATTTGGCTGTTTCATTTCATATAAATCTCTTGTTGCGCAGAACAGAACCTCTGTATTTAAGACTTCTCTGGTCATTAAAACTGAATTATGTAGTAGGCTTCCATCTGCTATCGAAACCTGTTCATCGCTATTTCATGTCATTGTAAGTGGGATCATTCTGAGATATGCTTAGTGACAGCCGGCTTGCCACCGCTGACTGTAAGACTGTGGTGGGACAGGGCATCCTTCCTAGCTGCAAAAATACCTATTTTCTATCGTCTGTTGTTAAGGTGTTCTCCAAAACTTTGGTTTTCTCTTCTTCTGCCTTGCCGTCTTGTGTGTCATTATGTATTATATTAACGTACTTAAACTGCGTGCAAGTCACAAGTTCTTCCATACATCTCCCCTAGCCTGTAACATTAATCGCTGTGGGATAAAACCCAGCTTTGCTATCCATCAAGCTCGGCCGCTATCTCTGTGACACTGATCATGGTTAGCAGAGCAGTTAGTATTAAATGATTGGCAATGGAATGACAAAAGAGCAGGTAGAAAAGATGGATAGCCCCGTGTTACTGCGCTGAAGTGTGGGCTGTAAGCGGCAGTTCGGAGCTGGGTAAATAGTGTCTGATGGCTGTAATGACAGCCAGGCTGCCCGTGATGGCAGATGCTCTCCGGGAGAGTAGCCGAGTACTGCAATAGATAATCTAAGGAGGGCAGAAATTTCACTCCAGGATTTAAGAACTGTACTCACAACTGTATGCTAGATAAGGCCTTAGAAAACTAGAGGTTTACCTTGAAGGAGCTGGACTGGGTAACCTCATGAGGTCACTGGTGGTCCCGTGTGTTTTGAGGTTTTCCTGAAGTCACTGATGACACCCTGTTGTTCCTGAAGCACATGGGGTGGGAGGGAAGGGAGAAGGGTCCACTGAATCAAAAAAAATAAAGCATATGAGCTCTTTGTTTTTTTTCTTGAACAAATCATTTAGTTGCTGGAAGTCTGTAAAACTTCAGGATTAAGCTATCAAGTACAATAGTGAAAAATGTAATTTTTTGCAAAAGGAACAAAATTTGTCCTTGAGCCCTAAAACAAAGCAAACAAGCAAATCAACCACCAATGATAACATATCCTCAACATCCACCTCCAGGGAAATAAAAGAGAAAGCAAAGAAGACAGTTCAATTCAGTCCGCATACTTTATAGTTTCTTCCACAATGCTTTGCATTTTTTTCTTGTCCTTTAACAGAACTTGCTAGTTTTAGAGTTGTTTTCTGTTTAAGTATAACTTTGTTTTCCTATTTCAGTCATCTGAATTGCCTGCATTTTACCTATCCTTCCTTCATGAAGTCATTTACACTTTAAATGTAAACTTGAAAATTTACTTTTGTTCAAAGTGATGATAAATGGAGCAGAATTATTTTATTCCCACAGTGTTCTTAGTACTGTCAAATATTGCAACAGTTTAGCATGTGCTTTTCTTTCCTTGCTTGGCCAGATGTCATTTTATTTGAAAAATTCAAAGGAAATAGTTTTGTTATGTTTTACATGGTAATAAAACTACTGAATTAAAACAATGACATCATTGATTACCCTTTGATAGGCAAAACTTATCTAAATGAATTATCTTTCAGTATTTGCTAAAAATGTTGGCATGTGAAAATTCACAATGATAGAACATCTGCTCAACAGAGGACTTATCAAAGGTATTGTAATAAGCTATGTAATGAATGTTTTCAGCTTTCAAAAGAGAAAATATTGTGTATGGCATTTATTTAAATAACTTGTCTCAAGTTCAGATTTCCATCCTCCTTAAGAAAAACAAATTTTGCCATGAAAACTTTACAATTAAATTTGGAAGCTTTACAACTAGTGAAGTTAGAAGTGTAACTTGGACATATCTGAGTTAAAACAGCTAACAGATAGTAGATGAAAAAGATTCATTTGAAGTCCTGCTTAGAGGCACAGTGAGTGGTAAACTGCATCAAATTGGGTTTGAAATTGGCTCAGGGTGACTTGTTCTCAGTCCCAGTCCTTCTGCTCGTTTCTCCTGCTTTTCAGGAGTTTCTTTGTCAGACCCTTTTGAGATTTGATACTGGGAATAACTAAAAGCCTTAGTCTTCCCCACGCCCCCTTAAGCTTCTTGAAGAAGCAGCAAGTATGTATGTATACAGAAATTGTATTACACATGTCATCTGTCCTAGAATTTTTTGCATGTGAAAATTTGTGTTGCTTATCAAGGTATGCATTTGGACAAGGAAGCACATAGCGTCCTCATGTGTGTCCTGTGAAGGATCCTGCCAAGATCCTCATAATTCCTTATAAAGACTAATTTTTAATGTGTGGGGGTTTTTTTTGTCTTCTGTGGCAACAGTTACCTCCTGATGAGGAAGCTTACACCACAGCAAATGTAATGATAATATCATGAACACACTATGGTAATACAGACTAAGGGGGAGAGGCTCTGAGGCTTTCACATTCTATATAAATAGTTTCTTCAAAGACATTTTGTTCTGTGACGTGGAAAATAGAGAGACTTGTTTCAGTTGAAACCTTTGAGGGCTTTCCACAAACCAGAACATTTTTGCTCATGTTCACCCTGGTACTGTCTAGCTGTCAGCAGCTGAAAGGGCACGTTGTCGACTCTGTTACGGGGCTTGTCATTCTCCTTACATAGAAGAATAAGTGATGGTCACTTTGACCCTCCATCCTACGCATTACCAGTCAGTCTAAGTCTGGCTGTTTGGAAAGAAGGACAGCTTCGCTCAGGGGAATGTGTTTGCATGTTTCCTCTGGTTTTCAAGAAGGTAAAAAATAATCATGAATAACTGGTTTGTAGTGAGCTTGTCGGGACTTCAACCGCCTTTCTATATAGAGATACTTACAGTAGGGATTGGCAAATGAACAAGATTATAGGTAATGTTTTTTTATTAGTATACCATTATTGTATTAAAGAAGGCGTCTGGCTGTTCTGTAGTATTTTTGTGTCATTAGAGAACATCACTCATGTCATTTCGTAGTTTGCTGAGATACGTGTTAGTGTGTGACCTTATCCTGATAAGGTAAAAATAGTCTTATGAATACTTGGGCCTTTCTAATCATCCGAATATGTCTTAGGTTTCTCTGTCCATATAGTATGCCAAATTAAGGCTGAATAACAACCTTCTCTGGTTCAAATCCACAAGAGGGGACTCATGGTCAGCCACCTTAATGGAGATAAGTTTTTGTCAAAGGAAGAGCAAAAATAAGAGGAGCAAGGCTGCCCCTAGACTTATCTGCCCACCTCCAAATATACTTTAGGATTTGCATGAAAAAGGGGATGTTTTTAGTCTTCTGGTTAATACTGATCTCTAACAGTGTTTGCTTAGCCTGATCCATAGTTTTAGTTACACTGAGCGGGTCTGAAAAATATGAGTAATTACTGTAGCTGTGGTTGTGTGATGTAAATAAGGAATTTGAGCTTCAGTATTCATGGACTAATGTATGGGTTGAGAATTAGGATGTCTGATGTCAATGAAAAGACTGACCAGACTCTAAAACAAGATGCCTGTGACCTTGTTGGGGGGAAGATGCGCAGGCTGAGAAAAGTTTATATGTGGCATAAACTGAAGATGTGGCGCTTTTAGTGGCTGGTACCTGTGCATGCATTTTGCCTATGGATAAAGCAATTGGTTGATTAGTGTATGAAAAGTAAGTGATAACTATTATGCCAGGAACTGCATAAATACATGTAAAACATGTATATATTCCTTTTTAGGAATGCTATATATATACACACACATATGTGATCATATTCAAAGGTGGTTAAGCCCTTTTGCATCACAGAAACACAAATTGTGTTCTAGTAGGTCTTGAGAGAGAGTTTTGGATCCTGGGCATAAAACTGTGCTCTCTGACTTGGAACGCAGCATTGTACCAAACTCTGTAGGACAGAAATAAATTGTAACATTTTTTTATACTTTGAATGTAAAACTGTTTATTGTTTTGCGAGAGTATTCCAAGGATTTTGTCTGAAGTTTAGTGTGGCTGAAACATAAACATTTTACTGTGTGTTTGGCTCTAAAAAAGTAGATTTAACTCGAAGTATAAAAGGTTCGAAAATTATTATATGAAAGTCTGAAAAGTCATAAGTAGGAAGTGCTGTGCATGCTCTTTCTTCCCATCTCCCTTTCAGTTACAGTAATTTAGGTTTTAGCATATGATGAATTCTATCATAAATTACTACTGGAATATACTTTTCAACTTTTGAGTAAATTTTGCAGAAATTAATCTGCAAACCCTTCCATGTTTTAGTGAGAGATCAAAGAAAATCCCAAATGGAAAACATGCTTTTAGGAAGGGGGGTAAAAAAAAAAAAAAAAAGAGGTTGGAGTTCTTAAGCTCTTGTAATGAAGATAACTTAATTAAAATCAAAGCAAAACTAATTAAGAACTTTAAAGTGCAAGTTTTTAGTTGCATAATATCCTTGAAATGTGGCAGAATGGGTTTATTATCATCAGTAGAAGTTCCTGGTCATGTGGACAGGTGATGCAGTCACCAGGGGATCTGAATGGAAATGCACAGCTGGATTACATTTTTCTGAACCACCCTTATTAGCCTTTCCATTCTTTCTTAGTCTTTCTGCTCTTTTGCCTCTGAAAAAAATTGCTATTTTGGCAGGCAATTTAATTAACTTCCTTATGAGTGTTTTCTGGGTGTGCAGTTGGGCACAAACTAGCTAAGCACTTGTGTTTATCTTTTTTATTCGTGATTTTCATGTTTCTTTCCTTGATCTTGCCATTCCAAAGCTGAAGAGGAAATAATGTTTACATGCTTCTACATGTTTATGTCCCCCTATTCTATGTGCACCTTTCTTGAAAAAGGAGAGGATATTGAAAGTGCCGAAGTTTTTCTCAATTCAGCCATGGAAAAAAATATGTATTTTTTGACTGTGAAATTTAATGAAATTTAATTAATATTCTTATTCAAGTTAATCTTAAGCTATTTCAATAAAAGCTTTTAAAAATTGCTATGGTGATCTTTTATCCCTAAACATTCATTCATATTGTGTTACAATCATATCATTCAAAATATTCTATTTGAGTGTATTTTTTGGATTAGATTGCATGTGTGCTTTTAGTGAATGTTTGGTGAAAGCCTAATGAGCAGAGTCTCTGGTATAACAGAACAAGACTTTATTAGGCTGAGTTTTCTTCACTTTGGAAAGTGTTAACATATGGGAGACTTGTTTTTTAGGGCTCTCAGGTGCTTTTAGCAGATGGAGATTGAAGTGTTCTGAAGACAACACACCGAGCAACTGCCATCTAAGCGGGGCGGTGGGGTCACCTAGGCCATAGCAGAAGCCTGGCAGATCTGTAGAGTGCCCAAGCAATGGACTTCCGGAAGTGAGGACAGTGCTGACACCTGCAGAGAAAAACAGTTCTAGAAATCAAAAGCTCCTCTGCACGTCTGGTTCCTTGATGAAGGCAGGTATTAATTAGATTCACAGCAAATCATTTGCATTCTCATGATAGAACCGAAGAAGCGTTCAACTGTACAAATGTTTTGTCCTGTATAGTTCTGCTCAAGAATGCTGTTGACCAGCTGTTCATAATTGCATTCCCTCAAATAAAAGGATCCAGATACCTTTGACCTCTAGCAGTGAGCATGATCCTGCAGTGATCTGTAGCCCTCAGCATTTAGGAGCTGCATGCCTATTCACAGAGGCAACCGCCCTAGTAAACTAGGGATAATCTTGGTGTATGCAGACATTGGTCACTGTCTTGTGCGCTGCGTTTTTTGTTTGTGTTTGACTTTTTTTTTTCCATCTCCTTTGTGTATTAACAGCATAATGGAATTTTGGTTTTCAAACTTTAGTGTAATTCCATAAATTATAATTGTAATTACTTTTCTAATGGAAGATTTTAGCTTTCTCCTCTTAGAAATATGCCTGTCTTTAAAAAACAAACAAAACCGAAACCAAAAACAACTGCAAACACATACACATATTTTTGGCTCTAGAAACATTGACTTTAAAACAAAGGCACCAGCTTTCTCTCTCTCTCTCTCTCTTTTTTTTTTTTTTTTTTTTTTTTTTTTTTTTTTTTTTTTGGAACTTTCATTCTATGAGGCATTGCCAGGTGTTTACAATATAGGATAGGAGTACTATCCTTAGGGAGGCAAAGCTTTCATTTACCCATAGAGAGACAATTTCTAACCATCTGCTCTGTATCTCAAAGATTTGGTATGATAAAAACGTGAATTTTCTCATCTGCTGGGAGCCTGCCTGTGCAGCTCACAGAATATAGAAGGAGACAGCGTGCGGAGAGGTGTCACTGGAAAGAACTTTCTTCTTAACTTACAAGGCCATCTTAAATGACCATTTTTCAGAAAGTGTTTCTTTTTTTTTTTTTTAAAAAAAAGCCCACTAATTAGTGCATGTTCATGATTAACTGGCCCAATTAATTTTGTAAAGATAACAGCTGAAAATAAAGATAATTCTATAGATATGCAAAAGAAAACAGTTTGAAACCGCACTTGCAGAGCCAATAAAACCTTAAGCTAATAATAAGCTGCTTCTAAACAAGAACTATTTTTCAAAGTGTTCTAAAGTTAGTGGTTTTTTTCACTCTGGTCTGTTTTTCTTGAGATGGAGAACATAAAAAGCTTAGATCTCCGTAATTACTGTACTGTTGCATAAAATACAAACCAAGAATTTAATTGATTGAAAAAGCTAAATTATTTCATTTTTTAAAAAAATTTGGAAACAAAGCATTTTTTCCAAGCACACATACTTGAAATCGAGCTATATAGGAAATGGCTTTTTAGAACTTATTTATGTCCAGGTAGTTAGGCTATTTTCTTTTGCCAAAATAAGAAGAAATGCAAGATTTATTTCTGCAGACATATGTGACCATCTGCAATATTTAAACAACTTGGTGCACTAACGGGTAAGAAATAATCACCTGCAACAGTTCTTACTGACTGCTGTATCCATGGTCCTCCAAACAAACAAAAATCTTAGTATCTTCTTTCCCTCCAGGTTTTCTGTCAGAGTTTCATTCCTCTTGAAGTGTGGTGATGGGATACTTCCCTGTACCATATCACTCCTAGTTTGGGTGCCTTTTACTCAAGTGTTTGTGGTGTCATTCAGAGGTTTCTGTTGGATTCCTGCTTGTTACAGCTGGGGGAAGCACTGTTTGGATGTGTTTTGACTGGCATTTGACACAAAGTAGCAAAAAGACATCTTATTATGCATTAAAGTATAAAACATGGGGGAGTGTTGCAGAGGAGAAAGCCTTTAAATTAACGGTAGTGTAGTTCTATTTGTTTTCTTTTGCTCTGCTTTAAATTTTGCATTTCCAAGGGAGCGATGGTAAGGACTATGCAGGACAGGGAACAGCTCCTTTCGTACCATTGTTGTTCCTTACTGCTGGCATTTCTTCAGTGACAGCCACAGGACTTATGCACAGGGTTTACAGTAGACATTGCACTGAAAAACTAGAAAAGTGCAGTTCTGCACACTTCACAGTGATTTCATTGGCATTGCTTGTACAGTTTGTTTACAAACTTGAATGACTAGACTGAAATTCCTCATCAGCTTTGATGTGGCTTTCTTAACACTGGGCTCTGCTTGCTGTGATCTATAATTAGACCTGGAATATTACTTTTTGGCATAAATGACAGCATTGGTTTCTCCAATTACCCAATTATTGTCAGGACTTCTTGGGATTTTTTTCCCCTACTGGTATTGTGCATGTTGGTAATTGAGTAGGTTCATGTAGAGCCAGTCACTTGTGTAAACTTTACTGTGCAAAACCTCTACATTTTATACACTTTTTTCATTTAGCTGTCAGTTCAGAAATCTATAACAAATAACATTTAGAAAAATATAATCCAAAACAATTTGATCTTGGGAATCTTATTTCATGAAGTTAGTACTCTCCACTATTTTTTGCTCTTAAAGAATTGTTCTTGAGTGGTATAAATAAGCCGACATGGTAGGTAACTGGTTTTGTGTTTTAATATTCCCAGGTCTGTTACAAACATGTAATACACAGAAAACGATTGTTCAGCGTAATACGAGGTTTCCATAAAGAAACAGAAATCTATTGTGGATTTCAAGGATGTTATAAACCCAAATAATAAACAGTTCTTCATGCAGGTTTTGCTCATACTACTGAATGTCTTTAAAATGCTGAAACTTGCCAAACTCCCTCCCCTCTTGCTGACTTCCAAGATGTTTTTTCAAGCAGGAACTTCAATCATCTCCCTCAAAGATTTAAGCAAAACCTCTTCCGTGTGTGAAGTTATGCATTTAATTATACAGTCACTCAATTTTTTCAGAGAAGATAAACAATTTAAATGACTGAGCAATGTTTGCTGTTGAGGTAAAGGCAAGGATAAAAATACAAGAAAAATGCTTTGATTTCTATGGAGTTATAGAAGCCACGATGTAGCTAGTTTAAGCAATATGAACCGCATCTAGGTAACAGTTGAAACTTTGACTTGTTTGAAACTGTAGCCATCAATAGTTTTAGAGATTGACCTTGCAAATGAGGTCTGCGCATACAAAACGCTAGGTTAATTTTAATGAAGTGTTCCCATTGTTATTCCCTAGCGTAATAATACATAAATGTCCCAAACACTGTGCTGTAAGAGTTTTCCTTTGAAGCTCAGTTAGCTTTACAAGCGTGTTTAGAAATACATCTTACAGTGTTTAGGTAAAAAGGATATATATAGTGTCTGCAAAATAGATATTTTGTTTAGAAGGCCAGTTGAGTTGTTCTGAGGAACAGTGGCTCGTTGTTATCATGCTAATTGCTAGTTGACATAGTAGAGTAGGGAATTAATATCATAAAGCTTCTTAAAAGTCGAAGCACTTTATCACAAGTTGCAGCAACAGAAGTCTGTCAAGAGAGCAGCTGGGTCCAGCAGGCATGAGCTGGCGGTGTACAGCACTGACTCACAGCGTGCTAAGGGTGTTAAGAAAAAAGGTAACTGTATATGTTGGCTTTTGGTATGAACTAAACCGATGAAAAGATGTATAGGTGAAGTTGAGGTTAATTGTCTCCTTATTTATACCTGGGTTTATATCCTTGTAATAATATCAACTCCAGTGAAGTTATTTCTAACTTATGTTGACGTAAGAATGATCAAGAAGCCTTTCCCCAGCAATCTGCAATGTAACCTTGTGAGAGACACTGCTGTAATTTGTATATTGGTAAAGTGAATATATGGCACAGAGGCTTTGTGAGCTTTAATGTTAAAATAGTTTTACATTAATGATGGAATAGTATTGAGTTAGCTAACTCTAGGTCTCGAGGACATCACACTTTGGTGGTTGAATCCACCAGATAGTTTGGGTGTGCCATGCTTCCAAAATCGCCCTCTTTCAAAGGCTGTTGTTTTCAAGTTGCCTCAGTGTTGACCTTAAATAACTAAATCCTTTGTTTGCAAATTATGTCACATGAAATTAGAATAGTTTTTATGCAAAACTGCAATAGGTTTCTGCAATTAAAATATGTACCTAAAGAAGCAGTAATATATATGTTTATTTTAAAAGATTTTTGATTGCTTTCAAAAATATATCCATGAAAATCTGATTACTTGAAACAATTTGAAAATATTTTCTGGGGCAGGAGAGGAGTATGGGGTACATCCCTGCTGATAATATGAAATATATTATCTAGTGAACGAATTTACTTCATTGTGAAATAGGTAGAGAAAACCAGGACTTCATAAAATTCTACATCATAGAGGCAGTTTATGCTAATGTTGGTTGGAACAGTTTATAGGATGCTCCTGCTGAAACATTACATCTGAATGTTAAGGTGAGTTATGGCATTAGATATCATTAAATTATGACTTCACATTGCTCCTGTTGTTTGTTTTGATGTCTGTTTTCAGAATCACTTTGGTTTTGGTTCTCATTTTCATTGTCACTTAATTTTCCTTTATTTTAATTGCTGCATTCTAAAACATTCTAATTTTCAGAAGAACATAGATAATGTGACATAAGAGAGTTTCTGTGTCGTGATTGTGTGACTTGTCTCTCAACACTGGCTGTGTGATGGAGAGCCTGATTGTCCTATTGATTCAGATGAGTCTTTAGACACATTTAAGTAACGAAGATGCTCTTATCTTCCTTTTAATGGTAACATTTATAGTTACTATAACTATACAATTGAATGGATAGATTCAGTTTTTTTTAATAAATCCTGAACAAATCTTCATATCAAAGGGAACAGGTTACACTTGCTATGTAGGTGAGACACAAAAGAAATGGAAGAGACGGAAGGTGTTTTTTCATGTACCACTTTGTAATGAGTGCTGTCACCAGAGCATATGTTCCCTGTGCTCTCACTGAGCTGTAGATGAGCTGTAGAGGGCAGAGTCAAAGTCAGACACGGGAAAAGTGTTTTCCTTTAAATACATTTAGGGGGAGCTGGGGTAGAAATGCATAGTGCAAATGATAGTGTTTTCAATAAAAGTATGAAACACATGCAGACATCAAAGGGAGGCATGAAAGAAGACGTAAAAACTAGGAAAGGAAAGTGAGGGAAAGTTTTAATAAACCGTGTTTAATTATAGTAAGAGACCTGTTTGGTTTTTGGGTTTTTTTTCAATGTGGCTAAGAGCTTCTGAAGACCAGAGTAGCAACCTTACAGACTTTTTTTCTTATCAGCCTTGTAGACTACTGATGAGGTAATATTAAATCTTTAAGTTCCCTTGTTTCCTTAATTCTGAGGAAAATGATGGAATTTCCTGATTTTATCCCAAGGATAATCAATGCAAGAGAAGAAACATGTATTTTGTATCAAAGCCTTCCTGATTGCAAGTATTGCTAGAAATGTGGTTTGCTGCTAAAAGAAAATATCAAACATCAGACAGTATTTAGGAGTCTGATCTTTAAAATGAGGGACATGAATTCAAGATGTCTGGAAACCATTTCTGTCTGGACAAATGTTGCACCAATGATTACAACCCTTCCTGCTCTGCCATTTGTTCTCTGGAACAGATAGGAAAATTGCCTACAGGGCTGTGGTGAGGGTGCTCTGATTAACCACCTTTTGAAACACTTTGGAATACTCAAAATCAAAATACTGTAGTCAGAAGCATTAGGTACAGTTAGATTTTTGACTGCACTGATGACTGATTACTGCCTTCTGTAATATAATATTTCCAAGCATAGGGTTAGTATCTGCAGTTAAAAGTGTTTCTGCTGACTAATGAGTATTGTGATAAGAGCACAAAAAGATGGTCACAGAGTTTTTAATTTGCCTCCTGATATTTTGCATGTATTCCCAAATCCCCAGCAGCATGCTGGATGCCTAGATATTTTTCTCTCAAGAACTCTGCATGTTTGTTGTACTGGACCATGTGATTTGTGTTTAGTAATGCTGTTCAAAGTCCAGGCATATTGAAAACATAAGCTTTGAAGTATATTGATGGCTTGAAGAAAGGGAGAAAGCAAGCCTATGCTCTTCCTGACATCAGTCATCCTGGTCCTTTTGGAAACACCTTCCCCTTTGCAAATGCTAATAGTTCCTGTAGGATGCATCACTTAGGCTGTCCTAGACACAGGCGGGAGTTAGCATCATTGCTTTTCTGATTGTAGAGCAGGAAAATGTTTGAATCCTTATGCATGCACAGCTTATGTAGCCCTTTGCTGACAAGCTGCTGGTTGTCGAGGTGCCTGGGCAACACTTGGCAGTGTGGGCAGCGGTGGTAATCCTGTCAGGTCTGGTGCCCTGTCTCACCCTTCCAGTTTAGCTCAGCCAACGACTCCGTGTGAGAACCGAGGGACGGCACTGGGATGCTGAGTGAAACTGTCCTACATATTTGCTCATAATTATGTTTTGGTCTGGATGGTTTGATATTTGTGTAGTCAGCGTAATTTGCTGTCAAATGTAGTATTTCTTGAAATATATGTATGTACTTTAGTTTCATAAGGTACGTTGTTTCTCATTAGAGATTAATATGATGTTCCTGAACTTTCCTGCTGATACTTCACAGTATCTGTAAGGATTTATAAATTAAATTTAAAATATTAGTATGAAATATTTGAGGACTCTGGTGTTAATGCCAGGGATGCAGCACCTTCCAGTTTTTGTGCACTGAGTCATGTGTCTGTTTATAGTTGAACGCAGCCTCTATTTGTCAGCTGTGACGTACGTGCGATGAATTATGTGGTGCAGCCTGACAGATTTGGCTAGTTGTTCCTCTAGCCATAAACAAATGGAGTTTGATTGATTTTCTGTGGATTTGTGCCTAGTAATAGGGGTTTCTGCTTTCTAATAATGTGCAAGCATTGATCAAAGCTTTTCCTGCAAGTGGAAGTTCTTAACTTCTCTCTTGAGGGGATTTCAAGGTGTATAGAAGGAGAGAAATTCTCATGAGGCAGCTTTTCCCATGGTGAGAATATGAAAAGTCTTATTAGTCTCATCATTAAACCATCTATTTACAGAAAAGTTCTAGGAACTAAATATCTTTGTGGCCTCTCTCCTAGTGGCATTTTAACCAGGTTTTGCAATAGAACCTGGAAGTTACCAGGCTGTACAAGCACCTATGCTATGGCTGTATAGATTTCGTCAGGGATTCACCTGAAATCATACTGTCTAGTCCCTTTATTAGCATTAGTAAAGAGACCTAGGATTGGACAAAAAAGAGAAGCAGGTGGCAATCTTACAACTTACTGGATTCAGCCACTGTGTTGGCAAAGGTTGGAGCAGGGCTTTATGCAGACACCGCTTCCATGGGCTTTCGGTGAGTGTGGAGGTGGTGTCCTGTCACTGCCTGTGTTCTTTTGAGTCAGTAGACAGCTGCTGCTGTTACCTACTCTGTTCCCCTTCTACTTCCCATCTTCCACTGAATGGTCTCAAAAATAGCTTTGTAAAACCAGAAGTGAATTCCTGTGGCACCTATACTTGTGGCCTCCGTTTCTTAGCAGCTGTAATTCTTTCTTAGTGAAACTGCTGCTTTTTATAGTGCCAAAGAACCTGGTTCAGTAATTCATAATGAGTAATTTAGTGAACTGGTTTTGTTGCTTTTCTGTTTGTGAGTTATTCATGATAAAACATTGTTTATTTGTTTTTTAAATTGTATTAATATAACTCTTGACCCGAGTAATTTATACCCTTTCTTGAGTGGTAAGGCTCTAAGTTGTTCATAAGGTTTTTGCAAATAGTCAGGACTGAATAATCAATTTACTTCACCTAATGGGATGATGCTAGGTTCTTCAGTAAGCTAAATCAGCAAGCTCACTTGAAATCAATGAGAGTCTATCAGATGCCCCAGAATCTGGCCAGACATGTTTGACTTTTACAGATAGCTGTTTGTCTGGAGGTTGATGCAAATGTTTAGAGGACTTCCTTACAGTAAAAAGTGAGGAAAAAAATTTAAAAATGCTATCTGTAGAGTCATATGCTGGAGTGTTTTGGTGGGAAAATTACAAAAGTCAGATATACTGTTGAAACACATAAAAAATGAAAAACAAATAGCGATAACCTTCTGTATCAGAGTGTCTTGTTCACTGTTGCCTGCTTTAGGCATTCAGTAGTTGGAAACTCCCATTTAATACTCTTATTCTTGGGGGGTATGGGGTGTGTGTGTGTTCTGCTTTGGGTTTTTTTGCTTATTTTACCATTCTTGCCGGTACTATTGGTCTTAGGCTGTGATCACTTGCATCTCAGCAACTTTTATAGGGGCTTAAGTAGCGAATTTCACTAACTGTATCTCAGAGATCCAATTTACAATATTGTCATTTTGGGGTACTGGTGTGTGTTGCTTTCTGCAGTTGTACCTCTGAATAACATAATCATCTTTAAGCAAGCTGTGCAGTTGCCCAAGGAATATCAGTGGCTTCTGAAATCCAGACTTGTGCTTTGATGGTTTTCTCCACAACCTCCTGCTAATAGCTTTGAGATCTGAAAGGTATGTTGGCAAATGACTCCATCCATTTAGTACTTCAGGATTTGTTTTTTGTTTGCAGCTTTAGAATTTTTCTGGCTTGCATATTGTTTTCTAATCTCTTCACAAACTCCTCTCTGTTGGAATGCTTTGTGCTATGGGAAGGTGAGACAAAGGCACAGGAAACTAAATTGCTTATTTTTTGTAGCTTCTCCCTGGAACTGTACACATGGCGTTTGGTTTTTGTAATGCTTTGTGCAGAAGCAGTTACAGCAAGTGCTGGTTTATTGTCTCTTAGCTACCAAGTAGAGGAAGTAGCTGTAACACAGCCTGATACCTGCCCTGTGAAGCGAGACTTGAGGTCTGGCACCAGTATACTCTGAGATCTTTTCATATTGTTCTGTGGCACGCTGCCGGCAGCTTTACTTTGGTACGGTGCAGTTGCCCATTAGAACCATCCATGACCTCAAGTACTGCATGAAGGTCATGAATATCTTGTGGGAGGGGAAAAAAACACAATACGAGGAGATCTAGTACTACCAAGACGTGGAAGTACTTGACACTCAGTTACTTTAGCAGTGTCAAAATTTGTGAAAACAATTTGCTTTGCACTGCCAGACTGCAGCTCAGTTTCTTGTATTGTCTGCAACTGCACTTTGTTATCCTGGCACTGTGCTGATATTTGAGCTTTTCTAAATGGCATTCAAATGACTGTTTGCATACAGACCACCCACACATTTTATTTGTAGCTGACTGGTCATGAATTGAAAGAACCCCAGTTTACATTATCAAATCCTCAAATCTGAATGGTCTCTGTCTCTAGATGTTTGACTAGATGTAGTCTTATCATAATATGTTGAAATTATTTTTGATAATAATATTTCTCTGTGACATTGAGAGAGTATAATCTTCTATAATCATGATTAAACTGAAGTTGGCGAAGCAAAAGAAAGGCAGCAACCAGAAACACCTTGTTTAAAACCTTGAGTCTCACTTTGTTTGCTAAAATAGCTTCTTTCATTCTCTGGATGCTAATTATGTGAGACTAGTTTCACAAGCTTAAAAATTGTTAATTGGGTACTTCAGTTGTAGTTCTTTTACCAGAAAAGGGTAAGATAATTGGATGCTATGTTGCTCCTGTAGCATGAAACAATAAAGATAAAATTTCCTAAAGCCACTAATTCTTTTTTGAGTAGAATCATTGAAATTCAATGAAAAGCTGAAAGCCAGGGTCCCAAACCACTCTTAAGTAGCTTTGGAAGATCCCAGATCAATAAATAACTTGCATACATTAAAGATGAGCTGCCATGAGGCTGTTGAATGTAAATGAAGAAAAAGCTGGACATGAGGGAAAAATGTGTTCTTGTGTTTCTACTTTTGACAGTTTTGCTGTATGTAGTTACTGTTGAACAAGGAATCTGCTACATAAATTAGCTGCTTACGACTGTTCTTTAGTAAGATACTCAATTGTGGAACTAGTCATATTTAAACTGCTTTGTGGTGATGAATGTGTACTCTCTTTTTCTCTCTGAATCAGTATCTTTCATATCAGTAGTGTGAAACATAACTTCTAAAGCCCTTGTAGGAAATGAACCTACATTTCCTTGTAGGAAATGGCAAATGTCAACAAATTTGATAAAACTGGTGCTAGTTTAGGTAAAATTCAGTTAAATGCTTAATGCAGCAATACAATGTTGCCATGCTTTTATGTTGGCTAGTGAAAAGAAGTGCTTCTGACAGAACAAGGTGAATGTTATGAAGTAAGATTAACTTCTCTGATACCATTTGAACAGACCTGAAAGAAAGCACGCTTCCCACTGAAGGTCTCCTTGCAGTTTACCTTGGCAAAGCTACCGTGGTTGGTAACCACTGTTAAAGAAAAGATGCATAAAGATTTTGGCATCCTACTTTCTGGCATATTGGCTCTCAGGTCTGCTGTGCTTGATCCTATTCAGACAGTTTGCTGTTGTCTGCCTACTTTCATTTTGATAGACACTTGTGTGATTGTTGCCTGGGCTTCAGCTGCTGACCTCTTCTTTCCCCTTACTCCATCATTTGGGAAAACTACTGTGCTTGGCCCCTCCAGGAAAGGTGATTTTGCTGGTGTGATAGGATGGCTGATATTCTGGTAGTTAACAGAATATGAGAGCAAACGGTCTGGAAAGGATGAATGTTGATGGTGCTCCTATCCTCCCAAGCCTTTTGGAAATGTTATAGAGAAGCACCCCAGTGAGATAAATCCTGCATGATACTTGGTCTGGAGGAGTTCAGGCTGTTCCACTGTGGTGGTTGGGACCGGCATTGATGAGACCCAGTTGTCTTCCTGAGGAGTTTTGTGCTTTGGCAGTGTTCCTGCGTTTCTCACCACTAATTCTGGTGCTTTTTCCCTCTGGGCCACTCTGCCTTTGGGTGCAGGGGAGCACCCATCTGAGGTTGGGAATAACCTTTATGGTTTTGCACTTATTTTGTCAGTCATAAGCAACGGTATTGAGGCCCTAGAGAACGTTTAGAGGCAGTTCCTTTTGATAATTTCCCAACAGGCTGTGATACTACTTCTGAGACAAGCACATTGTTGAATGACTTGAATATGTGTTACCCTTCTCTGAATAAAGCTAGTTTATTCATTTTGTGCGAGCAACTTAGTGTGATTAAATGAACGATTGTGGCCCTACTATGGAAGTTATTGTTTTTTTGGGGGCTTCTACTGGGTGTGTGTGGGTGTTGGCAGCCGGGGCTGGGGGAGCTGCTGAGGAGAGGCCGGTGCTGCCTGGTGCCGGGCACAGCTGGCTGCAGCCCCCATGGCGGGGCCTGTCAGCAGTGCTGGTGCCACTGTTGGGGAAAATGTATTTAAGAAAAGGCAAAATGCTGCCGGGTGCTGAGGAGTGAGGAAGGAGAGAGCCCTGTGAACACCCAGGTCAGAAGGGATGGAGGCTCTGCGGGTGCCAGAGCAGAGATGCCCCCACAGCCCCTGGGGAGACCATGGAGGAGCAGGCGGACATTTCCTGAGGAAAATGTGGCCTGTGGAGAGGGGCCCACGCTGTAGCAAGTTCTCCTGACAGGGACCGTAGTCGGGCTCTGAAGTAATTGTCCCAAACTAGAGTTTCGCCTGTGACAGTAACTGGTGAGTGATCTCCTTGTTATATCAACCGATGAGCTTTGCCATCTATATATTCTCCCGCATGCTATTAAGGAGGGGGAGTGACTGGGGGTCTGGGAGCTGGCAATAGTCAACCCACCACAGGGCTATCTCTATCTGATCCCAGTATTATATGGGCTGTATCTATACAGCCAATGTACAGATCTAAATGTGCAGCAAGTGTAAAGCTGAGGAAATGTGCTGGTGTGGTGCTGAACACAAGCTGATGAGCCCCGCAGAGGGGGGTTGTGTGACCTTTGCCTGCAGCTGTGTTGCATTCTGCCCTCTGAAGTATGGAATGACTAAGCTTGTGCCTGCCTCTAAATTTATTTTTCTTATACATATATATTTTTTAATAAAGGCTGGCTCTGTGTGTCTGTGATAACTATGGGTACTGGAATAAGGTAGGAAGATCAGATCCACAGGACTGAATGTCTGAAAAGATAGGTGATGGAATGCTCAAGGAATGTCATGGTAGGCTGAACACCTATTGTGTGTATAACACTGTGGAAACTGAAACTTAGGCCATAAGGAACACAAGGACCTTGCAAGAGCAAGGTATAAGTCTGTCCATCTGGTATCAGAGATATAGTGAGTCTTGCTCCTGGTGACTTGTCAGACGCTGCTGCTGTGAAGGTAAAGGGTTAGCACCAGGGGCTTTGTTTCCAGCAGTGTTCATTTTGTAGGAATGTTTTTGTGAGTAAAAAAAAAAATATTTTCTTAAATAGTAGTTTTAAAAGTGACATGCTATATTCGGGTAAAAGAACTTCATAGAAAGTAGAATTACTTGCTTCTGCTATTTCTTTCAAATTTTAAAGAATAAAAGCATTAAATAACTTTTTCTATATATATTATTTTCTATTCTGTGTATTCATTTCTACTCTGCTTTCCATTCTGAATGTTCTTCAGCATTGTCCTTTATACAGTCCATACACCTAATCCTGTTTCAGCCAAAGGTTGCCTTAAAAGGTAGTTAAGACACTGTAATAGATTTTGATTATCATTCTGACATTACTGTGTTATATATGCAGATATGTAAACAATTACAGCTTACCAATATAAATAATTACATTACCTTTTATTATAGACCAATAGTTTTTTGTAAGGCTGGGTTGTTTCTGGGTTGCTACTAATGATTTGTGCCTTGCAAATGTGTAGCATAAGATCTGTGTAGTGTACAAAAAGTTTAAGAAAGAATAATTCCTTTCTTAAATGCTTTGAACTCATAATATGAAATGACTTTTACACAAGGTTTTTCCTTATGCTCAGGAAAGTGCTAGAGTTTGTGACCATCTCAGTACATAAAATGCGGCAGTAGATGTAATTTTGCCTTTCCACATGGGGCAAGTTTTTCAAAATGTTTGTTTATGAATTTGGAGGTCTGGTCTGCGTGAAAGATAAGAACTACACAAGGGATCATTGTGTCAGTATTGCACGGAAACTCACCATCCCAATGAAGAGGTCCAGGTTAAAACAGGTGTAACTTCTGTGGCTGCATATTTTCTTTTGAATGAAGTATGCAACAAGAAGTTCAGTACTGAAGGACTTAAAGGTCATTGTATCTGTCAGTGACATAGTCATTAGAAACACTACCTTTTTTTTTCTTTACCCCCTCTATGGCTGATTACCTTGTGCATGATTTTCCAAAAGTGCTTCATGGGGAATTCAATTAAATGATTGCTGACAAGATGAGCCTTTTTTAAGGTCTGTGGAAACATGTAGGCATAATACAGTATCAGGATAGAGCCTTTGAAGGATGGTGCCCAATACCTAGAACTCTGAAACACCTCATTTATGGATTAATTGCTTGCTAAAATTGCACTTCCTACACAGAAGCAGATCTAATAGGATATATACTCATAAGACAAGAAAATGAAAAGATCAATCTTCTGAAAAACCTATAAAAGTAATTCATACTTTGACCAATACTTTGTTTTCAAGTTTTTAAAGCAAAGCAATTTTATTTTCATAGCTAAGCTGTAAACTGCACCCTAACAAAGTGCATATATGGCAAGAAGAGATGGTAAGACTTGGCACAGCTTCTATTTCATGAATTTGTGCTAGCTGTTAAACCTAGTTTAATGACTTTCCCTAGCCTCACACCCCTTCAGCATTGACCTTCTTGACAGTATTTGGCCACAAATAAGACACGTTGCAGTGTTAATCAGAGTGTGGGCTTGGGCTGTTCTTCAGGTACAGATGCAGTCCTCTGGTTTCACAGGAGGGATGAGTCTACTGCACTGTCAACAGGAGATCCCAGAGAGGAGCTAAGCAGTAGCACTGTGGTTGAAAGAAACTATGCCAGCAAGGCCCTAAAACATACTGGGGGAAAAAATGTTGTCGTTCTGAAAAAGTGAGGCAGTAACTGATTGTTAGGCATGTGGTGGAGAGAAGAGATGTAAGGTTGCGGCTTGGGGTTTTTGTTTGGATTTTTTAGGAATTCTGTATTTAGTTTGATATGTACTTTTGTACTTTTAGTTTGATGTGTACTGATTTGAGCTTTTTTCCATGATACTTTTGTCCTTATTTCCATGCACATTTATTTGTAATCCATTTAATTTTTGTTCTGTTTTACAAATTAACAATTTTATTGCTCATTTTCTTTTCTTCTCTTTCCTTTCATGCTTATGTCCTTGTAACTCTTCCAGGGTCCCCTGTGCTTCAGTTACCCTTCTCACTCCAGCTCTGCATTTTTGCACATTTTTTTTTTTTGTTTATCCCTAATCCTTGCTGTTGCTTCATTATTTTCCCACTTTTCTAGTTTATTTCTCAGTTCTGCTGAGAAAACTACTAAAAGTACTATGAAAACCATTTTTATCCTCCTCGTTCCTGTATTTTTCCTCTGTCATCTTCCTAAACAGTTTCCCTTACTGCTTTCATAGGTCTCATCCTTTTTTCTTCACTGATTTTGTAATTCATATTCCTTCATTTTCTCTTAGTTTTTATCTTCCCATTAACAGCCCTTTGTCTCTTGCTGTCTTGCTACACTACTGCTGTTCAATAGTCAGCATCAGGAAAATAGGATACTTTGGGAAATGGGGAATGCACCTTATGTACGATAATTCAGCCAAATATCTAGATGATTGTGAGTGTTGATTGTTAGGCTGTCATTGCACTCTGCCAGGAATAGCTTTGGTAAAAGTGAGGTAGAGAAATTGCTGTATCACAGCATTGTCTATTGATTAGGCATTGATAAAACTTTAAAACATTTAGAAAAAAAAAGTACATGGCATCATCAAAAGCCTTTTGGGTTTTGCTGGTATAAAAAGGTAATTTTTGATAATGCAGGGATTTATAAATTGCAGCAATCTTATGTATGAAACTTCTTGTTGAAAGATTTTTATCTGAGGTGATGCTACTTCACTGTGGGCCCCAATTGCACTGAGACTCATTACAAATGTTTATAATGATATATGTGGCCTGTAGATCCTGTACTGGGAGAAATGCGTATTTTAGTAGTGGGCTGCATGGTATTCTTTATTTGTCACAGAAAAAGTGTTAAAGTGTAATAACCATTTTTCTTCTCAAAATTACTGATGGAAACAACTCTCATTAGCAAGCAGATGACTTCCTAGAAGAAAAGTAAAATTGCTCTTTTTGAAAATGGGGCCGTGATTTAAAATAAGAAATTAGATGTGTTATTAACGATAAAATGCACAGTAGTTTTAGCCAGCAAAGAGGGCACTTTGCTATGGACAAAGAAATAATGCAGGACAAAAGCCTCTGCTCACAAAGAATAATGTATGACTATGACTGTGCTACCTGTTAGCCTTTTAATAAAGCAGAAACGATGGAAAAGATATTCTTCAGGATTTAGTTCTTTATATTAACAGATGTATAGATCTAATCCAGAAAATCCACATCTTAGCAGCTCTTACTCATGCCCTGGCAACTTAACAGTGCCAAATGAAACATTTTAATGTCTGCATTGCTTAACACCATCTTACGTTCTTCAAAGATGCATCAACATCCACGTGTGTGTACTTTGTAAGACTGTGAGCTTTCCCTCAGAAATAAGTCTTACATTGTATGTAAAATTTAGATATGCCCAATATGAAATAATTCAGGGTTCTACTCTGGAGAACAGACATTGATAGCATTGGATCCAAGTTTGTAAATGTATTTCTTCACGGAGAATGCTAAATTAATTTTTACCATCTGACATTTATAACCTCATTAAAGGCCCAGCTTCTTAGAAGGTATAGCTGTTAATGGTGTATTTGAAATAGCAGGAGTTACTTCAAAGTAAATATGTGGCTAAATTAATAATTAAGTAATTAATAAATTATTAATAAAAGTACCTCCAAAGTGTCTTCTCTTTACTTCACTTCTTAAGCATTCATAAGTATGCCAAGACTGCGAAGTGTCTCTTACTGCCTTTACGCTCATGCTGTTGAGAATATTGAGATAGCATTTTCCTAACTCATTCTGACTTTCTGCTCTACTTCTGTAATGGGCTATTTGATATTTTAGGCAATTTTTTTAAACTAATTAATCAAAAGCTGTTTAAGATAGATCTGTAATGTGCTGTCATCTTTGGTTGTCTAGCTTCTTGTTGCAAGAGATTATTTTAGGTTACAAGTGTGCTCTATAACCTGAAGACGGTGGTAAGTTCAAGTACAAAATCCAGGTACAAATAACAGATAGTATAAATAATAGATACCTGCTCTACTATTAAGGGAGAAGTTAATCAGTACAATAATAATAATCAGTACAAGAATAATAAAACCACATTATTCTTACTGAAATCTATCTTCTCTGACTGTATTTTCAGTAAAATAAATAGCACCTGTTGTTGTCTTGCCTTTCAATGGATTTGTCTCCGGTCTCTCCACCCTCTTCAATCCAGAGGGTTGCTGGTGACCATTACTCTGCTTTCAGTTCCTGGGAAGTCACATACAGGAGAACAGGCAGTGAGCTGGGATCGCAGGGGCAGCATGCACTTTGTCCGGCGTATAAAATTAGTAAGAGAACCTACTCAGATGTTTGCATTTCCATAATAAATGCTTTGTTTCATTGATTTGTAATTCGCTGTTCAAAATGAGAATTCAGTTTAATAGCGAACTTATTTTCACAGTTGTTTTTTTTATTTATTAATGTAGTATTTATCTCTCTGAGACGGAGAATATTCTTTTTTTCTCTTCATGTTACCCAAAACTGGATTTTTCATTTTTATTTATTTCTGTGCATGCATATGTAAGTCTACTGAAGGCTGACGGTTTTACTCATTAGGCTTTATAATGCCAAATCTCATTTCACTTCGGCTGTGCTGGAGATGTCTCTGAGGTCAGCCAGGTCAAAGCTACAGTCGCTGCAAGTAACTATATAATTTCTTTCCTGCTAACAATCCTGGGGATTTGAATGCATCTGATGAATAAGGTCAGTTGAACTGAACTATTTTTGTATTTACAAAATTATTTAATTTGCCTTGTTCTTATCTTGATCGCAGTGACTTTGGCCTGGCCTTCCACCCTAGTCACTTCTTGATATGTAATGGATTTAATGCATATCCTGACTATGTGACTTTGTAACAGGAGGAGGAAATTACAAGAAGATCATTACAGTGTGAAATTAAATTTTTAAAGATGAAACATCTAAAATAGCTAAAACATTACCCCCAAAACAAACAGTGCAATTGATCCTACTTAATTACATGCTTAATAATTTTATACCAATGTAAAGCACACTGACGATGTACTAATCCATTTCATATTCACTGCCACCACAGATTTTCTTCTTCTTATTTGCTTTGAATCTCATCATTATCATGCACATAAAAGTAGTATTCTTAGAATTTTTATAGTATTACTTCCATATAAAATGAGGAAAAGTCTAATATATGAATACTAAACAGCTCATTAACATCGTTTGTAATATATATTCATGATAAAAGCAGCTGAGAAATGCTGATACAAAATAGTACTTCAGTCCAGAGTATGTCTAAGATTAGAAGAATCATGCCTTGGATAATAAATACTTCTGGGAAAACAGGAAATCTTAAATACAAATAACATCAAATAAAGAACTTTGTATGCTTAATTAAACACATTAACAGATGCATTTATTTCAGTTAAATAATTAATATATTACTAGTACTGGCAGCAAGATTTTTTTGTGATTAAAAAAAAACAAACCTGGAAAGGTTTTAATTTCAGGAGAAAAAGTGCTGCCTTTAAAAGACACTAAGGATGTTTTTATCTGGAACTGGCACAAAGATGGTTAATGATGGAATTACACAGCAAGCAAAATGTGTGTAAGAGGAGCCTAATTCTACTATGTCAAGAACCCTGATCTTTAAATTTGCTCTATATAGGCAAGTCACAGTCTCCAGCCTAAGAAACAGGATTGCCTTTGAAACAGTTAAGGTGATGAACAGTTTCTTCTCTGTCCACGTGCATTAAGGTTTGGTCCTTGAAGTTAGTCTCAGGCATTTTAGTTGTGCTTTCTGTGTCCAGGCCACAGGAACAGGCTGTTGTGAATTGCCTGTCAAAAATTTCCATAGGTTGTGTGACAGAAAAATTCTGCATTCGTGGTAAGTGTTATTGGTTGGAGCAGAAATGTAGGGAGATTTAATGTAGGATTAAATGATGTACTTGGGATTTAAGTTATCATCAAATTATATTTTGGTATAAGTTTAGCTATGTGCTTTTGCCCTTTCTGTGGGAAAAAAAAAAAGGTTTCTTTTTGTACCAACCTAAACCATAGTCTTCCGTTCCTGTTTAGTTGCAGTAGTGCCATAACAATTCAGCTTAACTTTCATATTCAGCCACAAAATTCTAACCTATGAGGGAGCATTGCTAGTAGCTTTATAAAGCGTTCAGGTCTGGTCCTGAACCTGTTCTTAGCTACCAAACTATATAAAATGTAATTAAATCAAGGTAGAACAGTTGTTTGGTCATCTGAAATGTCAATAATACATCTCACAAAGTATTTCTACTAGAAATGCATCTGCTATTGTTGACAGAAAAGGTAATGTAATATGCTTTCTGCACTTCTGAGTATTGACCCCAAACTGGAAACCCTACACTGTTGGGGTTGTTTTGGGGGTTGGTTTTTTGGGTGGTGATGGTGGGTTTTTTTCAGATGAATGCGAATTTATCCCTCAGTTTTCAGGTTGATGTATCAGGGACAATTCCCAAAGCAGGAAAAATGCAGGAATTCTTAGAGGGAGAATGAATTCATGTGTAAGCAAGGTAGAATGCATACTTGTGCAGGAGTAAAAGTATGAGGACCTTTCATAATATCCCTTTTTTTCCCTCTTGTGAATTAGAACACAATCCTGGTGCTGAGTTTAGGTGTAGGGCTGCCCTCCAAGTGTCACTTTCGTTGTTTGTGAGCAGTGTTCACAACAATGGTACAGATGGCATGGATATAAAAAGAAACCATTTCATAGCACTGATCTTTGTTCTGCCACAGGAGAGGATGCTGGAAGGAGGAGGGACTTGGCTAATTTTCAGTTTTTATGAAGTATGGCAGTATTTAGTTAAAATATGTACATAGTTTTAAAACATTTCATTTATTATTTAACATTCTGTTGTATTTCCCTAGAAGTACTGGAAAAATCTGAAATAAATAAATGTTTCCTAACAAGGTAGAGCAAGGTT
Source organism: Falco cherrug (assembly GCF_023634085.1). Classification (NCBI taxonomy): domain Eukaryota; kingdom Metazoa; phylum Chordata; class Aves; order Falconiformes; family Falconidae; genus Falco; species Falco cherrug. Next base: position 38,136,815 of record NC_073704.1, on the reverse strand, counting down.
AACTTTGACTAAGGTAAAGCAAAGAAAAAGAGGTTTGGTGGTTGACTTTTTTTTGAGCTGATGATAGGTTGAAATGATGCATATAATATTCCTTGCCCTTTAAGACCTGGTCTCTTTGTTTTATGGCTTGATGCTGCCAGAAATAGTACTCAGAAAGATGAGAGTACACAGTAGCCATACAGCCAGCATCTATAATGCAGCCACAGCTCAGTTAATGCTGGTGTGATGATCTGCTGCAGCTGCCCATTTGAAAAGCCTTGGAAGGCTGTGTGGGACAAATGGCTGAGGAAGAGCCCTTGGCCTTGTGAGGGGAAAGCTGTAGATGGAGGAGCAACAGGATCTAATCAGTTCACAAGTCTTCTAACAGCCTACACAGGTCAATGCAAACCGTGTAACCCTTACACCTCAACTCAGATTACGAATGGCTGCTGTCAAAGAGAGACACCTGCAGTCTCAGAATAGTGAGTCACCTGCCCCTACCTGATCTGCCAGACACTTAGTCACAGAGTATTGTTGAGCGCTTTTCAGCTCCTTTTCTTATAGTTAAACAGCTTTATCTTGTGATCCTGTCTGCAGTGTATAATCTTTTTAAAAAAGGAATTGGTTTTCAAAGTAATTGAAATACTTTGCTCTAATTGGGAATGATCCAAGCCTAGCAAGACAGACAGAATTGCAGTGATCCAGGCAGCTCAATTGCTTTTCTGTGGTAAATCATAAAACCATAAATCATGGTATGCTTATTCTGTTTTTGCATGACTTGGCTGTATTTGTGGCCACATTTTAGCTGCCAGCAAGCTTACAGTTTTGAATGCATAAAAAAATACTGGGAGAATCCTTAAGAGAATTTTACTTTTTTCAATCGGATTTTTCTATGACATTAAATAGCTGAGAAACCTCATGCACAGTCAAGGGGAATGTTCCTTTACCGTTATGGTGAAGAATGCCAAGATGTATAAAATTGCAACTGAGGATTCAATTGTGTAGAAAAAGCAATGAAGCAGCACTCACTCAACATTACCCCAAACTTTTGGGTTTTGAATGTAGATTTGGACTCCTTGCATGTGTGACTCTCCTTGGAGATGGTGGTGGCTGGAAAAAAGGATTCCTAATGCTTGGAAAATGGATGTGAAAAAATACTGGAAGTAGAAGCAGGTGTTGGACTGAAGGTGCTTTTATATGGCTGTCTCTGCTGAGGAGCTCTGTTTTGCCACTGAGCTGTCTTTTCCATCTTTCTGACCGTGCAGGGGAGCACTACATCAGAAGCACTTTTATTTATGTTTGAATTTAAAGATTTTTTTCTATTCTGAGTGCTGCAGAAGAACCTTCTCATAAATATGTCTCTGTGTGGGTGTATGTTTCTATAACAATCCTTTTTTTAATTGTATAAAGCATGTAAGGAGCTCCATACTTGTAAATGCACGGGGAAGTGCACACATTCAGTTTAATCCTGAAAGCAGGTCTTGTGCTGCTCTGTTGCAATGCTGGACTGAGACAGAATCCCCTCTCTCAGGAAGTGCATTGTACTACCTTGATTAAAGCTATATATGTACGTGAACCATCTGTAGCACTGCAGGTCAGTAGAGTAGCACTAAGTTGGTATTACTCTGGTATGGTACTGTACTTGTAAAGGCTGAGATCAGAGAGTTTGCCTGGGGTAATGCTGTTTCAGTGCACAGGGGTAGGCAGGACTACTCAGGCATGGGCTTATTAGTGGTACAATTTAATGATACTGGGATGCTGAAGGGATTTTGTCTTACACCAAATATATATGCATAAAGTTGACAGTAAGATCTCTTTTAGTAACTGAAATTGGTGGAATAAAAAGTATATGCAAAACCCCCAACCGTTATCAGCACAGAAACATGGCAAGTACCAAAGCTAATTCCTACCACCATGTGATGGCCTTGGTAAATGTATTACACCGCGTGCCCACTTTACTGTCACTTATTTATAATGACAGATTCATTTTAGCAAGATGTTTTTAGCTTGTTAAAACTGCATTAGTTAGTCGGCAGCTAGCAGTAATATTTAGACAGTGATCCATGCCTGCCCTGTAAAACTGCTCACGAGGCAGTGATCTTTGGTGTAGACCTCTGCGCATGGTTGTGCTGAGCTCATTAAGATGTCTTATCCTCATAGAAGGTATCAGCTATATTAAGTACAGACTTCTGGCAATAAAAACAAATGCAGCATGGCATGGAAATACATTAACATCCCCTGGTTCACTGTAGCATCGTGTTTTCAGGGAAACAAAGGCGATACAATAAACTGAGCTGGCATCAGCCCAGTTACTCACGGCAAGTGGTAATGGCTTTCACAGGGTTCAGGATTGGGTCTTGTGTATCATTAATATTTCTCTAAAGGCATGCAGGATCTCTTGTTGAAATAAGGAGTGAATAAGATAAAAATCAGAAATCCTTGAGGGCTGTACTGGACTTTGCACTGGTGTATTACTACAATATATTGAACAAAATAAAAAGCTCAGAAGTAATGTAGGTTGTTTTTCCGGTAGCCGTGAGGGCCTCCTCCAGCCACCCATAGCACAGCCAGTCACTGATGCCACTGCCGTGCTGCCACTTCTTACTTTTAACTACTCCCACATTAGCTAAAAGCAGTCTCTTGCACATCGGCTTTGTTCAGTGCCTAAGCTCTGAGTGCTCGGTGTGACTTGCTAATAATCTGTATAACACCAGTTGTACATGGCCAAAACATCTCAAAATAAGTCCTGACTCATATTTGGCCAGAAAAATGTAATGGTGTATGGGCAAATCAGGGGGAGTGTGGCTTGTGCAAACTGATGATTTCTCACTAATGTATGTGGCACCCTCCATTGCTACCCTTGGTAGCAGCTTTCATCCTCTGCAGCAGCTCTGGCCATCGCTGGCTGCATTTTAGCTCGTGTTGTTTTGTGTTATGAAAAGGTTTTACATATATGCAGAGTCTGTTTCTAGTTTGGGCTTCATGAATCCTTTGTCTGCAGAGCTCAAGTACTCAATTCAGTGGTTTTGAAGTTCAGTTTGTAAATCCTCTACTGGTAACTGGAGTGTTTTTCTTGGGGTTTTTCCCCCCCCTTCTCTCCTCCTCCAGAGTGGGTTTTGCAAGGCTGTTTCAGCCAGAATGGATATGAGGCTGATTGTGAAGTGTAGCTAATTCTGGCATCTTGTAACTATCAAAACAACACATTTTGTTTTTACACTAATATGCTAAGGTCAAAATTGCCTTTCTATTTGAATAGATAAGCCTTTCATCTTTGTTAGTATCTACAACTCAAAAGCTGCAGGAAGAAAACATGAGTTTTTAATACTGACATGTTGACGTTTCAGCTTACTCTCTGAGGAAAACTTCTAAAGACAAAAATATAAAGTGATGGTATATCATTCTGGTGTATGTCAGCTCATTTTGAGCGCTGTGTATGGAGGTATGTATGCTGCTTTCTGGCCACGATACTGTATAAGGCCTCATCGGTGCTTTTCCTGGAAGTGTTCTTAGCTCTGTGCTTACTGTTGTTCCAGGATTGTTCCCTTTTAATCAAATCCCTTAACTGTCCAAACTGTCTTTTGAGATTGGAGTCTGATAACTGTTGGATGTTGCAAAACAGTAGCTTTTCCATATAGCTGACTTGGTTGGTGTACTTTCCCCAGTATCATTGTATCTTTCTTACTTTGTGTGCATCTATTTATATCTCATGCTCCCTCAGGGCATACAAGATCACTAATCTAAGTCCTCAGTTCTAGCTCACTATTTTCTTATTCTTGCAGTGTAAGTATCATTGTTGCTTGAGCACTAATGTACAATTTCAAAACAATAAATAGCCCATTTGCTGAAGGCTAACGGTCTTATTTTTGTGCTGTAATACCACCTGTTGCTTCTATGAAGAATTTGTCTTCTGAGGAAGTGATTCTGTGATCTTGGATGTACTATGCAAACTCTTGCAGAGTGATGGGATTTCATTTTTTCCTGGGTTTTTTTTTTTTTGGCAAATGCCAGACACAGCCTCAACTGTCTGCTGGATTTGGCCTGACTGCCATGGTGCCTCTGCATGCCAGGGCAACTGCTCACCCCAGGGTGATGCTTTGCATGGTAGAAACATGGTAAAACCTGACTGTGGCTCTAGAGGAATTGGCACTAGTGGTGCCTGCACCCCTGCTCAAGCAGAGGATGTTTTCTTGGGAATAAGGGTAACTGTATCCCTTGGTTATATCCTCAGTTACGAAGCTGGGGACGCACAGGCTTTGCCTTATACTCAGAATGGCTTGACTTACGTTACCTCCTCCAATACGTTAATCGATGCTGTCCATCCATGGGAAGGGTCTGAAGAAAGGATGATTAGGTGTGGCTATAAAAATGTGACCACTGTATTGTAATACTAGCTTTGGCATAAAGTAACAACCACTTCCAGCATATTCCCAGAGACTTTCAAATACACAGGTTCTTGCTGACAGAGGCCAGTCTGAGAAGTTCTAGAAGTTGAGAGAGAGTAAAAAAATGTTTTAGCCCTATCTTTTATAAGGATTTTCAGTTTCAGTCTTTGAAGGATGTTGTAATGTGAGTAGATAATAAAAAATGTAAATAGGTGCAATACAACGACCTTTGCTTGATCTGGAAATGTGAAGTGGAACGTAAAGAATATAGGTCTATCTAGAAGAGGAATTTTAAAGGGAAAAAACATTTTATCTCCAGTATTGTCTTTGTGCGATAGTAAGGAAAAAGTGGTTTTTTTTTTTACTTTTTGTTTTTTAAACAATAAGGTAAAATAATATCACCAGCTGTTGTGGTGAATAGTGGTATAATCACTTTATCAGCACTTGATAAATACCTACTGGAGAAGATCTACATATATCAAAAATCTCACATTAAATAAAAACATATCTGTGTAACCTCTGTACAGTTCTGTCAGTAGATGTCACAGATATCACATGGTAGATGTAGCTTAAAGGAAACTTAAATTAGGGCTGATAATTCAGGTAAAGATCAGTATATATCATATGTGTACAGCATCATACATGCATATAAAGTATCTTGTGGTGGTAGTTTTTTCTGAAGAAGGTTTATAATAGTACCAAAAGTGAAGTGCATAGTGAATATTGTGGGTACAGAAGCAAATGCTTTGAGTGGTGTGTTAGCATGGTTCTAATAGAACACAAACAAGAAGAACATGGTGTGAGACCAGTGATGTTGCTGTATAGGCGAGTTAGAGAGGCAGAGCTATCACTAAAGTTAAAACAGTTTCTGAGCTTGAATCAGGAGACTAATAGGTTTGAGAATGGCTGTATCTTTTGGTGACTAGTTATTTTTTAAGTCAGTCACAACACTTAATCTTTTTAAACAAAATATTAGGGGATTTAAAAAATGGTAATATTGGATTGTCCATACACATAGCCTGAGTCAGCAGTGTAAGTATCAAGAGTACTGAAGTCTATGAACCAAGACAAGGAAAAGCAGCAGTGAAAATGTGCGCTTAGCTGGATGAGTGGGAGCCGTTTCCATTCTTTGCTCAAGGTACTCATACAAATGTACCTTGCTCCTATATTGTTGCTGTAAGCTGTAGCACTCTTTAAGGCAGAGGGGTTTTTACCTGAGAATTTAATAAAACAGAATCAGTAAAACAGTTGACTAGTGTTTTTCCAGTAAGTATTTTTTTCACACTTAAAATTTAAGGGTTACAGTTACACTTACCTTATAAAATGGTCTATAAAACAGTATTCAGAATGTTCAGACACGTATAGGACAAGAACAAAGTATACTGAATGTCAGAAATAGTGGGCAGAAGTACAGCCTATGGTGACTTCATATTTGGCAGGTATCTATCCCATCTATATTTATTTATAGGTTTACATAAACATGTTTGGTTTCTGTCTTTGGATTTTAAATCTTTTTTGATTCTGGAACGGCAGTTTGTTGGATGATGGCTTTGTAACAACTGCCAGGCTTCTGTCATGTTGATGATAGAATGATATGATAATTAATCTGTTGATCATCCTTTCCTCTCTTGTAATCATTATATACTTCAAGATTCATGTGACCTTTTTTGGGATACAGGGTTGTTAAAACTGTCAGCTAAGAACCACTACTTTAATGAGACAGTTGGAAAACAGTTGCAGTTTGTAACTGGTAAGAAGTAAATTAATCGGCTAGCGAATTTGGTCAGCTCTTTGCTGTATGTATCAGGCAAAAGGTGCCTCACAACATGAGCTGCCCTATGTGGTATATTGTGCACAATATACAGACAGAGTTTAAAAAAAATATCATCATGATCATTGATTAACATGGTATAGAGGATGAGGATAAGGACCATTTAATGATAATAATTACTGATAATGATTTAATGATCATGGTTATTACAAGTGAACATAAATTGCTAATGAACCAGAAGGCACACTCTTAAGCTCTCCTAAGCTTTTTTAGAAAGTCTTCTATGTATAAGGTAGCAGATACAGGTACATGCATTTCTTTCACTGATCAGAGCAGCATAAAATTATTAAAAGAAGCTGTTGCCATGTGTGGTGGCTTGCAGGGAAACTGATTCAGAAAGATGCAAGACTCATGCCGTAGTGATTTGCCAAAAGAGGAAAATGTGAAGATGAGGTCCCAGTTTGATGCCTGTGTAAGGAAAGTATGTGATGAATTCGAGCTTAGGAAGGGAAAGGGAAGAGGAGAACAAAGCTTTAATCTGACTGCGGGAGTATTTGTGTTTGTCTGAGCGTTAGGAGTGCTGGAGCAGTGTTGTGCACAGCATATTGAATTGGCTTATTGGTACAGTTGTATATTTATCTTAATGTTTTCTTACATATGACAGTGGAGGACTTTTTTCCACGGTGTACCAAATTGAGAGAGTAGTGTATTTACACATGTGATTCTCAGGTAGACAGAATCTATACAAACATGTTTCAGGAAGAAAGCAAGGAGATTGCAGTTATTCATGGCATTGCTCAGTGATCATAACAACATTGAGCTTTCTTTAAAGACTTATCTAAAGCCTTAGATATTTTCAATGTAGAATGTAGTTTTGCTGTTTGTTTACCTTTTTAATTGTATTTTCCACACTTAAGTGCCCGTTTCAGCTTTCTACTGTAAAGTAGCACAAATAAAGTTGAAGACTTAATCAACATATCCCTTTGTCATTTCTGTAATAAGAAGGTGAGCAAAAGGTAGTCAAAGCTATTTATCACAGCATACTTGGCAAGTCTGGGATTTGTTAAGTTAGATAAATTGACAACTACTTGTTCTCTGTTCTTTATCCTATACAACAGAACTAAAACCAAATGAAGCATAGAGCCTTTAGGAAGATACTGGAGGTTGCTACTGTATTTTTTTATTTATTAAAATCAGAAACTGTTAAAGGGAACTTAGGACACTGTGGACACTGTGTCTTTGCTTCTGTGAAAAATTATCTGCTGTATAGTACCTCCTATGTAAGAAGCATAATTTGTCTTTCAGAGTGGTATTTTTTTTTTCATACGTCTGTCAGGAAATTATTACATGTACCTGGTTATTTCAACCACTTACAGTGCATGCTAAGTACATTCAATAAGCGTTTCATTTAGCATTAATGGGATAATTATTGTATGTGAAATACTGATTTATGATAAAAGACACATTTACTAGGAACTGACATTTGTTCAATTCATTACTCATGTTAGATAGCAATTAAACTTTACAAGGTTATTTTTAATTGATCGGTACAGAATTTTTGTAACAATAGTTACTACAGTACAGTGCACTGATACATCAGCTACAGCTACAGTGCTATGTTAACCAAACATTAATTTTAACTAGTGTCTGGACATTCAGCTGCTAATTATACCTACTCATTGTTTACAATATGTTGTAGCATAGAAGGCAGAACATTGTTAGTAGGTATAATGAATATTTTGTGCAAGAATGGTTTTGTACTAAATTGTATTGAAACCAGCGACATGGTGCTTTTGCATCTCTTAATTATGTAGCAAATTGCACGCAAAAGCTATGTAGTAGAATGGAAAATAAATCAGAATTTTTTTCTTTCCTCTGAACAACTGTTCAGAAAGACATAAAGCCTGCTTGTTTTCTTGAAAGGCACTTTTAGCTCTTACAGCTTTAGTCTCCTGTTTCCTTAATCTGTACGTTTTGGAAGGGCCTGGGGGAGTTACTGGTTCATTCTAAAATTCCTATTAAATAATGTATAAAATCCCTGCCCATCCCATGTAAAGTCAAAGTGAACACTAAGTTTCATTTCAAGAATAAAGGTGTGTTAGACAAGGAGCTGACCTTTGTGTTGATCACTGCCTTTGAACAGCGAAAGTTCTCAGCATTCCTGTAGAGAAGGGTAATACTGCACTAGGAGAGGGATATTGAGCTCAGACAAGGGAGGCAAATGAGTGATTGTGCAGCTTGTATGGGACTCTGAGCTGCCTTTATAGCTTCTGCCAAGATTTCTTGTTGGCGAGCTCCCTGTGGTTGGTGAACATCTCCAAGGGAATGGGCAGCTTCAGGCTCCCTGTAGCCACTGTCTGCCCCAGGAAATTCTTGCTTTTCCAGCCAACGTTGACAACAGTTGGTCCTGAGTAGCTGGGGAGCCAAATATGAAAACTCTTTCACTTCTGACTTGTTGCTTGCTATTTCTTTTCTTTCATGTGCTTAGTATCTGTAGAAATTCCACTGCTCTGTAGATACTTTTTCTTTTTTTTTCCTCTTCCAAAAAAATAAAAGTAAGGTATAAAAACAGGTTGCTGAAATGGGAGAATACTCCAGAGACTAGAAAAGAGAAAAAAGTAACCTGGCTTTGGAGGAAGTTGAAAAAAAAAAAAAAATAAAAAAAAATCAGTCCAGCATTGTTAGGGCTGTGAATTCAGGAAACTGGTATTTCCAACCCTTTTAAGTTTATTTCCTACCAAAGATCCCTTCGCTCTTCTCTAAGAACATTGCTCTATATTAGAGAGAAAAAGCACAAGAAGGATTCACAATATTTGGTTGAGGATCCAAAAATATATTTTTGTGGGAAATGGTGTGGATAATGTTGAGTTAGCTGACAGTGCTGGTATCTAAAGGAAATCACTTTTACATACAGATTTTTAAGTTGTTATTATGACTGATAAATAGCAATGGCATGAGGCTACAAATTGTTGAAGACTTATGGTAAATATTTAGGAAAATAATACCAGCTAGCTAACTGTAGTTGGCAGGTTTTTCTAATTTTTTTTTAAAATAAATGGTTTTTCTTAATTAAATAAAAAACCCACAAAAAACAAAAAAAAACCCCAAAACTTAAAGAGGGTGGAAAACCCCAAACTTTTTGGGGACAGTGAATTGGAGGAAGATGCTCACCCATTAGCCCTATGTATATAGAGAACAGCAGAGTGCAGCAAGTTTGCAGGAAGTGAGTCTGGTAGAGCCTTTTTATGTAAAGCACCAAAATTAATTCTGTATGTGAAAAGGGAGCACTGGGAGGGAGAGTGATTGCCATCAGAAAACTTGGATTTTGAGGTCAATTCCTTTGATTGTAATGCATTTTCAGTTTTCCTGTTAAAATAATTTACAAAATACATGGAACCAGATTGTTCAATATAGTACAAACTCTTGACAGTTACTGTGGCTGACCCTTCATATTGCTGTGGCTTTTTAGTAACATTTGCCATAACACTTGCTTGTAATGTTGTTGTAATCGTGATGGTATCTAATAGCTGATAGGAAAGCAAGCCACAAAAAAGATAAAGTGCGTTTAACTATGTACTATACTTGCAGTGAAACTTACAGTGCAAATATGTACAAATTCTAGGTGTTTGAAGCGTTTGGGTTTTTTAAGTGATTATTTTCTTGATGCTGTGGAAGACTGTATGCCCATGGTTTAGTGTGCGGTTGTATGCTGACTTTCTGATATTGTTAGAAGTTACTTTTCTTCTAAAACTTGCCAGGATAAAAAAAAAAAAAAAATAATTGTCAAAGTGAGATGGATTCTCAAAACTTTATGTATTAGAAAGTCTACCTTTTTAAGCCCTTGGAAACTGGAAAAGACTTTTGTAGAAAACTCTAATCTCTTGCTCTGATTTATGTAACACATGAAATGTATCCATTCTTTTTAAACTTCCAATTAAATACATTCTCACTCATTGTTACTCCTTTTCAAGGAGGGAGAAAAAATGAAATCATATGGAAAAAGAATAAAACCTCTTTTAAAAGAGAGATTTCTTACTGCTCTTAGAATTGGCAAATTGGATTCTATGTAACAGCCGGTGACTGAAACATCAGATCAGAAATTAAAACTCCTCTGTGGTTTTGAAATGTGTTAACTTCCCCATCACTGTTGACTTAATGTTCTTGTAATTCCAGAAATAAATTAATTTTTTTTTTCCACAATAAGATTATTGTAAATAATTTTATTCTTGTTTTTTTCTCTGATGAAAACAGAAAACCTAAATCACTTGTGTTGATTAAAAAAACCCTGATGTCAGCTCTTTTGGTCCTTTCTTTTTTTAATGGTTAATGCAGAAAAATGCTTAATGTGACTTAAAAGTATAAAGTCAACACTTTGCCTACAGCAAGATAAAACATCTCAGGTTTTTGGGGCCTGCCCACCTTCAACTTGTGCATCGGATTCTACCTGGTGTTAACTGCAGGCTGTGATTTTCCTGTGTTCTTTTCCAAATATTTTCCCTGAAACTACTTTCACTTATCGAAATATAACTTGTTCTTATCATTATTTTTATCCCAGCAGTATAGTCCTCATAAGAGCAAGTAAGTATTTGCAGGTTTGTCTGCTGTAAGATTGGAAATAATTCCCGGCCCTATGGCACAAAACCTAAAAATGAGTTATGTGGTCAGTATCCTGAGCCAACATGGTATTACAGGAGTAGATATCCTTAATATAAAACCAAAACTAATTATGAGTAGGTTTGATAAACTAAAATGAAAACACAGAACTGAAAAACCAAAGTAAAAAAGGACAGGTATGTGCTTTTGGGGTTTTTTTTGTCAGGTTTTCAGTACTTTGAGTAACTCTACGTATATAGCATGTTGCAGTAGAATTGTAAGCCACATTTCCTCCCTTATTTTCATATTTTTACCTTATAAATTGTAATTCATGTCTATAGAACTTTCTAATGTGGTATACTAGGATGAATTTCTGTTAGCAATAGCATATTTGATTGCATAGGTACTTCTTGAATAATTAGACTCTTCAAGCAATTGAAAAAATGAAGTATTAGTTAAATTAAAGAGACATAATTCTGATTTTCTATTAGTCAAATCATTTGTTTAACTAAGCAGAAGTAAAATGCCCTAAAGTATTATCTGTTACAGTGGATTACTCCCACAGTGTTATTTAATTTTGTCTGTTTGTATGTATCCTGCTGAAATTGCCTGTAATCTTTGTGTTTCTCTTTATTCCTGTTTCCACATAAATAATCTTATTAGCTCATCAGTAATTTGCAATCTAAATTCCCTTGAGGGACTGTGTTTATTCCAGCACTTTTTATGCAGATCTCCCAGGTGTCAGTGTTCAAAGTACAATGAAGAAACCTCAGGCTTGCAAAAGAAAGTCTCCTATATCATCAAGGAACTCATTCTTTCTGTACTGAAGAAATGCAAAGGCTAATGTAATTTAAAATAAAGTTATTGCAGAAATTGCTTTCTCTAACAAACTGGTGTCCTGGTTCCAGAAGTAATAGTAGGTTGAAATGGGGAAAGCTCAGTTTTGCTTGCATTACTAGAACATAGTGGGTCTAAGTGTCTTTACAGGTTTGCATCTGTAACTTTTCCTTCACATATTTAGCACCTCTCTCTTTCTTATGCTGTGTTAGTACGTTCCTTATGTCATTAGTTACAAATTGGGAGCAGTGCGGAGAGCATTACCTCCAGTGAATAGTTTGCTTTTTCTCCTACCGGAATTACTTGAGCTGTTCGTCTGCTTCTAGTAGAGACTGTCGTACATCCCAAGGCAAGGCACTTACCCAGGTGTCCAAGAGTCACTTTTTATGTTGTGTACAGGTTAACAACTCAAACCAGCAGTGCAATTCTTGCTCTCTCATGTTTGATGTGCTGTGCTTCGCAATATCATCTATAGCACAGACTCCTCCATGTATGGCTTGGTGTTCGGTGGGAATATGCTGTGGTTGAGCAGGACACTTACATAGCAGTTTTCTTGCTATACACCAGAACAGTTAAAGGCTACATCCACAGAGTTAAGACAGATGCCTGTCACTTAACAAGTGTAAGTCCAGGCTTTAGAACTTCAACAAGCAGCTCAGCTGCCACTCAAACTGGCAGTTTCCACCAGCCGGTGAAGCTTTCCAAGGAATTGTGCTCTGCGATGCAGAGTGTGTGGCTGGTTGGGTTATGTAGGAAATGCTTAATCTACAGCTTCCACCACTATTTGGCGTTCATTGGAGTGGGACTGCAAGTGAGGCAGTTGTCATTAGCTGAATGTCCTGATTGGTTCTTAAATTTGATTTTTGACTCGAAATGCTCTTTTGACACTGACCCAATGAATATTATATCTATGTAAAATGGAGCAGTGCCAGCAAGCAAAATGAGATTGCCTGCTGCACTTAGCTCAAAGATGCTGTGCAGGGCAGTGTGCGTAGTAGAAGTGGGGGATGCATGCTTAGACCCTTCTGATGCGGCCTCGGACAGTTTTGAAAGACAGGCTCTTGTGGAGATGTGGTGTTTGAGCACTGAATTGTGAATGAATGCAGTAACTTGCTTTCATCTTAATCCCACAAAGTGGAGGACTGTATCTCATATCTGGGTTTTTTGTGTTTTAATTGAAGTTATGGAAAGATTAAAAATACAAGATCTTATTAATCATAAATAGCCTTTCACCTGCTTTAGCATTTCAGTTCATTTACTGCTATTCATCTTTTAGGCTATGACAGACTTGGCATCTTTTAACTTAAACCAAGGTACCTCTTATCCTGCTTTCCCCTTCATCCTGCTCTGCCAGGGTAAGGGGATGGGAATGGACCGAAGGGAGGCTTGAAATTGTTTCCCAAGAACAGTTTGGGCAGCCAAGCCACTGCTTGGGCTGGTGAGGCAGCCCATGGAGGCTGCTGTGCCGCGCAGACCCAGATGGCATCTCTGCTAGGAGGAATTACTGATGGTCACCATTTCCCAGCAGCTGCCATGCCTGCAGCCTCTGAGACTGAAACCCCAAGTCCCAATCTTCTAATGACTGTGGGTGATACAGCTTGTGTGTGTGTGGGGGGGAAAAAGGACAATCCTTAGCTGTTTGAAAAAAACCTCACAGCTTTTCGTGCAACGAGGGAACAAAAAAGTTAGGTTGTAAAATGCAAGCTTAGCTGTAGTAATTTCAGCTTGTGGCTTTTCCCTTCCTGTATCTTTTCTGTGTATTTGTTTTCTGTATTACAGTAACTGTGTCAGAGATTAAATTTTTGAAAAGGAATTGGACCTACTAAAGTGAACGATATTAAGAATCATAGTACGCTTCTTAATACCATAGGGTCTCTGCAGTAAAATGTTTTTTAAAATTAAGAAGTTACGTATTTTTTGTAACTATATGAGGTTTAATGGAGTGGGAATGTGGCTGATGGATGAATTCCTTTTATGGAATAGCTTTAAAAATCCTTTAAAGCAGAATAGTACTCAAGTATGTATTTTGCAGTTTAGGAAATCTGTCTCAGTGGATATTGTGCTAGATTCAGAGAAAACTTAGTATTCCATCGCAACTTGTGTATTTCATTTTTAAAGTCATAGCTTGAATGCTTTATCTGTGGAATAACAATACCTTGAGTGGCTTTGTTATACTCCTATCACTTACAGCTATCGTGTAGTAAAAGGAAAAGGACATTGCTTTAAATAAAAGAAAAAACCTGTGTGGGAGTAGATCCGATGGTTTGTTCCAAAACAATGTCTGGTAGCTCTCCAAAACAAATTGGTCCAATTTATGTATTGCTGTTGCTTGAAGGTTGTGGAGAAGAAAACAAAAGTAGTTTCAGTTATCCGCAAGAACAGAAAGGGCACACAATTTCCGTTAACATATGGGACCTGAACATAGGCCTGAACACTGTTGTGCGTAAAAAAAAAAACCAACAAAAAAACACCCAACCCCCCCCCCCCCCCCCCCCCCAAATGAACTCCTGCAAAAATAAGTTTCAGCAGTCGATCTGGTGCATAAAACTGAAAAAGTATACCCTCAAATGAAGAACAGGATGGAGATAAAGTATAGCAGGTTCTGCTCCCTGTTCTTTCTTAGCTGCTGTCTGCAGAGCCTGGTAAAGCTTTAATGCTACTTGAAAATAGTGGCTGTTAAAAGGCAAAGTAAACCAAGGAAAACTGTGGAATAGCAGTAGGAAGGCTGAGGCAGCTTTCAAATACAGAGACTTGGTACACTGGGCATTAGGAACAGCCATGCTCATGTTGTAACGTACTCCGAATTTGTGGTTCAGTGGGTAGGAAGACCTTGGAGATGGTGGTGGAAATATGAAGAAGGGAGTGAAATCTTCAGTGTTTTTTTTCTGTTGTTGTTTCCAGAGAAACGTTTGCCCCTTTGCAGCAGGGGTGAGGAAGGCAGAATGGAGAGTGCTGCGTTGGTGAGGGTTAGCAATGTGCCAGTTTGGTCAAGAGCCTTCCCAGCCTCGTGCCAGTTGGCAAACTAAACTGGTGTTCAAGCATCAGTCAAGAGATTATGGGATGAAATTGTTTTGCAAACAGTGCCGCTCCATGTGATTTTAATGATAAATCTACGACATCTGGCTGTGGTTTTGGAACTGGATCTCATACGTTTGAATGCACTAGTCCTTTCGGAAATTATTTCCCTGTTGGAGGGTGAACAGTGGACTCTGTATAAACACTATATTCATGGTTTGTAATACCTCCTCTTTTGATTGTTTCTTAGTGGCCCAAAGTAGGTATTTTGAAATTGCTTAGGAACATGTTTATTTTAAAAGAATTTACTGAAAATTTCTCTATTTAATTATTCCTGAGGCTGGGTATTTTCTTCTTGTTTTCCAGTTCTCTTGTATGTTTTGTACTGCTGTTTCAGCCAATTCTGTTCCACCAGAACATGGGGCACTGCAGCCTTTTCTGTGCGAACCTGAGATGTCAAGGACCGTGCTATATAGAGCTTATAGAAACATGGACACAAAGTTTGCATCTTCTATATGCTAGCTCCAGAACTACTAATTCTGATGGAATTGAGATGTTTCTGTCTAAAAGACTTAGAATGTACATTCTCATTGTCAGGTTGAATTAGTAGTAAAATCTGAATATGCTTATTAATATATATTTTTTGTTGTAACTTTTTGGAGCTGATTTCAGTATCTCAGTGGCACCATTAAGGGTAGTAACTGGAAAGTGAGAGTAGAAGTAGTTGTAATTGCCCAAGAAACAACAGAGGCAGGAAAAAAAAGAAGCAAATAAAGAAATAGATTTTAAAACATTAAGGTATTTTAAGTAAAGAGCAGTAAAGCTAACTGATTCAGTGGAAGATCTGGCAAGTGCCAGTGTCTTGGAGGATGGGAGGGGGTAGAACCCTGAGGCCAGAGCAGCAGAGGGAGATGATGGGCAGCAAGGGGCTGGCATCCTCCTGGTAGCACTGAGCCGTGTCCACTGAAAAAGCAGGCTGTGACCTTACCCTCTTGAACTCAGTGTCCGTGCTATGGGAACAGAGCCCACAAACTGGCTTTGTTTCCTTTATCGTGAGAGCGAAAGAGATGGGAGTGTGAATGGAGAAGGATTTGTGATTTCTGTAGGGAGCCAGCTCCCACCAGTGTGCACAGACTGTCGTGGTGGGCATAGCACTGTGAATGCAGCTCTTCTGCTCCGTGCAGGATCTGAGGTGACAGGTCTCTGCGTGGTGATCTGCTTGGTGCGGCTATACCGGCAGAGTCTCTGGTAGCTTAGATCTCCTTGCGGAGGATTGCACTTTTGGAAAGAGGCAGGAGACTCCATACAGGTGGGAATAGGTCAGCTTGGGATGGCTCTTGTGCAGTGCTGGAGTTCTATTGTCTGTTTCTTTTTTATTGAAATTACACTTTTCCCTCTTCTGAGTTTGGATCTGAAATAGCCTTTATTGTAACTTCTTTTTGCAGTGACAGAAAATCAGAAACAGATAAACCACAATGAGACATTAAAAATAATCACCGTTGATAGATGAGGCACTAATAGATACAGAACACTTCTTTAACAACCAACCATTTCCAGTGTCACTGAATGCAATGTAAAATATGTTTATTGTCCAATACAGTGTTAACTTTATTGTCAGGGGGCAGTTCCTAAAAGTCTGTGCTCAGTTTTGTTTCCCTTGGGACATTGAAAGCTGGAGGTGTTCTTCTTTTGAAGTGTAGTGGCTGACAGTCCTGCTGTGACGGCTCAGTACACCTCCTGCTGCACCATAAATTGTCACCAGGAATGAAGTAAGAGAATAAAGTGGACTCACTGAGATGGACAACAAAAGTAACAAACTCATCCGTACAACGTCACTTCATTTCAGTGGCAACCATGTGCACAGGAAAGAACTGCCTTGGAGTCACAGTCAAATCAACACTTGTAAAAGGAGGAGCAAGAACTGAATTGTATTGTAATTATACAGGGGAAAAAAGTGATACGGTTCTGATAGTAGGGCTAGAAGTGACTAATGGTTTCTTTGGGCAATTCTAAACTAAGTCTTTGAAGAGCATGCTGATGTATGGGAGAATAAAAGTATATAATTGAAAAGGCATTTCTTGTAATGGCCCATCTTGCATCAAAGATAACTGATTTTTTTATTTTGTGTATCAGACCAATGATTTTTTCCTCATTTACTGTATCACCTCATTTTCTTTTTATTTATGTTAGCATATACAGATGTTATTTTTCTATTCTATAGGTTTTTAACTTAAAACTCCAACATAAATGTCATATCATAGGTTTGACAGGAAGTTTGCAGCTCGTAGTTCTGTGATTTTACAAAGTCAAAACTACCCAGTATAAAGGACTATTTAGTGTGATACACGATGAGCATGTTATTTATGGTTGTCTGTCTACCACTGCCATCAGTCATTGCTTCAGCTGCTTAAGACGCAGCTGTTGCAGGCCTGTGAGGTTTGGTGTGTGCCCTGAGAGCAGAAGCTACAGTGGATGCTTTTTGCAGTTTGCTGTCACTGAAGTCAATGGTAAATGGTTCGTTGATTCCAGTGGACCAGGATCAATTAGTCTTCAATTAGAACATGACCTTCATACGCTTTCTCTAATCAGCATTTCCCTATTACATGAGTACTGCTTGGCACTGTCCTAGCTCCAGTCTGTGTAATCTTTGCTTCTATGGATCTACATTACTGCTTTTAGTTTGAATTAAAGTAAATTGAAGTAAATTTCTTCTTTGCTTTATGCCTTGTACGAATACCAATCTTTTACTTAATGAAAACTGTTACTTGTCTCTGTCTCATCTATTATCTTCTTTTTTTTTTAATTTAGAAGCTCTACATTTTCTTCAGTAGTCTGTCTTCTGCTATAGATCTTTTATTAATTATTAAAAAAAGAAAAAAGTAACATAAAATGTACACAGGCAAATATACCAGTTGTTAATCACATTAAATTTATTTATTACTGCTGAAGAAACAGAACTGCACCTTTCCATAAACTCTTTAAATATGCTAGTTAATTGGGATGTGATCTTTCCTAAATGTGCCAGATTGCTTCAGCCTCAGTGCCATTCAGTGTTGTAAATTTTGTTTTCTGACTTCTAATCGTTAATGGTTATTCCCCTGATGATCTTATTAGCCTTGAGTACAAATACTTCATATATCCCACTGAATAACTAAGTCTGTGAAACTCCTTAAATATGCATGGATATCCAAAGATCTATTTAGTCTTTATTTTTTCTTCACAGCAAATAAAATCAAGTAGTGCTGTCACTATATAACATAACTTTCACTAATTTTACTATTGTAAGGCTGAAGATGGTCATATTTTGTAGGGGTAGGCAATGTCTATAGTTTGATGTAGATGGAAAATACAAGCAAGCACTGCACATACAAGCTGTCTGAAAAAGCTCTAGATCTTGATTGTTTGTTGGGGGTTTTCTTCCAAAAATTAACTAGTTCAATAAAAGATAGTGCATTTCTGTACAGATTTTATCTCTTGCAAATATTTAGACTGTAACATACTGTACTACTTTCAGTACTATTCTCGCAAGGGCTGACTGTGTGTGGTCCAAGAACACTTTTTCTTTATAAATCTGTGATGCCTGGTAATAATACATAGCTATGTATTATATAAAAATTATAAATTAGAATCTACAAGTATTACTTTGATGATGGTACTTCTATATAGAGACTGTCATTTGAAAACTGAGGTGAATAGCCAGAGTTTTGATAGCACATTTTATATTTTCCTGCTTACTCTCAAATCTTCATCACTTCTTTTTGTGTAGTCTGTGTGCGAGAATGGTTTCATCCTCTTAATGATGTTTCTTTGCAGATTTTTAATCCTGGTATCCTAGACTCTGCATTTACAGGGACACTGTGAGTTACTAGGATTGTGATGGTAATTACAGATGTTACCTCTCCGTAAAGTTTGAGAGAAAAGTTGACATTTATTTGGCATTTATTTCTTTGCTCTTTTTTTTTTTTTTTCCCCTTCTTCTTTTTTTTTTTTTTTTTTCCCCTCCTTTCTTTTCTGGATTAGAATTATATCACAAGGTGATTATAAACTCTGGAACAGCTGCTGGTTCTGATGGCTTGTGTCATCCTATACAGATTGAATGCTTTTCTGGCTTTGGTCTTGTGTTGTTGATGGTGGTGTGTTGCTTTGGGGTTTTTTTTTGGTTCTCTTTTTGTTTTTGTGGTGTGTGTTTTTTCATAGTTTTTTTGATCAGTTGGTTTGGTTTAGTGTTTTTTTCTGGGTTCCCCAGCAGTTAAAGACCCTGGTGGTGTAGTTCACAAGTAAGGGTAAGGTTGGCTTCAACATAACTAAGTATAGCTGCAAGTATTCTGGTCACAGGGAGGATAATTCTGAGTTTTCATTGTCAGGGTAAACATAGTTTTGTGTTTTATTGCTTTATAACAGAGCAGAAAAATTACTGAATCTATGACCAGTTTGAACCAGTCTGCTTCTAATGGGACATGGGACAGAATGGAAGAGCTGGGAGCTGAACCAAAAAAATAGCGTTAGGGTTTTTATTGAAAGATTTAAGTGTAAGGTCACATCAGGGAGGGTGCAGGTTCTTGAGCTGTTTGTTTTATCTGATCACCAGTTGCTTTTTCTCTAGGTTTCTGAGGATTTCTGGACACTGAAGTTTCCTAGCATACTTCAAAATTTATTAAACACTACCCATGCCTTTTCAGATGATACACTGAGGCACAAACAGGTTATGTGGTATCTCCAGTGAAAATGAGAATAATGGAGCATCAGAATCCTGTTTGTTAGTGCTAAATATATGTACAATGTGTGTGTGTCTGTAGTGCATGTATATATGCAGTGCTAGAAGGATATATGTTATATATATTGCTTTTCTTAAACTGTCTTTTTCTGTTGTTCATAGGTTTAAGTTGATTTTTTTTTAACTTAAAATGTAGTCTTTCTTGAAATATTGCCAAATACTGTGAAGCATGTGTAGCTGTCCCTAATTCTGGCTCATAAACCATGCTAGAAATTCCTCCTTCAATTGACAGCTTTCTTTGCCAGATTATAATATTCCCAGCTGATTATTTATCTTAACCACAGGGTTTTTTTTCTGAAAAGTACAATTAGCGGAATTTGTTTCAAGCTCTTACTAGCAGTTTGCTGTAGAATGTAATTTCTTTAATGTTTTCTGAGCAAAGAATGCTATTTATGTATTTTTGAAAAATTTCTTGCTAAGAGTACATTTTCATCCCTTTTCTTTTTTCCTTGCCCAATGCCAAGAAATAAAAATTAAAAGTTGTGATTAAATCTGGAACTAAGAACAGCAGTGGCATTTAAGTATGTGGGATTCTGAATATGCAGCAGTGTTTAGTTAAAATACGACTATATTTGAAAATAACACTGTGTGGAGAGGTAGCTGGGAGGAGAAGGGGGAAAGCAGGAGGATTAGGAGCTTTCAGGAGAGCAGAGTTGGGCATTTTCATACCTCTGAGCAGGATGTGCTCCACTGGACTGATTTGGAACGGATTTCACCTCAGCTGAAATTAGGGCGAGTCAAAATTAAGGTTGTGCCCTTTGCCAGCAGAGTAGTTTCATTTTCCCTCATTAGAAAGCACAGAAACTCTAAACTATAAAGTGGAAGGCAGTTGCTTTATATCTCTTTATTTATCAGCACTGTTTGAAAATGTAGACAGCAATCTTGTATGTAGCTTTTATAGAACTTTATAAAGACAAAACCCCCATAATATATCCTTCACTTCTAATACAGCGGCTGATGCTCGCTGAATGTCTGCTGAAGTGTGATTTAATTTTTTTGGGGGGGAAAAAAGTTACTGCAGGGAGCTGTTAAAAAGCATTAGAAATAAATGCTGAAGACTGGATGTGTCTTTGTTGTGGGCACAACACTGTGGTGAAAGGTAACACAGCAGATCTAAGTGGAAGAGGGAGGATGCAAGAAGAGAATAGAGCTAGTCCCAAATTTCACATTGTCATGGTCTGCCTGTTTTGCAAAGGTTTTTTTGGAAGTTGAACAAAAATTTGAAGTGCTATAAATAAAACGGTTTCTCAATGTGCATTAAATACATCCCATGTGCTTATAATGTAGAGCCATGGACTACTGTGTTAAAAGAGATGTGGATAGGCTTTCTGTTGCTTGAATTTAGGAAGTCATAAACTGTTTATACATAATTGTTCCAATTTCATATGTCATTCAAACAGTGAGGAGGCTGAAATGCTACACAGGCAATTTGGAAAATGGCGTAGATGCTCTTTTAGCTGCATCAAAAATCTAGATTGTTTCTAATTTTTTAAAAAATATCTGTTAATAAATTTAAAAGGTCTAAATGTACTCATTGCAAATTTTCCATTTTAAAAAAATCTTCCACAGATTAATTGACTTTAAAGGTATTGCAGTAGACATCAAATGAGAAGCTGGGTTGAGTATTTATAAGGCATAGGTAGAATTTTGATGGAATAGGGAAATGCCAGTTGTACACATTGAACCATTAATAATAGTTTTCACATTTACTAGTTAGTGGAAAACAGTATAGCTGTTTAAACTCGGGATAATATTTATTTTAAGTTGACTGTTTATTTTCAAACTGAAGTCATGGGAGATTGCAGCAAGCTTCTGTCTTTTTTTCTTTCTTGCCTTCCTTTTCGTTTGCTTTTAAAAAGAAATAAGACTGAAGAGATTTACATTGGCCAGAGTTTAATTTGTATTGACATTTATATCTTACCTCTGAGGTTTAGTAAAAAATGGAATCGAATTAGGTCAGACACATACAAATGAGAAGATATTGCTTAGAGCTGCGTGAGCAATGAAACACCTAAATCCAACTTAAACAAAAGTGAGCTGGAAACTCAACCCAGCATGTGAGACATGGACTGGAGAGCTGCAGAAATCTGTTTGTTTTACTGAGTATTTCTTGAAGACACAAAACTTTGGGTTGAAGGGAAGAAATCCAGAATACCAAATTTATTTAAATAATGATCTTAGCAAGAGTATTTGTATGGGAGGAAAATACCAGTTTATCTGACATCCTATAGATGATAACGTACGAACTGAACTAGCTTGCAATAGTAATACTGCAGGTCTTGGCAATCCCACAGAATTCAGCGCAGCATGTAATCACAGCGTTTTACATTACAAAATAAACTTGGCTTTAGGGGGGGTTATAACTTGTATATAGGAAAAACTTATCATATAAGGAAGTCATAAGGTCATACACTGAGTTGTTTTCCTGTTCTAAACTTTTCCTAAAATAGATACATAAATACTCCAAGGTTTCCTTCACTATCACCCTACTGTCTACCAAGCTGTGGTGCACATTCAGTGTTCTGAAAAGGGCTTTTTATGAACTTGCTTTATGATTTGTGTGTTGAGTACAGAAATGTCTTTTTCAGCAGTGTATGTGTAACGTGGACCAAAGGGAGTATCAGTTGAATTTAAAGCTCTAGAGAGACATTTAATAACTCTGCTTTCTGTTAACTATAAATTTCTACCTGGTCTTTTATTCCCAAAAACTTTGTGTTCATCTAAAGTGAGATCTGTGCTTTGCTCTTTACATGTTAATAGTTACGTGATACGTGGTGCTAAATAAAAAAAAAACACAAGAAACTTGTATTTTACATATTCTATTATAATGTTTCTGATCATGTAATTATTACTGTAACTTTTGACCAGCCAGCTATTGCATTGATGCTACATGGAGCAGGGAGGTCATTTCTAGCCAGGGAAGGGTAAGGCCTTAGTCAAAGGAGATACTGTTGAAATCATCAATGTCAATGAAATGGGTGCTCTGGACGTTATCTGGTGACTGATGGCTGATGATATTTTAAAATCACTAATAAAAAGCTCGTTGTGTTTATAGGAGTTCTAGGCCAACGGAGAGTTACCTGACCCTTTTAGGTAAGCTGTGTTGCCTCTGTATATGGGCATCTGTAAAATGCACTGCTGGAAAACTGTGAAGTTAGGCATGTTGTGGAGATTTTTGTGACATGAAAGTGATGCCTAAAGGAATCTATTTAAATGACTGAGGTTTCTTTAATAGGATGTAGCTTGAATAAAATTCCTTACGTTTCAGTATTAATGACCCTAAAAGTAAAATTACTTTTTTTATGAGCATTTATATCAATATAATTGAGAGTTTATCCAAAACCGTACAGCTTTGCAGTTTCCTGCACAACCAGGGAAACAACCTCAATGTAAAGTATTATAATGCGTGAGCATTTGTCCTTTCCTCTCACTGATGTTTGAGCATAATAAAATGTGGCAGTATGACAGATACCATTTGGGAGCACTTGGTGCTTAAAATGGACTCTCTGTATTGCAATACTAAATTGTAGAGTTACTAGCATAAACCACCCCAAATAGATTTACATGTAAATTGTAACAGAACAAGAGAGGAAATGTCACAAAGAGGCAACAAAATGGGAAAGCAAATCCCAATATAGATCAGCTTCTTATTTCAGTCTCCAGTTAGGAACTTAATTTTCAGTCACACCTTGCCAAGAAATAAATACATTAAACTGTTCCTTTGCTGTTCAGCCTCTTGGGTAAGTTCCCCCCAATGACAGCATGGACTAGGGTAGGAGGTTAGGGCAGATCATAGCTGGCTCAATGGAGTAACAGTCCCTGTGTCACAAAGCTCTTCCTTCCCTTGTCTGTTTTTATCTCCACATGGTATAGAGTCTTCAGGTTTTGTATTATTTGTTTAAGGATTTTTTTTTTATGCTATGGTGTTATTTTCCCCCCCTCTCTTTTACTTTTTAATCTGTGGCCTTTACACTTTCTCTCTTGGAATGTAATTTTTTTCAGATTTTATGAATAATCGAAGTGCAGCGTGGCTTCCTTGAGACTGTGAGGATATTAGTGTAAAAGTGGTGTGTAAACAACTGGCTCTTGAGAATATGAGGTAGAATATATCTAATTTGTCCTCTGATCCATAGAACCACAGAGGATTAATTAAACTTCTAATAGTGAATGGAATGATAGTGTTTTTTCTGCATCCTATTGTTGCAACATGGAATAAATATTTAGAAATATCAGTGGAGCCTGTTTTTTTGTTCTAGTTCTGCTTAGATAATTAACTTGATGGGGTTTGATGGGGGTTTGACTCAGAAGTTTGCTTTATGAGGGTGCGTCTTCTCTTGATTCTTGAACAACTTGTACATTAGTCAAACTTGTGCAGTTAAATTCTGATTTAGAAAAAGTGTGGCCTTTCTGCACTTGGAAAGTTGAGTTTTCCATTGCCTGAATCTCTGGGTTTTCCCAAAATCTAGTTAATTCCCTCAGAAAAAAATCCAGGTATCTTGTGATTTATGAATGGACTGAATTGTGCTTTTAATAGAAGGGCATTTTTAATAAGAAGAAACTAAAACACATTTAGGAGGGGACTAGCCGTAATAGTATTTTCTGACTTACATAAAACGTATTTGTCTTAATAATAACATTGATTTTTATAGCTCTTATAACTACAAAAATTATACAAGCATGTCACTGAGCTGAAGAGGGATGTTTCCTATTCACTCAAGAGTCAAGTTAAATTATAAATGCAATAAGGAAAAAAAATGCCCTAAAACCTGATGTGTACATATTTGTACCACAGTGAACAGATAGCAATTAGTGATAAGTGATTTGCCTCAAAGTTGCTTTGAATAGCACGTCACAAAGCTCAATACATATCAAATAAGCTTAGACTCGCTGGAGAGAAGACAGAGAAGTTAATCTTTCCTCCAGGGCAATAATGTTCCAGGTGATATATTTACAATGGATTTTGTCACATTGTGTTTTAATGCTCCTAAACAATGCATTTCCACTTTTTTTCCTTAGGAGATTTTCACAAATTATCTATTTAGCAAGGCTTAGACTTCTCTTGGAAGCTTTTGTCTTTCCAAAGGAGTCAATAGCATCAATTAGGTTTGATTAGTTAAGGTCAAACATGGTACTGCACCAGAAAGAAACATAACCAGAGGTGGTCATGGCATGAGCATACAGCATTTACTCATTACACTGTAGTAGTCCATGGAGCGTGTGTTGTATCAACAACAGCATGGCCAGCAGGACTAGGGAAGTGATCATCCCCCTTGGGCTTGGTGCTGGTGAGGTCACACCTCGACTCCTGTGTCAGGTGTGGGCCCCTCGCTTCAGGAGGGATGTGGAGGTGCTGGAGCATGTCCGGAGATTGGCAATGAAGCTAGCAAAGGGTCTGGAGCACAAGTCCTGTGAGGAGCAGCTGAGGGAACTGCGGGTATTTATCCTGGAGAAAATAAGACTTTGGGGGGACCTTTATCACTCCCTACAACTACCTGCAATGAAGTTGTAGCGAGGTGGAGGTTGGCCTCTACTACCAAGCAACAAGCAGTAGGATAAGATGGAATGACCTCACGTTGCACCAGGTGAGGTTTAGATTGGGTATTGGGAAATTTTTTTTCACCAAAACTATTTTAACAGGCCATTCAGGGAAGTGGTTGAGTCCCCGTCCCTGGAGGTATTTAAAAGATGTGTAGATGTGGCACTTCAGGACGTGGTTTAGTGGTGGACTTGGCAGTGGTAGGTTAACAGTTGGACGTGATGATCTTAAAGGTCTCTTCCATCCTAAATGATTCTATTATTCTGTGAGAAATAAAAGCAATTGCTGCATCTGGAGACAATGGAAATACACATTACACAGAAAATGTGTGAAAAAGCCAGTAACTGACCCAGAATTCAGCCAATCTGAATTGGAGACTCATAAGAAAGAGTGGTCTCTTGATAACTTTTGATGAAAAATACAGTTTTCTAATTAACAGTTGAAGAACATTACAACGGATGTAATGAAGTCTCAGGTATTTTGCTTCTACCAATGTGTACAAATAACTGAAGTTGTTTAATGATCATAGGTGGGTTTTTACATTGTTCTGTCAAATTTGCCACCATTAGTGATCACAGTTTTGAAATCTTTTAGGGATTCATATAGATGTTTAAAATATACTGTATTTTATTGAGCAACCTATCTCTGTTTTGTGGCAAGGAATTATTTCATGTTTATGGTTTTTTTCATTGATCATGTTTGAATCTATTGTGTTCTATTCTTCAGCTATGTGATTCTTGGTTTTGGTTTTGATTTTGACGACTTGGTTTGCTTCCTGAAAAATATGTACTAAATGAGCCAGCAGAAATACGTTTGAAGGCAGATAATTTTTTTCCCCTGCATTCTAGTTTGGCAGGACTACTGTATGTCTGTGTTGCCCTGAATGTGTTTATTTTCCTGATGAATATCTTTTCTGGCTGAGCTGGAACACTTCAGACCAGACATCCTGTAGTGTTGTCACAGCCAGTGCTTTGGTTAGACTGGAAAAATTCAAGTCTGCTCTTGAACCACAGCAGGTTAACAAATCAGAACTTGTGCTCCACAGTAAGCCCAAACAACTAGGATACACTGAATAGAAGGTATGCAGGTCTGTATGTCTTTCTGTCTAGGTAATCCAGGACAGGAATATCCAAGTCTTAATGCCATGGTAAAAATAATTATCTGGACAACCTAAAGGATAATTTCTGCCATGTCTCTCCTCAGAAGCAACTTTTATTCACCACATTATTTATATGATTGGTGGAGATTTTTGGCAAGGCACATAAAATGTGGGAAATATGGGTAATTCTGGTGTGTAACATTAAATTGCTGGGTGCCTCCCAGGGGGGCAGACGCTTCCCTCTTCCCACTGGCAGGTACTGGCTCTGCAGACAGTCCTGTCTTTTCTGATCAGCAGCCTGCTTTATCGATCCACCTGAAATCAATGGTGCAGTGTTGTGCATGAATAAAATTAATGGCAAGCTTAGGTCTTAACACTGAATGGTGAATGTCAAAGAAACTTTAAAAAAGGCAAAAAATCAAAGTATGGCTTTATTCCAGTATACATCTTATTACAGAAAGTCTTATAGGAAGCTGAAGTAGTCACTTATGCAGCCAGTGCCAGCTCATTTGCAAAATGCCATGGCAAGTTTGAGCAAATTGTAACCCCCCCACCCAACCCCTTTGGAGTCTACCAAGGGTATTTGCTGAATGCTAGATACAGACTGTTTCATTCAAACAGGAATTACTTGCATTGATTCTGATGATGTTGGGCTTCATTTCAAAAGCTTGAGATCTTGCTCCAGTGTGCAAGTTGAATATAAGGACTTCAAAATTAAAAAGTAAAATCCCAGTAAAATTCAGGAGTAAGCTGGCAATCAGAAAAGTACTGGCACCTTTCCATGATCTGTAGTCTTATTGAAATAAATGCAAATCATCTTTGGGCTGAAAGTTGCACATGTGAAAGCTTTTAATTTTGTTGAAATGAATTACCTATAATTATCTTGTTGTTAATACATAGCAGTAGACTACTAAAAGACATTGAATATTCGCAGTAATTTACCATTAATCAAGGAAAAAAAACCCTCGAAAGACAGGTTAAAATTGCATTACTGCAAAAACAGCTTACATCTTACGTTAGTAATTTGCTGTGTAAAATTCAAAACAGAAATAACAGCAGGGTGAGACTATTGATGAGGTTTGCATGCAGGTGTTTCCTACAGAAGTAAGAGGTCAGATAGATACTTTGCAAGCGAACAAAAGGCAAAAGAATTAGCTGTCCCCAAATGCCCATCATTCAAAAGGCATGTGTGAAAAATGGTTTTGCTGAGAGTTGTACCCACTCCTGGGGCTGCTTGTGTTTCCCAAGTCTGCTTTTCCAGCAAGTTGATATCAAGTATTTAGAGGTGCTGTGGCAACATGCATGGGGGGCATGCATCCATCTTCCCTCACTTTCTTGTGTCCCTTCCAAAGAAAGGGAGAGGAAAGAGCAATTACTGCTGTGCACATTAAGGGTGAACACAGATTGTACCTCTCTGCATGGTCATACAAAAGCAAAGGAGTGGTATATCTTTAGCATGCATTGCAGTATTGTGGCCATCCCAATCTTTCATTATAGGTTTAGTTCACACATTGCTTTTATTTACATTTCCTCCTTCCTTTACCAATGGATAGTCTAGGCTTGCTCCGTGCTTGTTCCGGAGCTGTCCACTAGGAGCAATGTGGTGATGATGCTTAAAATCTTATGTTTGCATATCATCATGCTAACCTTGTTTTTTGAGGTATAATTATTACACAAAAAGGTGAAATTTTGCAAGGAAAGGTGACTTCATTATAACGGGCACACTTCTGTAAATATTCTCATTCTGTTTAGTCTCATGTTTGTGATTTATTAACAAACAAGACAAAGAGCAACCTTGGTAACTCCTACACTTAAAATAAACAGCAAACAAGTTTCTTTGAAGAGCCAAAACTTCAGCTTTTCTATGTTTTCTAACTGTGGAAATCTTTCCAATGGATGTTTTGAAAAAACCTGTCATTGCCTGCCTCTTTACATCTGTTACTGCAAATGATGGTTGATACTTACCATAACAGTAATCCCTTGGAAGTTACTCAGCGAACACACGTACTTAAAGTTTGTCATATGGCAAAGTAGGTTTTTTCAATCCGGTTTTAAGTAGGTAAAAGGTGCAAATTCCTTAAAGTCTTGTAAGCAAAACAACATGATGATTGCTGCTGCAAGAACATGACTACATACCACTAAAGGGATAGTGTTCTGAAAGCACCTGAGTGCTGAAAACCTGAAGACTTGTGTTATTAAAAAGCAAAGGTGTAAGCTTCTATGTCATTCTGGTGCTCCTATAGGTATTGCTGTATAAGCTACTGGAGCTTCAGATAGCCCCCTATAATTTTCCTCAACTTTGTGTTGCTGTGAAGCTTTAATCTTTGTACAAAGCTGACAAGTGGTAAGGCTTCTGGAGTCATGGTCTTATTAATTTATAGTTTGTCTTGTCAAGTTAGCAGCAAAAGAACAAATACTCTGCTTGGTCAGATGTATTTTGCAGGTATGAATCAGTTACTGTAGCAAATAGTGTTCTGTGCTTTCAGCTATGCAGTTTCTCAAGTTATTCAATGTTTCTCATTGAAGTGTTTTAAAAAACATGTTTCTGCTTTTGTGTTTTTATCTGGTAATGTGCAGGAATGTTTCATAAATTATATATGAATGTCAGTGATATATGAATGTGCATGCTAAACTGATACAAGATCTTGAAATATGCTACATGTTAGCATATAACATTTTTCAGTTCTCGTTAGATTTTCAGATTTAGGTAATCACTTACAGTAGTACTTCACAACTTATTTTAAAGTATTGTCATTAAGATAACTTATTATTTCATATGCTGTCAGTATATGGGAGCTGCCAAGTACCTATACCCTAATATATATGGGATTTCAGAGGCTGGCCTACAGTTCTTTTATCTGAATTCTTTAATAAATTTTCGTGTCAAACTCCATTAGGTCAGTGCTGAGAGTTTATAAAAAATCTTTAGAATTTTCTGTGTAACTAAAGGTAGACCATTGAAATAATAGCTGATGGCATCTCTTTGGAACGTGTTTTATCACTGTTAACACGCCATTGAATCAGGGAGGGGCAGTATATATTAATTGACATACAGGCAAACATAGAGGTTATATCCTGAACACATTTATCGGAGTGGTAATGGAAAGCATCTTGTCAGCTCAATAACATGTTCAAGTTTCTTCTCTTGCACAGCTTTGTATTAGCTTTTCTGTCCATCAAAATGAAATATTTTGAGATTTGAGGATTTTATTAAGTAAGCTCATTCAAATAAGTTTAATTACTTGAAAATCTCTCTCAAGACATATGTATCCATATCATCTCACTGTTTTTAACCAGAAAGGAAGAACCTAGATGAAAACAAAAAGTGTAACTCCTAAGTCTTGCTAATCCTTCTCGTCAATGATAAGAATAGAAACCTAAGTTTCTGTCTCTGGTCACTGAAGGTTGTGCAGCCTAACAGGTAACATGCTTCACAGTCAAAGGAACAGAAGGGTTTTTTTAGTTATTTATGCTTATTTTCCTACTGCTTTCACCCTTCCAGTGGTTATTTTTCCCCTCAGCTTAACATATTTCTCCTTATAAAAATACACTAAAAACATACAGGTTACTTGTACCACAGCATGGCCTGGGAAGGTTCAAAAAGACATAATTAATTGGAATTCATGCAAACAGCATGTGGCCCAGCCACAGTAAAATTCAAAATAATAATTTTCTCCTATTTTCTTTGAACTGTTTTAAGAGATAAAGTTCATTTTTAGGGCAGCTGGACCTTGAACTTTTGCCCTTGAAGCATTTTTTAGGATTTATTGTGGAAAATGAAGGAATGAAAATACAAATCAGTTATGTAGTTTAGTCTCAGGGGAATACATCAAGACTAGAAAGCAGTCACTGGTATTGCACTTACATATTCTGACTATTTACTGGCAAGCATTGGCTTGTGTTGCTTATGCAGCTGACAGTTTTATACAAACCCACAGATCAAAAGTACTATAAACAACTTTATAAATATTTTATTATTTTTTGTGCCACATCGATGTTTCATTTAAAATTTGTTTCAATTAGGCTTTGTATTTAAACAGAGAAGAGTCCACACTCACATACTGAAATTTTGTTGTAGCTTTTAAAATGGATTAGTGTGGTGGTGTCCATTTTATGCTAGCATTAAATGTTTAGGAGTATCAGTACTGTGTATCAGTTGGAGTGGTTGTGAAGCATTTTCACTTTCTGTTCACAAATGCAATTAATATTAAACTACTTCCTCCTTTCTGTTGGACTCTTAAGATGTTTGTGTGAATTAATGAATCAGCTCTTCCATTTTTTGTAATGTTTACTAGACAGTCATTATTAGAATAATTCCTGAAATTTCGGTCCAAATTAGGTATATTGTAGTAACGTAGATTTCCCCTGCTTGCAAATACTGTTTCTTCTCTCTTTTACTGATCCATCTTTAGTGCTGCAATTATCTGATATAAGACATGGCTGTACGGGTGTTTTTCATTCTTTTCACCATTCTTTTTGGGTTTGTTCTTTACTGTTGATGTTGATAAAAATGTATCATTTTGTCCAAACTGGAAGAGTTACTCTCTTCAAAGCACTGCACCTGCAGGTTCGCTTCACTGAAAGGCATTTTTAGATGTAGACTGTAAAACTTAACGATTCTTTTGTTAGATTTTTATATGGAATACCGTTACAAAGAAAAGACAAACAACAACAGAGAGTAAGAAGAGGAACCCGGGAAGAGTATTTTTTCATAGGCTTTGTCCTGCTTTTAAAGACTGACCTGTATTGAAAGTAGAAAGACATTACTTTTTAGATCTTTTAGGCTGCTTATCACAACTATTTTGTTCACAGCACTTGATAGCTTGCAGGAAATAGAAAGGAAATCTTTTAACGTTTAAAAGGATGAGTATTCTAAGTATCTGGAGAGCATTCCCTGATCACCCAGAAATGTTTTCAGTATGGGAATGTTTTTGTGTGGTATAAATCCAATTCCTACACCATTCTCACCAAACCTAATGGGAATACGGTTGAATTTCACGTGGAGATATGGTGTTTTACGCCAATTCTTTACTTCATTGGGTCTGCAGCCTTCCCTAACATCTACACTGACTAAATAAAAGGGTGCAAGTAAGCTTGTACCAATCTTTTTTTTTTTTTTTTTTTAGTTGTAAGCAATGTCAGGAATTTTAAGTGATGCCATGATCCGTTTCTGCCATGCTAATGGTGACTCAGTGAGTACTTAAAATTAAGCTTGTAAAACTGGCCTTTAAATCAGGAGCCAGCCAGCTAGTATGAGAAAACGTGGCCCTAGGGTGACCTGCTACCAAGACTATGGAACTTCAGCTGTCATAACTGTATTTATAGTTATCAGTAACTTAATATAGGAAGTGATTCACCTATTAAATCTATTAAGTCATTTTTTGTGAGCTACTGGCTAGCAAAGTTGTTGGCAGTAAAAGGTGTCTGTTCCCTTTCCTTAGTAATGTAAGTAAAAAGGAGTCTGCCAAAACCCAATTTCTTTATCCTTTGTCAGCGTATTTCCCTGGAGTCTTTATTCCTTCTCAGAGTAGATGTTCCTGTACAACCCTGAGCCCTTCAAGGGGGAGGTCTCTCCCTGTCTCTGATCCTTAGAGGCTTGGGTATTTTAGGACTTGTACGTGCTGTAGCAAAGTGCACCAAAGAGTCTTTAGGACTTCGTAAGTTTTGTAGACCCTTTTTTCGTATGACTGGTTTCTTGACTTTGGCTGTAACTCTGCCAAATGGCTTTAGAAACAGTGTTTATTGTGTCAGCAACTTTCCTACCTCAGTTCACCACAAATGCTGCCTTTATTGCCTGGGAGAAAACCATGCTATTAATGAACACCCACCTGCTTACCTTTCAAAGCCAAAACAGGACACAGTCTTTACTCTTCAGTTCCGTGAGCTTCCACGTAAATCCACCAGACAGAAGCTTTTAGTTGCTCAGACCCCACTGTGATTCCTTTGGACTAAAATCTCCTTCTCAAAGCAAAGATTGGCCTACCCAGGACCATTCCAACCTTATCTGTTGTTCCTAAAGCTGAGTTTGTCCCTGCCTTCTCAGAAAAGCTCTGGGATGTAGTGACTCAAAGTAGCTGT
Organism: Falco cherrug; assembly: GCF_023634085.1. Taxonomy (NCBI): domain Eukaryota; kingdom Metazoa; phylum Chordata; class Aves; order Falconiformes; family Falconidae; genus Falco; species Falco cherrug. The sequence goes on along the minus strand of NC_073704.1, from coordinate 38,104,751 downwards.
GGAGGAGGCTGACTGCATCCTTTTACGGAACAGTAACTCTCATCCCTGTTCATTAAAGAAAAGGGTTTGCTGAAAAGAAGGATCATCAAATAGAATGCCTTATGCCTGGTGCTCTTTGCCAGTGTTCTTCCTGAGACAGCTAAGCATCAGCAAAGGAGACCTTGCAGGGAAAAAAAAAGAATTGATGGGTATCTCAATTATTTTAATCTGCACTTTGTCTTCTGGCTGTAGGTAGAAGGATGCCAGGTTGTTGGGTGTTTTGTGGCCTCTTGTGACGGACCCTCTTCCCCTACTGTTACCCCCATGAGGTGCTACACTTGTCCATGCAACCAGCCCTACTGCTGTGCGATTCTGGCTTCGTATGTTGGGTAGGGTTATCCTGCTGTCCTCAATTATAGTTGCTGAGGACCTGCCTCCAGCTGCTCGTTTGTGGGTGCTGCTTGTAATCAGCTACGATAGAAATTAGTATTTGGACAGTCACTCAAAAGGCAGCCGTGGCTGCTTGATAGTACTCCAGGTGGAAGGTACAGGACACATTACTGCTTTCCTTAATCTCCGTGGCTCCCCTAGAGGAAAATTTAATTAGAGGACTAAATGGACATTGTGCCTTCATCACCTGATCTGTGACAAGTTTGGGAGAGTTTTGGCATATGCTGTCAAATAAAAGTACCGCATAGTACCTGCATAACACTTTTCAAAGCAGCACAATTATAAGTAAATAGCAAAGCTTTCTGTACAGCTAAGTTATTTTTGGAAAGGTAAATGTTACGACCTGTTAAGTAGCAACTATTGTTAGTAGCTGAGAATTTAATTTATCAGCTAAGGCACAATAATGGGCTGTGGCAGAAATGATTGAACCTCCCACTTGAATTTCATTATACCCAGTTGAAATGACGAAAGGGTTTATAATTAGCATCCCAAATCCATGGTTAGGAAAATGTCTACCTTTCTGTTTATGCCTATGAAACAGGTTCTTGGAAACGCGAACTCCAGGTATGACTGGCAATTAATGAAAAGTCTCGGTTGGAGTGCACCCGTATGAGCTGTCTTGCTGACAAGTAGTAGGGGAGGGCTATGGGGTGAAGGAGGGATCTGTCCATTTAACTTTGTGCCAGGATGCTTAATCACTGGGTCAAAAGCTTACAGCTCAGGCCAGGCCCCTTGCAAGGCTAACTGATGTCACTTAGCTGTGCCTTTTCCTGCCAGCCGTCTCACAGAGCGCAGGATGCATAGAAGGTCTTCTGGTTTGCTACGTTATCCGTGGAGGCCTGTGGGTTAAGGGGGGCAGGGGAGCTCAGGTGTTGAGAGTTGGTGCTTGCTTGCTGCTCCTCTCTGCATTTTACTCTTGATGAGTGGGTATACAAGACTCCGTTAAATAGTTTGTATATGCATGTGAACCAACAAGTGAATTATCAAGAACAATCAGTAGGGGAGGAAAGAAGTCAAGTGTCTTATCTTTCTTGGAGCCATATGCTATGACCAGATAAGCTGTTCATCTTCCCCTTCCCAGGTATGTTCCATTAAGTATATTATCCAATCAGCTAGAATATATAAGACATATTGCAACTCTAATCTCCTCAGGCAAGTAGTATTCAATTATACTTACCATTTTGAAAAGAGAAATATCCTGCACATTTAGAGTGCTTGCGTTTTTGGCACTTAGTCTTGTTATGTGAAGGCTAATACAGAATATTCCAACTAAGAAGGCATAGGGCAGGCAGATGAAATATTGAAAAAATAATATTGTATAAGTCCTGAAGTGGATATGTTCACCATTCCTCAAAATGGTTTCCTGACATCTTATCTAATGTTTTGAAATTAAGGCAAGGATGGAGAACGAGGGAGAATTGCCATCCATTTCTATGCCTATAGTGCATGTTTGTATATATAGTTAAAATTAAAATAGACATGCTGCTGAATAATTTGTTTGTAAGTGCCCTTTCTGTTTTAAAAGTGCATTCAAGGATGTATTTTGTTTTTGTTATGTAAATAGCCTTTTGGATTGAATACTTTTCAGAGAGACCAATTTTCCTGTTACTCTTCTAAGCAAATATTAGAGATGTCAGTAGTCTGTCACAGCTCCTGCAAGCTCTCTTGAGATGTCTGCTCTACCACATAAGATGTAGCAAATCAGTAGATAAATTCAGTCACAGACAGGTTCATAGTTTGGTAGGAGACTACTACTTCTGTTTGCTTGACTTGAAAAGAATCTAACATAATATCTTTGGAGGGTTATAGGAAAAATTCTGCTTAGTATCTGTTACTGGAAGAACTTGCAGAAGAGGTTACTGTTGTGATTGTTTACCATTTTCCTGTATCTAGCCTCACTTTCAGTTGTTCCTCTTCTGCTAAGCTTTAAATATATTGTCAGAAATTTTAGTGTCAGTTATACGAACTAAGCTAAATGCTAGGGCATTTCAGTCTACGAAACTTGTCCAGTATTTAAGAGTAAAAGAGATCAAGGGAAAAGTGATTGTTTGGTTGAGTATTAAATCTAAAAGGTACAGCCTTTCATGGTGATGCCCTAAAGATTTAAAGAAGCAAGGAAGCATTTCCCAAATTCCTTTATCCCTCCATCCCTTTGCAAAGTAACCTATGACTTTCTTCATTCAAACCGCGATGAAAAAATGTTTTAGAAAGTATACATATTCTATTACTTCTTATGCCTGTGAAATTCACCAGTATCTTTATTCTTTATACCCATATTTGGCCATGTTGTATACATAAAAATACATGCAACTTTCCTAGGTGTATTCTTACATTTTAGCATCTACTTTATATTGAAGTTCCTATGCTTTTGGTACAGAGCATGTTCCATGCGCCCATGCAAATGATTAGACAAGCAATGTTATTTCCCCTCCTCGTTCCCTTTGGTTCTCCATTGTTCTACCAGCACGGAACAGATGTCATCTCTTGACTGAAAAGAATGAGTGAACCCTGTGCTTTTTCTTTCTCTGCTTGCATTGTAGATGCAGCCCAAAAGGTGAGGCTGCTTGCAGCCAAACAGATTGCCCCATACGTCCCCTCCTTTAAAGCCCTCCTTTTGCTCCTTTCTGGTGATCTGAGTCAAGGAAAGTAGTTTGTTTTCTGGTTCAGTAGCAGAGAGATGAGACCCAGTGCAGGAAAGGAATGTATAAGAGCATAGTCTTGCTTGTCATCCCAGGGAAGATTACCTGGTAGAACGGGATCCTGCATCAAAATTGATATGCATTAATCTGCTTATTAGATAGGTGGATTCTGCTGATGGATGTGTAGTCTTCACGTAGCTTTTCAATGTCACTACTCAGAGCTGAAACCTTGCAAAAGTAACAGACCTTTAATTAGCCCTGTGTGATCTTGAAGTGAGCAGTGCAGAGTATGCAAAACGTTAATCGCACAAGAATTTCAATGTTTGCAAGCCCAGAGAGAAACTGGGATCTGAGGATATGTTCCAGAGAAAGTTTGGCCGAATTTAGTCTTACATGCTCTTGAGAAACGTGGTATAACATTCATGACTAAACTAAACTTGTTAAGGGAAGTAAAAAAGTTAGTAAAAAGTTATGTAAGTATCTATAGGAAGAAATATGTGTACTTGAGCTGAAATTGGAAGCTGACAACAGAGGCATTATATTCCCATCCCTTTACCTTTCCATACCCCATATAATTGTTTTCTCTCCATTTATATTTCTCTCAGAGCAGTTCTAACAATCAAATAGGATTTTTTTGTTGTGTCACCCACCCTACCCCACAAACCCCACAGCTAAAGCACAAACTTACTTATAAACTAAGGTTTTTGGAGACTGGGTTTTTTCCCCCCTGGCTTCCAGTTTTTCAACACCAATCCAAAACGAAATAAAAACACTAATGTGGTAAATAGGGCTTATTACTTAGTGATGCCACCTTTGGTTTCTAAACTTGTGTTCCTGGTGGGTCCATACACTTACCTCGCCAATAACTTTCCGAATGAACAGTTCATCTTTCAAAGAAACGTTTTTTCAAAAGATAAGCAATGTAAGGCAGCATCAATAAAACCCTTTTTTGCAACACTTACCTTCTGGTGGCCACTTGGGAAATGCTGCCACCTTTTCACATGACTTTCCTGTATTACACGGGAAAGAAACTTATTTGTCTGGTTGTCCCTATAGCTCATCTAGTTGAAACTGGGCCAGTCACAGATACTTAGATCATGCTACAGGTTTCCTCCTGATTTCCAGTCTTTAGAAAAGTTCAAGACTCAAGTGGGTCAAAGTAATCGAGGAGTGAACTCTGATCAGTTTCTTGATCTTCCTAATTCCTTAGTCTTTATTTCTTTTGTTCTCTGTGAATAGTTTAAAGCAATTCAAATGTTTGGAATTTCAAATAGGCTATATTACTTATATTGGTATATATATAGGTGTATGTATATAGATAAATGCCCTATACTACCAAAACAATGCTATGCAAGAATTATTTCACTTTTTGTGAAATGTGTTAGACCCATAAAAATGGCATTCATGTTTAAATCTCTAATTCCTCTTTGAATTTTAGTGGAAGAGTCTGTTAAATTACTTGCAACGTGGCTGCTGTTATTCAAGCACAAGAACTAGTGAAGGAGCAGTGAGATTATTTGAAGTAAATGCATCTGAAGGGGTTCTGTCACAAAGCCAAAAACTTTCGTTAAGCTTTAAAAAGTAGATTTCATTCTTTACTCACAGAGTAATAGCTATAGATGGATCTGTAGGGGGGAAACATTATAGAAAAATGAAGGAAACTTTATCTTAGTTTTTTCTCCCTAGATGACTATTATATTTTCACCATAAGCATAGAATATATACTGTATTGCATTGTTTACCCTATGGCTTTACTGACCAGAAAACAGTTTCATATGACCTATGTATAGTGTCTCCTGTTTTAAGTAGCAGGTTTTACATTTGGTAAACAATTCCTGGTACAGAACTTAAAGTCCAGCTATTAATAAGATATTAGAATTTGACTGAATTCTCACTTTCTACTGAAATCCATGTATTCAACAGTTCTGTACGTTCTAGTGTGTGAGGAATACTACTGTCAGGAAGAATAAGCTAGAAATAGCTAATAATAGCCAACACAAGCTTGCAGCTGAAGGAAACCATACCCTCTGCTATGAGACTTGGTTTCTTTATGAGGAAGTACGTGCCTGTCACTATCTCAGCTAATTACCACGGTTGCAACTCAAGAAATTGGTATATTGCAAATAATAATATTCCTTGATCATCTGCAGCACAGGTCTGGGGTTGTCTTTTACTGCCTGTGTAAAACCTCAGTATAATTGGTTGTGACTAAATCTCCCATGACAAAATTTTGAGATTATTTTTCATCTTTCCGTTTCAGATGCATACAGTGCGTGCCAAATTTTCAAGCATTAGTCCAAAAATTGTCTGAGGATAACGTATAGGGTTACCAATGTACCTGAATGACATTATTAGAAATTTCATGAAAGATAAAAAATATCTGGGCCTAATGAATATTTAACTAGAACTATGTTAATACTTTTTATTGTTCATCAGAGTTCATTGTTCATCATTAAAGTAGTTTATAAAATTAAATTTTATGTGGAATGTACTATGCTGAACTACAGAGACTTTTTTATTCCATCATAGAATTTAGGAAATATTCACAGGTACCTCTGTAGGGGACTTACTGGGCTTTTTTATTATTTATTGCCACTTTTGACCTAAATCTCTAGACTTTGAGTCAAAGGTAAAGTGTGTATGATCTCGCATATTACTTTTGTTTGTTTCCATGTTGCCTTAGCTAAGTAGCATCAATGTATGCCCTCAGCCTACCATTCAGTATTTTAAGGTCATGGAAGAAAATCAGTGCTAAGTAGCAGTTCCTTCAAGTCTTGTCACTATTCATAATACAAGTATTTACTCATTAAAGGTAACGATAATGAGGATGTGCTATTGCTCAATATTTTAAGAATAAAGTGATAGTAGGGATAGTTTCAAGATGATCATCGCTACCAGCATTTCCCTCATCTTAATGAAATCACTTTTTAAGGACTGTTGTTCATTTTCAGTCATATCTTACAGACTCCTGAAAGGAAGGGAACAATATAGTACTTTCTTTCTCTAAAGAACTTCATACCAACAGCTTTCTCTTTCAGTTTCTATTGCATAAAACTCAGATGAATCTAATCCAGGATAAATATATTTAATAGAAAAGAAAGAAAAACCCCAGAGGAGTCAAAAGTAACATATGCAAAGGCATTTACTCGATATGGATTTTGCATAGGTGCTCAGCAAGTGGAGGCTCTTTAACTTTCTGATTATGTTTCTCAGGTTAATGAAATATATGCTGTTTTAAATAGTAACGAAGAATACTGAGAAACAAAATTTGTTCTTTTCTCCTTTCCTCTTTCAACAGCAGTTTTAATGATATATAAAATCAGTAAGCCTTTAGAAAACCTTTTTTTTTTTTTCCTTCTCTTCTGTTTTGAGAAATAGGAATTATTAACCTAAAGATTTCTGTGGAAATATTGCCTGGGGATATAAAATTTATTCTGAATTCTAATGAAATCACAAATGAGTCAATTTAAAACTACTATACCATAAACCATGTTTCCTTCCTGTGTCTGTTCATAAACATAGAAGGATGCATACCTAAGGGAAACTTCATTTCTCTTACATGCAAGGAGAAGAAATTCTAACTAGGAATACATTTTTTTTCCTCATTCCCTGTGGGTAAACATCACAGAAGAAAACCTAGTTAAGTTTCATCTCTTAAGAGACAAAGCTTCTTGTCAATCATCAGTGTTAATAAGGTTTGGTGGAGACAGAAGCGTGTCACTATGTATCTCTGTGTAGTCTTGCAGTTTGCATTGAGTCAGTCGAGCGTAACACTTGGCTAACAAACCAATCAACCTATAATATGAAAACGTAAGACTAAGAAAAGTCTTACTAACAGCTTGTTTTGCAGAAAGTTTCCTGGATTCTATAGCAAACAGCAACTCAGTCTTTAGAGAAACCTTGAAAAGACCAAAAGGAAACGTGCTTTGAAGGTGTATAGTAATCACATGTAATTGAAATAAATATGTATAATCTCTAGGTCTTCTAAATGGACATTTTTAGAAGTTAGAACTGACATGTGAAGGGAGATTATAAATGAACCCTTGTGTAGTTGTTTCTGGTTTTTTTTTTTCAAAACTGGATCCCCAAAGTCTGCTGAATTGCATTATGTATATAAGTATTTCTGAAATAGTATTAATGAAATTGACATAATCGGGCATCCATGGTTACAACTGAAATCTTGGCTGTCATCAAGTCACACAATGGCATGACATACTGTTTAGGTTGACTGTCTATTTTGTTTAAAGTGAGTGGGGACATTAACAGGGTAATTCTCATTTGCCAATACTTGGGTCCTAAATCCTTGTCTCTATTGACAGCAATGACTGATTATAGCCAAATTTAGTGAATGGAAAGTATATTTTGGCCGTTGTTAATATACTTCTTTTGTGACTCTGAGTATTATTATTCTTATTTTTCTCCTTAACCAAACATCCATATGGCTTCAGAGAATTAGAATTCACGGCAAGAAATGCAAGTTTTTCAGTCAGGTTAAGCAGTCACACTGGTGACTGTCAAGGTAAATGGAACTGTAGTTGTGCTTTATAGATATGTGTAGGATTACCTACACTCAAAATAGAAATGTTATTTGAAAATGTTACATTTATTCTCATTGATTCAAAACTGTTGGTTCATTGTAAAATTAGGGGATTTCCTGGCTTTTTGTACTGTGCAGGTCAGCATAGCGTGTCGTGTGTGGGCTTCATATACTCAAATTGTGTAAAGACTGTGCTTCATGAACCTAGCAGCAAAGAAAATACACAATGAAGTTTACATTGCAATAGAAATTACTCAGTTGGGTAATCAATCCTTGAATTATTTTTTCTTCCTGAAATGCTCAGCGGAGTATAATTGTCTGAAACTTGGAAGGAAGGTCCAGAGTTAAGTGTATGAAAGTGAACTTTAGTGATTACTGCATTAATTATGGAAGTATCTTGTCCCCAAAAGTATATATGGACTTAATTGCCCCATGAAGATACTAGTACATTTCTTGTTGCTGTAAGTAGCAGTAGGGAAACTAAGAGATCTGCCATCTGAAGTGCTGATCCACCATCATCACTGTGTGATCTCAAGAAGGTGTTTTATAAACATTACCATATAGTGGGAATGCTACAGTACTCTAATTCCTGTAAATTAATATTTTCTTAGCATCTCATAATTTCTTTACTGAGTCAGTTAGAAATGGTCACAATATTTTAACAGCTTTTCTTCTTCTGATATGACACTTCTGTTTAAGGTGAAAGTTGTGCTCTCCTCCATCTCTAATTAATTGTGCCAGCAGCCATAACATTTTATTATGTGATTCATACAGCTTTTATTTGGCATGAAATAGAAGAGAGCTAGCTTTGGGGTATGAGCTGTTCCAAGAGCAGAGCCTTATATTTAATTCTCCTTACCATCACCTTAGAAGATATTTAAAGATTCCTTTTAGTCTTACTTAGGTATTTTTAGGGACCTTGGTTGCTGTTCTTTTCAGAAGTTGTTAGCTGACAGTTAAAAAATCATCCATCCTGGTGATAGCCTTTTTCTTCTGCATATACTGTGCATCTCCAGCCTTGCAGTATGGTTTTGCCAGTTGGTATCTGATCTCTGCTCGCTGCTGTGTGATGACAATGCCTGTCAAAAGAGAGGATAAAACTAAGCTTAAGCCATAAACCAGCTAGTTGTCATTCACTGTTTGTCTTTTCTCAGCTCTAGGTATATTAATGTGTTGCAGTGACATCAGTTGTTTTCAAAATGCTTATCAAGGAAAATAAACAGTAGAAAAAGAATAGCAGAGCAGGATTTATAAATCAGGTCCTTTCTCTTTAGCTTTCATACAGGGTGTTGGCTCAGACCACAGTGTCATAGTGTGTATGCCTCTGTGGAGGCATCAAAGGGAAAGGTATGTTCCAATTACAGGGAGGTAAAGAACTTAGGGTTACAGTCTGTCTTCTCTCTACTGGTAGCAGCACTATCATTAGTCAGACATAGTTGCACAACGCCTTAAATACTGGTTTTAATTCCTATTGAGATCACTGTGGTTTGTAATAATCTCATTATCTAAGATATTTCTATCCAAGATCAGAATAAATCTAGTGTAATGTTTTCCATGGTAGCAGCCTTTAAATTATCGAGGCAGCTATATTAGATGAACATGGTGAAGACTTCTTGGTTCTAGTTGTTGATGGCTAAAGGCTGGAGCTATTTGGTTTAAACATACTATGAAGCCGAATGAAGGGGAGGAATAAATATAACGGAATCATTTCACATAAGCTTTCTTAACTCTGCACCTTTTAACTAACATAATGTTAGCTCAATATTAAAGAAACTAAAAGGTTTACAAAGGAGATGGTGTTTAGTTTATTGTAGTTGCTGAAACAAATGGACAAAAGTGGAATAGCGATGCAGCATTTTAACATCCAGTAAAGCTGAGATCTTATTTCTGGTTTGTGGCAGGACAACACAAACTCAAATCAGGGAGAACCTGGGAGTCTGGGTTGGCAGTTTTAAGAACTCATCTATCCTATCCATGTGCTTCTGTAGCAACCAAAGGGAAAGATTAATCTTTGGCTCCTGTGATATTGTCACATATATTAAAAAAAATAAAAAAAATATCATTGGAGAATACTTACTATTCACCCCTGTGGCCATTACATGAATATTTAGCATAAGATCAAAGTGCTATAACCATGTTCTTGCTTCTGACTCAAAACACACTATCAGGAGTGATTTGCTGTTAGTATCAGAGAGCCTTTAGGTGACAACTGTCTTTCAGAAACTGCATTCATAAAATGGCATTCTAATGCTGTCTGATTTGCAAATGGGCAATCCTCCAGTGCTTTCTATACAATAACCTCAGATACTAAAGTACAGTATTGTCTTCCCAGAAGTGGCTTTGGGAGGTTCTGTGCTTGAAGTTAGTTTTATTCATGTTTGGTGACTTACTGATATAATTCTTCAGAGCAAATTCCTTAGAACTCTTCCATTTTTAAGATATATCGATTTACCAAGAAATAACTTAAGAAAAAAAAGCCCGAACAAATGGTCTGAAGTATTAAAAACTGGGTGGAGATGGAAGAACAAGTCTGGTACATGTGCTTTGATTTACAGTATCGCTTACAAACTGAAGAGCTTTGAGCCAAGCATAATCTACCTTGTGTGTTTAGTTTCTGATTCTTGTCTCTCTAGAAAATTAAGTTTTAAAAAAACACAAAAAACAACCCAACAAAAAAACCCAAAAAACGAAGAAGCAACAAACAAAAATACAAACTTCTCAGAAATCTTTGTCCTTCAGCATATTCCAAAAAGTCAAAACTGTCATTCCGATATTTAGGGGCTAGCATTAATAACTGTAAGGTGGATCTTATGCTTGTTTTTCTCTCTTTTGTGTATTTTCTCTTAATGGTTGCTACTTATGGGAAGAATTTAGACTAATAGGATAACATCACTTCAACGTTCGTGTCTTTGGTGGAGGGCAGTAAATCTTTTTTTCTAGTCCAAACTATTTATATCTGTACCACTCACACAAACGAATGAAGCAGAGTGTGTCTTACAAGTTGCCTATATATTTTGCTTCAGGTTTTACAGAGCCAAGAGGGTGAGTGACAAATGCATTTAACCGTTAAATGTTTAACCATATTCCAGTGAGGATTGCGTAGTGGAATAGATTGTAAAAGAGGAAAACTGCAACATTCTCAGTCAGTAGAGAATACCTGATTCTTTCTTCTGCGCGCTTTCCTGTCGTGTAACTTTGAATATAGCAAAATTATTAATTCCTGAGAGAAGAGTTTATAACATTGAACAGGAAGAACATTATTTTACAGGCATGGCAATGATTTAAGGATTTTGTAAGCAATTTCCTTGCTTTTAAGCAAAACTGATGATAATACACATTGCGGTTTCTAAAACGTCTGTGTGCTTTCAGGTTTATGCTGAAATTTGTAAGTGCTTTGCTGGATGGGGGTCAATGGCCTATGCTGAGTAGAGGAGAACTTGAGCACATCCTTAAATGTAAGCGTACACAGTTATGTGCTTTGCTGATTTGCCCTAAATGCACGACATTGTTAAATATTACTTACAACTAAGGAAGAATTGCTAGGATAATGAACCATAAATGGTGCCTTTCCCAAGGACATAATGCCCTGTATAAGGTCTTTGAGTGCATCCGTGTTAAGACACACAGCTTTTTGCTTGTTAGAGTACACTTACCTTTGCCTCTGACTTGAATGGAACACGTACCTAAAGATGCAGTGTATTTACAGGGAAGTAAACTAAGGGAGAATATGTCAAGAATTCCTGTAGATCGTTAAACAAACATATAATGACTTCTAAAGTTTGTGGGCTGTATAGAGGAATGTGTAAACGCAAAAAAGAAAATCAGTTATTCACACAACAAAGTATGATTTGTTATTCCAAATGAGAAGTCCCACACTAACTATCAGTTTACAAGCTTTAACAGGAAAAGTAAGTTTGTTTGCTATATCTCCCAAATCAGAAAATTCATACGGTTGGATATTACTTTTAGAAGGAGGGTGATCTTTCTTTGTAAGCATCACTGACATATTTGCTGAGGGTTTGCCCTGTGCCTGTCACTGTTTAAGGGGCATTTGGACTATGCCCTTAATATGCTTTAACTTCCTATCCCTGAAGTGGTCATGCATTTGGACTTGATGATCGTTGTAGTCCCCTTCCAACTGAATTATACTAAACTTTATTATTTCTATTCTAAAAAATAAAAATCACCCCAGAAAGAAACAAGAAGATTCGAGATACATGATATAGCTATAGTGAAGTGTTGGAGAACATTTACAAAACCTTCAGTTCAAGCTGGAAATTGGATTTGGTCAAAGACTCACAATGAATTTTCTTGTCATACAAATATTTTCTTATTAATAAAAAGAAAGTTTCTAACCAGCATAGGAGTTAGGTTCTTGAAATGCCTTTGATAGGAACAAAGGTTAAAAATATTAACTGTAAGGTAGATCCATCTTCATAAACTTATTAATCTGATTATAAAACTTGGTCTCAATAGCAGAAACTGGCCATATGACAGAGCTTTCCCTTGAAGTGTTGAGTACCTATACTAGAGCTATTTGGGTATAAGTAACCATTTCAAGTATACTAAAACTTCTACATGTCCACCTGTGATGTACAGTCAGCATTATCAGGCTGACGTTGTAGCAGTAATATGAACAAAGCTTCTCCACTGTTACCCTGTGCCTCCTGGCACCATGAGCAGCAGAGATGCTCTCTATTCTCTTCCTGCAGCTGCTTTATGATCTATCTGAAATGCAGAAGTACCTTGGTATTAAAGGTTTCTGGTTTATGTCCACTTCTCTGTCCTGTCTGTGCCTTCAAAGTGAAGATACTTGATTAGTTCTTTTCTATCCCTTGTAGAAAGTCTCCTAACTATGGGGTTTCTCAGGAACAATATTCCAAAGGATTTATATCGGGTGAGGCCAGACTGTCTATTAAACCACTGTGCCACATCAGGTCTTGAGGTTTTCAATCCTCAGATGCAACTTTACCCTTTTAAGAACGAGTGGAGGAGAGGATGCTCTCTGGTGCATCCTCCCCTAACACCCTCCAGCTAGGAGGAACTGTAGAGACTGGGAGCGCCAGTATCAGTCTTGCATCTGGGTCCCGTGACAGTGAGCTGTGACCCTAAGGTCACATCTCACTTTACGTTCTTTTTTCTTAGTAAAAGTAGTTCACAGTTGAATTTAGTACTTCTCTCCAGAGTGCAATCTCCCGTAACTTTGGAATGCCATTATTTTTGTTATGAAATGGTTTTACAGCTAAATGTATTAAAATTTTAACTAGACCCTGACCTCCTTTTGTAAATAAAGGAAAAACAGATGACTGGAGTTAAAAATAATCCTTTTACTTAAAAAACAAACAACCAAACAACCTCCATTATCTTCACCCCTGTTTAGTTCTCTTGCTATCACAAATTATGCATACATGCATATAAATATAGATAAAATATATATGAATAAATTGTACTAACCTATGCATACAGAAGAAAAATAAAACCATATAGCTGTACTGTTTGCTGTTTCAATCTGGCCATTTGTCTTGGCATTTCCAGCCACAGGTGTGCAAAGGCAGGATCTAGTGTCTCATACCTTATGAGAAACAGGCAGGGTAGGCTGTTGCTACTACTAGCTTGCTTAATTTGTTTAAAAATAGTTTTATTCACTAATATTTGCACGCACATGTTTAGGGTCAGTCTGTTCACATAAAACCAAACATTTTAAAATACTTCCATAGTAAGAAAAAACAAGATGTGGGCTCCCATTTTTCTCTCTTCTATTCCTTGGTATGAAATATCTCTGTCTTTGCTTTTGCTGAGTATCAAGGCCTTTTTTGATTATATACATGGGCAGATGACCTGCAGTCCTTTGTCGTAAAAAAGCCCCGAAACGTATTAGTTTATTTAGCGGATTTTTTTTATTCTAAGTAATAATTTATTTGCAATTAATGTTTTAGTAAGAACACATTACATTTCTCACTGACAATTGGAAATAAGATTATTTTCTAGTTGTACCTAGTAAAATCATTTTGCTTTAATATCCTTTAGCTTCCAAAACAGAACTGGATTACTTCCTCTGGAGAAAACAAAAAAGAGGAAAAAGCATAATCTTTCCTGATTTATTGTGATTAGAAAAGGCAACCCATTTGCATTTACATTCATATACAACTCGGTCCCCCTCAAGTAGAAGAGCTTAAAATAGTCCTTCATGTTGCCTTCACAGGCACGCGGTGACCTGGTTCAGGAACGGCACGGCGGCCGACCCCTGGCCGCACGGTCTATTAGCTCACAGACACCAATGTGGTGGATGGCAAATGGCGTTTATTGCTGAACGACGTGACACTATATAGCCTAGGTTTACAATGTCACTTCCGTCTGCTTACATCATAAACTAAAAGCTGTTGCCTACCTGGAGGGGGGCCCTATGTTTCCGTACAGCGCGAGATCTTCCGGCCGCCAGGCCCTACCTAGCAACACCTTCATATGTATTAGGTTATTTTTAAATTACTATATTTGTTTCCAAATGTGCTTCAAATCTAGTGTGTTACTTGTTGAAGTACATACATGAAAATCTCAAAGTATATCATTAAAACAATTTGTGAAGGATGACTAAAAGATTCTGTCATGTGAAGTATGATCAGTATTCTTGACAGTCCCTGGATTATAAGTGAAGCCAGCAGAGCAGGAGCACTAGCACAGAGGGACATTTAGGGGTATGCAAGTCAAAATTATTTGTTGATACATTTTGCTAGTGAAAAAATACGGAACTAGAATTTCAGTGAAATATGAGCTTAAGAGATAAGGAATTCAGACATTAAGGAATTAATTTACTTATATACTGGATCCGTAAATAATTCGTAATAGAAAATTAAACTTTTTTTCTAGCTGGATTTGAAAGGACAAATGAGAGGACAATGGCTTGCAGTAGAGCACATCCAGAGGTGACCCTTGTCACTTCTGTTATGCCTACAATTACACTTACCTATTGCAGCTGCTTCTCCTACTTTTCAGTTATTCTTGACTGAACAGCGATTACCTTCAGGCAGGACAGCAAGGGGCGTACAATGAAAGAAAAAGCAGTTTATGCTTCTTGTGTAGTTTGCATATTTTTCCTTTTATTTCACTGGACAGGAAGAAGCACAGAAGATAAAACTGGCAGGTTTCTTTTTAACGTCCTGAGACACTAACATCGTTCAGGCTGCAATATTCAGATTTTGAACACTTCCATTTCAAGTGTCATTTCTTATCATTATGATAAAAAGACATTGCAACTGAGAGACAGAAGATAGGTATCTGTGTATATTTTCAGACCCTCTTTCCAGTGGATATTTTCAAACACAAGATCCTGTTGTATTTGAAGTGCACAGAGGTTGATTCATGCTGTAATTGATTTAAAGCTGATTTCTCTTAGAACTGTCCCTGGAAGCCCAGAGGTAATAGAGCTTTCATGATGAACAATGCATATGGTTTACTGGTAAGGAAGTTGGAGAGGAAATAATGGGTTTTTAAAAAATCAGGATGGATATAAGAGAAGACGTAAGGAAGGGAAAAGCTGTGACATTGTTAACGTTTCTCCTAGCTCCAAACCTTCACAAAGTCCTGCATCGGGGCCGAAAGGATGCATGCAAATCGAAGAACTGGAACACAGATCAAAGCATAATAAAAGAAGTTTTCAAACTAGCAGTGCTTATTTAAGAAAAAATGCATACAGAAACCCCCAAGGTGGTGATAAATTATTACAAGACTGGGTTAGTCTTTAAAATACTGTGACAAATTTCTCTAATATTACTGTCTAATTTATCTTCTGCAGTCATTTTAGCCTGGTTTACTTGAAACTCTGACATACAGATTTATAAATACTTGTATGTGATTATGCAATTTAAAAGGTATATTATTTTCAACTTTGCTTTCTATTTTTGATGGGTCTTCAGGTGCCTGAAAATGTCAGTTTTCTATGATTTTCTAATTCTCTTGGTTTAGGAAATTGTTCAAGTTCATTCACACCTTGAGAACAGCTTGAAAAATTCTTACCAGTCTGTTCCAGAAATGTTTCTGATACCCAAAATGGGAAAATGCAGTAAAACTTAAAGCTACGTTCAGAAATATCAAGCTGATACATCCTACTATGAGCTAAGTGCAAAAATCATAATATTAAACACTGTGTTCATACATTGTGTAAATTTAATTTTATGATCTTTATGTTGAAGGTGAATAGCCCTCCCGAGATTTATGCCTTGATTCACATACGTGTCCTAAAAACTGGGATTTTTAGTATGGAATCTCCTTCCGAAGTGCAGTTGCACATATGTAGTACCAGCAGGGGCTATTCTGCCTCCAAGGTTTTGATTCTTTTTAGGTTTGCCAACACTTTGGAACTCATATATACAAATACCTAAAGTAAGCAAATGTTATTTATAGCGTTTAATATGTGTGCTGGTTTTTTCTTACATTTTTCTGGTGGTGATATCTCCTTGTTCTTCTTTGGCTATAAAATGAAAGAACAGTGAGGATTAAGTGTATTTTATGCAAATTTAGGTGATGATATATTAACCCAGGGTATCAAAGCAATTTTCACATTCATCATTCAGTGACCTTCTAATATGGGGAATATAAATACAATTCCATTCTATTCTGTTGAACAACTTCATTTTCTAACAGGATAATAAGCTTTTAGTAAACCAATCAAATTTTGAAATCTAGATGAGGAATGAGGATTTAATGTTGGACATACACCACCTCCTTCCCCCCAAAAAACTCCCCAAACGAAAAGCCTATGACTTTAAAAGTGAAGTGTTTTACTTTTGGTTTTCTGTAACAGTAATAGAAAAGCTTTTGTTAGTGCATAGTATTAACAGATAATGAAATCAGACTCTTTTTTTTAACATTTTTGTACCCATATGCATATCTTTAGAGTACTTGTGACTGGAAAAGGTACCTGTATCTTCTGTTTTATCCATATGGCCCTATAGTAACAGATGCCTGAAATGGCTTAGGAAAGGTGTGACTCATACTATCTGCTGGATTTTTCCTGGCATTTTTTCCCTTGATTTGTCAAAATATTGCACAAAAGAATGTTCATTTATAGGATTACAGACTAAAGCCTGCATTTAGAAATGCTGTCATAAATGCCTGCATGCAGTCTGGCTGTCTTTCCTGCCAAGGACTGTTAATGCTTAAATTAGCCACCTGATGGTCTGGTGCCTTGTTGTTCACAAATGTCAACTGCTCATGAAAGAAATAACAGGTTTTTTTCCATCAATCCAAAGAATAAAATTCTGAGTAAGCTCATAAACCCCACTAATTGCAGGCTAAAATTTGCATGTACTCTGTTTTGCATTGTGTTCATCCTCCACTGTAGGTTAAATGGCAGCATGTACACTGCCATCGAGACTGCAAGTAGGACTCTTCAAACTTTGCCTCTTTGAAAGAAAAGTGGCTGAGACAAGAAGGCAGAAAACTTGATCGCAATCTTGTTTCTGGTTGTAATTATATATAATTATTAGGTAAAGAAATCAAATTACAGGTTTTTCCTCTATACAGGGCTTTTTCAGATAAAAGGCCTACTAATTTTAATTTTTTTTTTTCACTGAAATATACTTAGTGTTTAAAATGGTTCATTTCTTTTTTGTCTTCTCCATCTCCTCTTTGCCCTCTTCCTTCCAGCTCTGAATTGGCCAAATTACAGAACCTGTATCAAAGTCCAAATGATTATTTGAAACAATAATAAATAAATACAATCACTGATTCTGATTTGGGAAGCAGTAGGTAAGAAATTTCATCTTCTAAAAACTTTTTTCTTGAGTTGTCAAAAAAAGCCCAGAATCACACTGTGACATGTTTCCTATAATGCTATTTAATGTCTATAATCCCATTACCAAAATAACTACTTAATTTGTACTTTTCAGTAACTTTAAACTAGTCCTTTACTGTAAACATAGGAACTGTTCCTTAGAACGCATATTACTTCGGTTGTACAACTGCCCCTTGCAGCTCAGATGTCAGTCTGATTGAAAATGTGATTTTTGCAGCTCTCTACCAAACTATTCTGAGAACCAGTTAAATCAGTTTGGGGTAGCTACAAATACCTGGAATCCCCATAGCTTACCAGCAGTTTATTTGACAGTAAGCAGATGGAAATATTTTCAATGAAATAGAGGTTTTAGTGGATGGACTGAGAAAACAAGAGTGCCCAGACAGAATATTTAATGTGTTTGTAGCAAGCATGAAGGTTGCAGAGGTTTGTCTCTGTAGATGTCCAACAGCAGAGCCTTCAGAGATGTTCTTTAAAGCTCTGCCTCCTCTCTACCTGTTCCAAAAAGGCTAGTCAGCGTATTGAAATCAGAATATTCTGAACAGTAGTTTAACAGTTTCATGGATGCAAACTTACAAATAATCACAACATGGTGAGAATATATGCCTAAATATAGAGGCAGCTGGCTGAGATGGAAGTGCTGACAGGAGAGAGTCACCTTGGAGGTAGGAAATGACAGCAATCCTTTGAGCCCTGCCTTGTTTGCAGTGGGATTATGTTTCCCAGAGCACCCTCTCACATGGGAAGTAAAAGGGAAATTTTCCTTACATATCTACCTTCTTGAACATTTTTATATTTCCAAAATTCACAGCAAATTACACAAATCCCCTTTCTGGTTTTTCCTCTCAGAGCGCCATCCCTAGCTTTGGTTTTGTTCTGTTCTATTTCTTACAAGGACAGGTCACCTGAAAAGGGAAAACGACCAAGTGTGGCTATTCCCAAGGTGCGTAATGTACCTGGGACAATCTGTGAGGATTATTGCAATGCAGTGTGTTATTTGAGAAAGAAGGTTTTAGTTTGGTTTTTGTTTTCCTGACATTGAAGGAGCATTTAAAGCAGTTGTTACAGTGACACAAACTGAAGTTGACAATATTGGGACACACTTTTTTAAAACCAGTAGGGTTAGCCAAAGACAGCAATTAACTAGTCTGTTTTACTTTTTGCATGTTATCTCTGTGTGTGGGATGGTAAAGTATCTGGCTTTCAGAATCTGAGTGAATGTGAGCCAGCAGCATTTGAAAATGAAGATGGGGGCACAAAGATATCTGGTATTCACAGCAGGACCTTCAAACCTCATGTGTGGCATGCACTACTTACTTTCAATAGCTCGTTTTGAAAATCTGTTAAAAACTCATTATGCTAGTTAAAACCAGGCAATGATGAGTCCACAAGTAACTGTTTGCTTTGGACCATAATGGAATACGGCAGTTTTCTGACTAGGCTCAACCTGATGAAAATGTTCAAATATAAACGCTACGAACACAGTAGGGAACAGCTAAGGGTTGGCAATATAAACTATTCACCTGATATGAACAGTGTATAAAATGGTTGGATCGAAACATAACAGACTTGAGAGTTTTGCAGCGTATTGAATCAGCGTTCAAGCTTTTCTTCTTAAGCCATACAGATTCCCTAAGCTTGTTAAAAGTTGTAACTGATCAGAATTAGCAAGCTTTTAGGCTACTGTTGTAATAACAGAGTACTTTTTTTTTTTTTTTTTTTTTAAAGGCTACAGGACTTTGTATAGAAATTATACATAGGATTGGGTAGAGTAGGCCTGGGTAGCTTTGAGCTGCGCCAATGGAAAAAAGAAATGGTTTAGACCTTTTTTGGTCTTACATTGGTTGGCTAAGAGATTCCCAAGGCTTTCTGGAATAAATAGTTCTCTACTTTTTTCTCCCTCTTTCCTTGCCTGTACTTATTTCTTGCTAAAAATCAGTTTAAGAGAAGACTCCTTTTGGTTGTGTGTATGGGTTTTATTTGTGTGGTGTGTGTGTTTTGTGGGTTTTTTTTTGTTGTTGGGTTTTTTTTTGGGTTTTTTTGTGGTTTAGTTCCCCTTTCCACTCTTATTTTATAATATTTTTAAATTATGTACTCTTTTTTTTTATTGTTGGTTAGTTGTTGGGTTTTTTTTTGTCATTTGAGAAAGTAGTGTGACCTAGACATGACTTCAACTGCTATTTTGGTTTGGAGGAAAGATGGAGTTGCTCAAATTCAGTAACCATTTCTAGTTGTTTGGTATCACTCAAAAATAGCTAGTTAGCTCCATCATGACTTGTGAAAATCAGCCTGCTTCTGCTACAGGACATCACTTTCACTCTATATAGGTCAGCTGCTATGCCCCAGCAAAGTACTCAGTGAGAAACTAGCCATTTCACTGTGCATTAAGAATTAATAGAAAAAACTAGTTAACATAAGGTTTCCCTGGAGAATCTTGATATTGTGATCTTTTGGTATGCATTATTTATGTATATAAAATGGATAACCATTTGGTGTTTTAACACTGTATAGAGCACACTAGAAAAGAATTCACAGGTATTGAAATTTCCTCTATGACAGATACTCACTGAAATGCAAACAGTTCATTGTCATTGTTATATAGGGTGAATAAAAGGGTTGGAGACAATGCAAAAAATTCCTTTTTGGTAGGCTACAGAGCGTTTCTTAGAAAACAGAGTTCTGTTACTTTGAGAGACATGTCGGGGAGACTTTCACCTCACCTGGTTTCTCTGAGATTTTCTGTGGCAGAGCTGGAAAAAGAAGTACAAGTTTCAAAGATGCTGTGTACTTTGTGTCAATGCAGATCATTATTTGATGTAGTTGAGCATTATTATACACTTTTTATGCTGTTTTCAGTGAACTGTCAATAAAAGAAATAATAAAAAGTTTAGACATGGATTAGCAGTAACTAAGAATATGGTTTCACTTAGTGGAGGGGTTAGAAAGGCGGTGAACAGAAATTGCTCCTCTGGGTATTGTGTACTTTGGTTTACCAGTATTGCTGTTTCAAAAGCTTTGTAAAGAGAAAAAGGAAATCTGGTGGGCGCTATACTGTTGAATGTCATAAGGAAGTGATATGTTTTGAAAAAAACAGCTGATAAAAGAATGTTTGTAATAATGTAACTGATATTAACATTTTAGGGAAAACAGGTAAGTAATTTGCAGGGATTCAAAATACTATTTTTTTGTAGAAGACAGTTTACCTCCCAGAAGTACTTTTTTGGAAGAAAAAAAAGCAAAGAAAAAGGAAAAAAAACCACCCATGAGTAGTAAAGAATGGTTTTTACCAGAGTACAAACTTTTCTCAAGGTCTAAAAGTGGTACTAGCTCCCATCTGTATCACTGCTGTCTTCAGTTACAGTAGGTTTACATAAGCTCCTCATGTTGTTTTGACAGTGTCAAAACTTCTCATCTTAACATCTGCAACATTTAACTTTTGCTTCATAATTCTGATTAATTTATCTAAATATATAAACTGTGCTAAATCTATATTTAATTGCATCCTTATTGTTAATATGATACATGGGTGCTTAATCTGTTACGTAATGCAGTATAATATTCAAGAGTTGAAAAAAATGAAAGGACGTTTGATTTGTTTTAGAACCTCCAATACAGTTCATGTTTTATAGGGATATCTATTTTTATTTCTGAAGTCTTTATTTTAAAATAGAAATACATGTATATGGTTGTGTATGAATACATAGGGGGGTGGGGGTGTGTGTGTGTGTGAGAGAGAGAGACAGAGAGACAGAGAGACAGAATATAGCTATGCAAACACAGTTTAAGAAATTTCCTTCCTGATGTTTCTGTTAATAGCTTTCTCTTACGACCTACTCGGCAATAATTTTTGCTAATATCCAACACTGTGTTTTTCAATCAGTTGGCTACATTGCTCTTTAAAATCCTTTTCTCGACCACTAACCCTCTGGCCAGAGCATACCAGCAAAATACTGACTGGTGGTAGAAGCAGAGCCCGGAGATGTAGCTCTTCACCCGCAGATTCAGATTTACTTTTCCCTCTTTTTTAGCTCTGTGCCTACCTACATAATCCATATAAAATGTGATAGCAGAAACAGATGGAGTTGAATAATATCCGACAGCATAACAGTTGGGAACCCTCCAAGGAGGTGTGAAATAGGGATTAAAGTCTCCTCAGCTGGAGGAGGATATGGACCGGGATCTCCCCTGGTGAATGTTTTGTCAGCAGGATAGGCAGAAGGGCACTATTTTTCTCGTTTTTCTGAAATAATCAGAGCTCGTCTACGTGATGTGCCCGACAAATGAAAAAGCTGAATATAGTCTCGTCCTGATGGGTTCTGACCATAAACTTGAACATTTTCAGACCTCATTTTTGTGCTTGCTCTGTAAGGGGAGCTCTGTGTGCCTATAAGCACTAGAAAGTCAGGTGTAAGGTTTTAATGCATATGGATTTAGATGTCTACGTCTTCTTGAAAATATATTCTAGAGTTTTATATCAAAAATGTCAAATTAAAGTTACTTCAGCAATGGCATTTTTGTTGGTTCTATAGAACTATTCTTTGTAATAACTAAAATATTTCATCTTGGGGAGGTACAGATGCCAGACAGAAGGATAATGTTATGCCAATATTTAAAAAGAGTAAATGCAATGGTGCTGGTGATTGCTGGCCTGTTAGCCTGGTATTGATCCGGAGCAAAATAATGTAGTGGTTAATACAAGGCTTGCTTAATAAAAATGTAAGGAAGGTAATGTAATTAATGCCTAACATCATTGGCTGAGAGAAAATAGATCCTACCAAGCTACCTTGATATTGGTTTTGATGAGATTACAAGCTTGATTGATAAAACAAAGATGTTGACATTTGTCATATGCCTTGGAAAAATCATCTGTAGTACATGATACTTTAAAAAGAACAGCAAAACAACACAGTGCAGTAGATTAAAAATAAATGTCTGGTATATTTTAAAACAATTTTGTTTAAAACAGTTTTGGCATCAGAGTAGATAGACTTTGAGTTTTTTTTCTGTACTATTTAATCTGTTTTTTCACATGAAATATTAAACGAGTTTTCATTAAATTTTCAGATTATGTAGGGGTTGGGGATGCAGTTATTGGTGATAGTGATTGATCAGATTTAAGAGTGGCTGGAATTTCTTGTGTTTAAGCAAGCAGCATGCAAAAATGCCTGTTCCTTTAATCACGCTTTCAGAAGGGAAGATGATACCTTTGTTGGTTTTTTTTTTGTTGACCAAGAGCAAGTCATTACTCTTGCAGGCTGTTATTTTGATGGAAATGAATTAAATATGTATTTTTAGTGCTAGCCCCTCATACTTGTACAGAAGGTGTATTGGGTAGGAATGGAAAAATGGTCCCTCTGATTTGATCATTTATAAACAGTCAGAAAGTCACCTAGCTCTGTCCACAATTCAAGGCATGTGTTGACAATATTCCTAAAAGACTGCTTTCCATATATCTGATCCCTGTAATGGAAAACTGGAAGAAACTAAAACATCTTAATTTGTCCAAATGATACAAGTGAAAATTAAAGTCTGACTTTATTTTTGCATGGGGAAGAGTAATTTGGTGGAAAGTAGGATTGGGAAAGGGATACTTTCCTCACAAACACAAATAGTAGCTAAAGGCTGAAACCATAGGTATATGGTTTTGGCTGAATTTCTAAATAATGGAAAATTATTCTTTTTAGTCTTAGTTACAGGGCTGGATGAACTATCTCACTCCAGGGATCCTTTCCATTTTACAGTGAAGGATTATCATTGTTTTGGTGAAAGTGGTGTATTTGTGTGGCCAGCTGACCCATTCTCCAGCAAAACATGCTGAAGTCATGGAGCCTGGAGCTTTGCTCAGTGAGGGCATCAAAACATGTTCCAATAAAAAATTCAAAACATGGTAGTGTGAAGTAAATATGCAACTTTCTATTATAACATTTCTGTCCTAATAGTAACAAAATAGAAATTTCTGATAGCTAGTGACATATTACAAAATCTCATGCACAAACTGAAAAGTGGGTAAATTTTGCCTGTGCTAGTGCTGCTCTCTATAAGATCAGGAAAAATCCCCATCAAGCTAAGGAGTCGGCAATTATCTAGAAAAAGCAATACATACCTTTACTGGTGTATATTATTTTGAGAAGCTTCAAGACAGAAGTGACAGCAAATGGATTTTTAGAAGGTGAGAAAGAATAGAAGATAGACAGAACAAGCCCCATACCCAAGCTATGCAAGACAAATTCCCAATTGTATTTTTAGCAAGATAGAACAGTCGTAGAGAATAGAGCAATATTCTATAAATGAAGAGTGCTGACAAAGCGTATTTTGTTAAAAACTGAGGAAGGATAATGAAATAGGACAGAGAAGGCTGAAATTTTGTCAGCATTCCATAATGCAAATGGAAAGAAGCCATTACAGTTGATCTTCCTTAAGGCTGCGGTCTATGTATATTCATGTTTTAAATCAAAAAAGAGATTAAATGCTTCAATAAAATTCTGAATTTTCAACTTCAGTTTATTGTAATAATAAACTAGAACTAGTTTAAGAATTCTAAAACTAGAACAGATGAAATGAAGAATGTTTCTTTTTTTTTTTTGTTTAATTATTATTGTTATCTGGTATTAAATTTGGTGTAGAATTATAAGAGGTCCTTTTTGGGAAAGGGAAGAAGTAGCAGCTGGTCATGTAGGGAAAAGAGGAGAAACTGGCATTAGGAAAGTAAGTACTGATTTTGAATATAGAATTGACTTAGAATTTCTATGCCAAATTCATTTTTAAGGGTTTAATTTACTAATGTATGTCTTTGAAAGGATCCTAGACTGTTATTTGTCTAGTTTTTCAGCACACTTAGAATTTTTTTTCCCCTGCCATTACCTTTGTGAGCACATAAAAATGAACAGAGCTCACGTACTGTTCATATTCTTGAATACCTTTTATAATTCTGTGTTCATGAAAATGCCTTGTGTATAGTGTACATCCTGAAGATACTCATGCTTTTGATACCGATTTATTTAATTATCTTAATGTTCAGTGTGAATTACTGTATCAAGCTAGATAAATTCTGGTTGTCTTGAGAGTTGAAAGGATAATAGAATATTAGTAAACTCCAGACTACAATTTCAGGTAAGCAAATGTGATTAACTGTTCCTAAATACCCATATGCTTAAAATAGCAATAATGTATTTTGATGTTACAGACCTATGTACTTCTGGTGCATGACCTGGTTTTGAGATGAGGGGGAAATTACTGCAAATAACGTAAGGCAAGCTTTTCCTTCAACTGTGCTTAGAAGTATGAGGAATGCTATAAATCCTTCATTGTAGGCAGCCTTCTGAGTTTCCAAATCTTCTGTCTTAATAGGAGATTCTGTGGAACATCTGAAAAACGAAGGACCTCCTCATAACTGAGCCTCAGGCTTAATTAACTTGGTCTCTTACTGGTATTGAAGAAATATTTTGTTGAAAGTGCATGTATTTTTCAATTTATTGCCATTGTTACTAAAATAGATTAAAGAGTACAGAAAGTTCCTGATGATGTCATATGGCCCCTATATTAATCTGTGTTTTCCATCCTTGTGGTGTAATTTTTCATCCCTATGGTTTGAACATGAACACATACTCATCCAGCCTGGGCCTGGAATCCCTGTAAGCCCCAGATCCAGGCTGGCCAGCTGAACAAAAGGAAGCATTAATTAAATTGTTACATCAATTCCCTTTGGTGAAGATGAATAAAATTCACTAGAGGTAGAATATCCAGTTTTGAGTAGATGTGAAAAGAAATCTGGAAGCCTAGTTAACTGGCAAAGAAATCCCTAATCTAAGCTATTGAAATGTGATGCTTCGGGAAATGATTATTTTTGAAAGAATTGCACCCCCTTTTGAAGCATCTCAGCCTAGCTGAGCTAGTATCTGTGAGGTTTGTTTGGACTTGATTAAATACCCTATACTATAAACTGATGGTGCCAGAGAGGGGACCATCTAGGTTTGCTGCCACATTGCTGTGCAGTATACACACTTGTCAGAAGAGAAACTGAGGAGGACTTCCCAAATATGTGTTGGTAAGAACTGTGCTGAAAAACACCTAAAGTAAGTGTTTGAGTGCCCTGAGTGAGGTGTGGGAGAGATGGAGAGCAGAACCTGGAGCACGGGCTGTGGTGGGCTGCATGTTCCTCCCAAATACCATCTTACACCCATGTACAGTTTGTGAAACCAAAGGCTGCAAGTTTAAGAAAATATTTCAGCCTGTCAGTCCTGGGTAACAATTCAGGACTCTCTTTTTATTTTTCTCTATTTAGAACAACTATAGGTTTTGAAATATGAAAACAGCTGCAATAGAGTATTGCCACAGCCTTGCAAGGGTTTGAATGCCTTCCTGCGTTTGTGGCTTTCTGTCTAACAGTAACTGTTAAGTGAACAGATTTAGGACATTATTGTTAACTGTGGTATCTTATGGCTTGTCGTGAGTTTTGATGGAAGAGTCATCTCTTCCATTTCAGGATGGAGCTGTGTAACTCAAATTGCTGTTGGAGTCTGAATCATACCCCACAAAACCTTACCGAAGACAACATGCATGAGGACCAACAGTGTTACATCATATTTAGCTGTTGCTTTATATTCAGCTGCCTGACAGCTGGGATGTTCTTTAACAAGATGTAGCCTGGTAATAATAGTAACAGTACAAAATCTGACATGATACTTTAACAAGTGTATGTTCTTTTGGATCTTCTGTGCCCTCTTAATGCCACTGTTGCAAGGAGCAGAGGTAATTGCTCATTGACTAATCCCATTCTATGTATGTAGTTGGACATGTTGCTAATGCCGATCAGTTAGGATCTCCTTGTACTGTTGGGGTGTCTTTATCTATGGGACTGAAAGCATTTTAAATGCTTAGAAAAAAATATCTCTCAAGAGAGAAGTAAATAGTCATCTGAAAAGATGAGGAAAACTCCCTCTTTTTCCTCATTACTAAGGACTTTTTTTCATGCAACTAAGATGTTAGGGAAGTACAGGCGTGTGTTTGTACACTAATCAATAATGATGATAAAAGAAAGAGTGAATCAAGCTATTTGCATGTGGTTCCTATAGCAGCAGTGTTACTATTGTTTCCTCCTTCACTGTCACTTAAAATCTGTTCATCTGCAGAGTGAGCCGTGTTGGGAGCCACTCTGCCTGCAGACTGTTTTTGTATCATTAGGGTTAGGTTTTGCACATTCAAGCTTTTTAAGCATGCTTGGATTGTGCAAATGCTGGTGTTGGCATACAGGACAAGGACAGCCATGACTGGGTTACAGAGGAAAACAGATATTTTAAACTGCCATGGGACTGCAGTCCTGGTGTGTTGTCTGACTGATGTGTCTTGCATGGGAGGAGCATAGCAATTTGCTGGGTAAGTTGTGGGTTTAGAGAAAATTACTGGATAATGCTGTCCAATGGCTCAGGCAGAATCTTTTTCTGTTGATTTCAGTCCTTGACCTTTACCATTAAATTGTCTTTCAGTTTTTGCAGTGCAGCATATTTTCAACAGATTTTCAGCTTGCAGTTAGCTAATAGTTCTGCATGAGTACATTCACACTGGTTTAACTGTCTCTCACTGTTGACCTTGCACAGGGTGCACCCTCCCCCATCCCACCCCGGCCCTTTGCACAGATAAAATCTTTGAGGGTGGGGTGAATTGCACATTCCTTCTGTCACATCATGTAAAATTGAGTTTAAATAACATTTTCAGAAAGCTATGAGAATGCAAAATCAAAAAAAGGAAAAAGAAAGGGAACGAGAGACAATGTTTGATTTGAGAAATCACTCTTACCTTCTAATTGTTTCAACTAGATAAGATAACTCTTATCCAATAATTGATAAAATAGTTGCTAAACCAGTGTTCAGTCAGATTAGGTATACAGTCATAGTAAATAAGCTTAAGGATACAGAGGCATAAAAACAATAAGCTGGTGATAGCAATAGTCTAAAAAATTCAAAAAAGTGTTTTGGCAAGTGGCCACTAGGGAAATACAAAAGATCCAGGACAAATGGAGACCCACCCAGCCTTGGGATACCTCACAGGTATTATCTGATGACTTAAAGGAGAAAAGAGGACACTTCTTAGCTGGCATTTGTAACTGTGCCATCATAACTGATTGGCAATGACAGACTCTGCCCCTGACCTGTTTTGGAACCCATTGACGTCTTTCAAACCCTACAACCGTGGGTCACAAAACTGTTGTTTTAAATGATGGTTTTTATTAATATTTCTTTTTTAGTTTTTTTCTCCTGCTTTTGTATGAAACACATGAAATAATAATCTTGGGTTTTTTTCAGCTTCACCGTATGATTCATTATTTTATATACTCTGGTCTTGTTCCTGTTTCTTTATCAGACTGAAAAAATTTGCTCTAGTTGTGGGTTGTGTGGTTTTGTGGCTTTTTTCTTTATTATCTTTTTTCTATTTAGAAACTTCTATACAATGTATTTTATTTTTTTTATACTTTTCCATAATTGTGCTCTAAGTCATTCTGAGGTGAGATGTCTAGAATTGCATGGAAAATCCCAGATGTGGTACATCATGAACTTCCACAATGGCATAATGATGTTTTTGAGATATTCTGGATAGTTTTCGGTTTGCCTTTTTGAGGGCTACTGAGCATTAAGCTGACACTGTTAGAGAACTGTCTGACATGACACCAGATATCTTGTATGCATAGCAATGTATTATCTAGGGGCTATTATTGTGCTAGGAAGGGTGATTTTTAACTGTGCAGCTCGTTGCATTGAGCTGTATCTACCATTTTTTCACCAGACATTCAGTATTGTCTGTGCCTTTTCAGTCAAACGTATATACAAATGTCCAAACTTGCCACATGATTTACTTAAATTTTGAATATCACTGATCTAAGCACTGATCCTTGAAATAACCTACATCACCTGTTATGAAAAAAAAAAGTGATTCTATCCTATCCTTTTTATTTTTTATGGAATCTTTAATTCACAAGATGGCCCTCTCTTTTATTTCTTGATGATACAGCTATTTGAAGATATTTATGTAAGGGACATTAGTAAAAAAGGTTTTCATATAGGCTTAGCTTATATTAATTATTCTTTCCAGAAGTTTCTTGACTTTTCAATGAGCTTTTGTAGATATGAGAGTAATTTAAGCACTATTTTAACTATTTCTCTATGTATTCTATTAATACTCTTACCTTACATATGTTAGTTCTTGTTCTAATGCAATTTTCACCTGTTTTCTAAGATTGGAATTCTCATTTTGTATCTATACCAACTTCTGTATTATGTAGATATGAATAACATACTAATTGCTCTAATACTGTACCTACTAGTAATGCTTCAAGGGATGAGAGTATGATCTGTCACATGTAAGTTGTTCATTAGTCCTGGAACTGAGTGAAATACTGTCTTGTAGCACGTTGGTTTTGCTTTGCGGGATGTAATTTGCTAAGAGATGGAGGGCTATATATTTGTGTTTACCTAAGCACAGAGCTATGCATTTCCACTGGAGAGAGCCAGGGTCAACCAAAACCTTATACCTCGATGGTTAACAATGCTTCACTCTGCTGAAAGGGACACTGGAGACTACTCTTCCCTTGAATGCTCACCCAACAATTTCTGATCCGGGTTAGACTCAGTTCTGTTGTTGACACAAAATTCTCAAAATGGAAGCCACCCGAGATTTTGGAATACAGGCACACAAGCATATTAAATGATTGTTAAGGACAGATTAATAGTAGTATGGAATGGGAATAACTGAACAGTTTTACTTGCTTTTTTTAAATGATAATGACCAAGGTGATAATTCCTTTTAAGCAGAAAAATCAGACATTGATCTTGTCTGAGCAGATACTGCAGGAATCTATGTATAAACCTGAAATTTTTTTATGATTATGGTTATTTACATGAAGCAGGCGGGGAGAGAAAGGTTCCCTTAGCAATTTTTTTTAATCTGGGTTTTTGCTAAATTCACAATATGAAAATTACTTGCCTCTGAATAATTGTTCTATATAAATATAGCGTGCAAGATTAAATTTAGCAATATAGAGACACAGAATTTTAACTCATTTAGAAAACCTCAATCCATCTCTTAATGAAGTTTCCATAATCAACTTATATGAGGGGAAAGATAATTAAGAAAAATCGATATTTAACAGTTAAAATGTGACTCTGTGCAGACCCCAAGACACTAGGAAGAAGAAAATTCCGTAAAGCTTTCCTTTAAAGAAAACTTTCCACTGTTATCTAGAAGCTAGTATTCAAAGTTCATTGTCACCAGTGGAGTAGTATTGGTTTTAATAGCAAAATTTGATTTTTTTTAATTATTGCTAGAAAAAATTACTTGGTTTAAGCTAAAGAAAAGTGTTTTGATACATTTTTTTTTTCCTGAAATAAGTTCCCAGTGGTAAGAAATTACAGATCAGTGTGAAATGTTGATTCTCTGTCACTGAAATATGTTCCGATACAGCAGCTCTCTCGACACAGAGCTGTCTGGAATGGTACTATGAAGTGCCCCCAAGGCAGTGCATATTCTTGAGTTGTTCATGGGCAGATGTGAGGAGGGGTAATTAATAACCTGCATTGCACTTGAAAAGATGTGATTTCCCATCCCACCCCCCCCACCCCCCCCATACCCCCCGTCCCATTTTCCCCTGTATAAGTTCTGCAGTAAAGCCAAAAAAAAAATTAAAAAAGAGATTTGGTATTAATAATGTTTCTAACCTTCTGAATGATTAATATTTAGATGATCACTTAGTACGAATGAGATTATGCAGTTCTGCTGATTATAAGACTTAATGGTGATAATGAACTCAAGGTTAAATAATGCCTATATGGCACCCTTCAGTGAGGGAGTTCAGATGTTATATACACATAATTAATTATGTTTGACAAGGCTAGTATTATAAGCATGAAAGTAATATGAAGGAAAAGCAAAATTTAGCAAAACCAGCATTTTGTCCCGAATTCAAATTGTGAGGAAGGCAGAAATGGGAGCAGAACCAAGCAGTCCTGAACCTCAGGTGCTCTCTTAATCACTGGACAGAAATACTTTATTAAACCAAGACAAACCACATTAAAAATAGAGAAATAGCTAACTCTGTACTCAAATTGCTATTCTCTTAACTTCAATTAGCTAAATGTGGGGGCGGAGTGAGTAAACATGAGTAAAACTTTGGGGGAGGCAGATTTCTTTTTTTTACCTGAATGTCACTTCAGTGACAGTGTTGAGGTATGTGTGGTGGACATGAAGAGACTCAGCAGCAGAGCACGTTCATGCGCCTTACAGAACTGCCCCTCGGATGGCAAAGGGTGCCTGCTGGGGAGACACAGACCTTGCTCCAACGTTGCTGTTCCGCTGCGTGAACAGGTTTCTGGCTCATGTTTCTTTGCTGACTTTGTGGTCAGCCAGCCTTTAAATGTGAACAGAGAGAGGCAGGGATTGTGGTCTTCTCATTTTGTTTTGGTTTATTTTGTTTTTTATTTGATTTCCTCAGAGCTTTATTAATGAATAGGATTTTAATTAGTCAAACTAGAAATACATATAGAGGTACAGTTCACTGCATGGATGCTGATTCCCAAAAGCAAAAATAAATGTGAATCATAAAATATTTTTAATTCCTTCTCTTCTTGTAGTATATGTAAAACCTTTTGATTTGAATGTATACTTTTTTGCTATTGTTACAAGAAGTGGAGAAGTCAAGGGGCAGGCAAGGAAGATATTTGTAACATGGAAGTAGAGATATGGCACTGCCCAGAATAATGGAGAATGAGGTCCCACTAAAGGGTGTTTTTACAAGACTCAATGCTAAAAAATGTTGCCTTGCACCATTTCCCCCCAGAACAAGCTGTGAGGTGAGAAGTCAGCCATTGCCCACTCAGTCCTGTGATGGGGATCTGGAAATCCTTCAGGCTGAGGGTTTTACACCTCTGAGGTATGGGAATCCCTTGCTCATATTTTCATGAACGCTTGATCTGAAGTGTATTCCTGCCAGTGGAAAACTGGGGAGTACAGTTAATCTGGATTAACACAGTCATGTCACCGTGTATTTACTGCTGGAGTCCAGCAGCTTGTCTCCTCTGGCCCTCGTCCCCCATGGGTCCCCAGGGGAGGGAGGAGGGCTCTCTGCACTCCTTAGCTGAGAAGCAGAATACATTCAGCTCTGGCAGTTCAGAAAGAGTGCAAATTAAGGTAAATTAGAAAATCATGAACTATTTAATACTCCTATTTCCACATTATTTATTCAGAAGAAATTTCAATTAACAGTGCTTTGGACTCACAAAGCAATTAACACCATCCCTTTCACGGCTCCCTCTACAGATACAGTGACATGCTCTGCAGAACAAAGGATTTGATCTTATGGGACTGAGATGCTGGTTGTGGTTTTGGTTCCCCCACCGCATTTACTTATCATTGTGTTAACATGTGGGGGGAAAATAGTTATAGTGCTGCATTCTGGGAAGATGTAGAAGGTCACAAAAATATATATAGATCTACATCCACTTCTGAAATATTTTCCATTGCTAACATTCAAACCATCCAAAATGATTGTCTCTTCTTTCCTCAAGGCTGTTTTGCCCTTGTCTCCCAGAGAAATAACAGCTGAGTACGCAGCTTCTGATTTCTACGTTTAGTTTGGTGCCAAATGGATCTACAAAACACAGATAATGGTTCCTCTGAAAGAGGACAAGTGTTCTTAGATCAACTATCAAGTATTTCATTGACGGAAAGATGCATTCTTTCTCAGTTCCATGGGGTTCAGGAGTCAGTTCTGGGATGGTGGATGCCTTTGTGCAAGACGGTTTGTTTTCTACATAGCTCTAATAAATACTGTAATGCTGAAGTAAATGCACACTTTAATTCTTCTAAAATATAATTTATACATTAGTTTCCATAGTAACTTGTCACTGCTGTGGCATGGTTGGACCTAGTGACATTTGTGAATATAGACAGTCAATTTGCACAATGATTTACAATGTGGCATTTGATTTCTCACTTAAATACTGTTTTTGTTGGTTATGGCCAGCTACCTTTATATTGAAATTGTTATATATTCCATAGGTATAAACTAGATGGGAAAATTAGTCAATGAGGTCGCTATATTTTAAAGCAGTAAGAACTGTAATCAAAATCTGTTTCTGCAGAAGGCTATATTGTCAAAATATACTACTTCGTCACATGGGAATGTTGTTTCTTCAGGGCTTGCTCCACTATTAAATAAAGATTTAAGTGTTTAGTTCTGAAGGAATCATCGCTTTAAACCAGGGACAATTCTCTGTGCCAATAAAAAGGTTGTGTACAATTTAGAAAGAACAAGAAAACAATGTTCTTGGCTCTAATTAGTTTTCTTGATATATAAGGTAATGTATGTCTCAAAAGGATATAAATGATACTAAAACTTCTATTTTGACATAATAAACCTTCTAAAGAATTACTGAGTTTAAATGAGAAATACATACAGTACTTGCAACCCTGTTTTCCACTGTTACGCTTGCAACTATTGTTGCATGTATCAGTACATGGAAGAAACTCTCATGGATTAAACCATGGGGTATTGGTGCTGCAAAGGTAACTTTTTTAATAGGCATCTTTATTAGGTCATGGAAATCTGCAGCAGTAGAACACTTTGGAGAAGAGCTAGTTAATCCCAGCATGTGTTTGCTGTTGTGGAAGGGAACTAACATAAAACTTGTCTAGTTCATCGAATCTGATAGCTGCAAAGTCATGATTTACCCAAGAATGATTTGACAAAGACATCCCAGTCCATGCTAATAAGGTTAGAATGGCGATTACCCATGATTTGATGCAGATTTGTCTGTGATTAGTTGACATTATTGTGAATATAAATTAAGCTTCTGTATACTGATCTCAAAGTCAGGGTACCGAATGGTAGTAAGTTTCATTTTTCAAAGCTTCAAAACTTTCTTTTGCTCATAGGTTTACTAGATTATCTGCTGGTACATGGGATAAAACCTGGATATATTGGAACAGTAGCTTCATATATGATTTTTTATTATAATATCAGTTTTTAGAATGTAAGTGACTAGTTATTCAGTTTGAGGAAGAAGTACAGAACAAGGAATAAACACCAGTGTGACTTAAAAGGATTTAAATTAAGGCAATACAAACTAAGGAGGGTAGGGAATATTTGTGCTGTGCATGTGTCCTGGTGAAAAAGGCCTCTATGGAGTTACCAGGATTCTGACAGTAATACAGACGGCAATACCAGCGTGCTCAGGTAAAGGCTTTTGTGTGCCTTCACTGTCGTGTAGCTACAGGCCTTGCATTTGCAGTTTTCCAGCCTGCCTTTTGTTTTCGGCTGTGTAACCTCATGTGTAGCTGCTGCAGCTGTGTTTGCCACGGGGGCCCTGGAACTGATGCACCTTGCTGTTGTCACGCCATCATTTCACGCCATCATTCCTGTAGTGCAAACCCGTGTGGGTTCTCATGGGAAACAACTGCTGCTAGGGTGAGAATTGCTGCACTCCTCCCCCCTCCTTTCCTAACTGTTTCCTATGCCTTAGTTTCTGCTTTCTGTTTTTCATTAGTGGAAAACAAAACTTTGCATGTAATGAAGCAGACAGGACTCCTTTGAATAGCTGATAAGTAATACATGTCCACAAAGGTGTAGGCACTAATCCCAACACCACAGTTGCACCTGATCAAGCACTTTGCAGTCAGCAGTAACAGCATCAGAAGTGATAACTACTGCTAGGGAGTTTGAGCCAAATCTAGTGAAAAGTGTATCAAACTGGGAGGAAGCATAGAAAAAAGTTCCTGCTGGCATCGCTACCTGCTGCATTGCAGAAGCCTGTTTCAGCATCCTCTCTGCAATAGCTTAATACCAGCTTATCGTTAAATTGCTATCTGAATTACAGAGCTAAGTATTGCAATTGTAACTGTGCCCAAATCACAGATAGCTGTTGCATTGCAAAGGGATGGAGGGATGGATCAGAGCAGGTTAGCTGAAAATATATGTTCTCCCCTCCTGCCTGCCTGAAAACTGTTCATTGTCCGTTGCATCTATTGTTTTTGTTCTCCATTTCATTCTCATTTGATGATGGAAGAATAAGAAATAATTTGTTCTTATGAGGTCAGTTGGAACGCCGATGGAGAAATAGACTGGGATTTTGTTTTGGAGGAAATTTTCTAAGGCGTTCAAATGTGATCTTCCTCTTTCATTCTTCCCTCACCTCCACCTCCACCCCCCAGTTGTCAGAAATAACTGGCCAGTGGAAATTACAGTGAGATTGCTGGACTTCCAGCAGCTGTACATTCATTTGTATTTTTACTTTACCCATTCTGAATGTTTACAGCTCCTGATGTCTGAAGGTTTAGCATGCTGTTACAAAAATCTGCCCTGAAAAAGAATTTGGGTTGAGGGGGGTTAAAATGTTGAATAAAAATTGAAAACAATAAAAAGTCACATCAATGAAGCTTCCCCTAGTACCTGACATGCTCGATTTTACTAGAGTTTCTTCATAATTTTATTTCTTACAAAAGATCTGCATGTACCTATATTGCAACTGTTGTGGTACTAAAAAGATCTTAAAAATTAACTTGAAAAAGGCGAAGTATGGAAGACTACTGAAGACTGGCTGTATCTTTAAGGAAGTGTGGAAAAAACAAGGGCAGATTAGAAATGAAGAGTCAAATTTTTATCTGTCATCCTTTTGCTATTTTACTATAACATCTCAGTTATTTGTAAAAAGAGGATAATGGGATGTCTGTTGGGTGGACTGGTTAGAATACGGTCATGTACACAAATTGCAGTGGTTCAGGAAGCTACTGTTTGTCAAATGAGTAGCAAAAAATGTTATGACTATTCCATCTTGTTTCAAAGCAAAATTAGATTGCTTAACCCCCCACGTGTGTTATACTTGGAAAATGGAGTGTATTTTACATGGACACGCATATTCCCAAACACAGAGTTAATGACTGTGACTTGAGAGATAAACTATAATGTCATCATATGAACATGGCCAATGATTTGTATGCAGAACTGTAACGCTCCTGAGCAGCTCTGTAATTCCTGTTTTCTAAATATACAGGCATACACCATGTGAGGATGCTTCTATGTCATAGGAGAACGTTGAGGCTAGAGTACACATATGCCGTTGCTAGCTACTAGCTTTTATGCACATTTTTTATGCAATATTAGTAATGCTGCTGTTGGAATTGCAAGTATGTATCAAAGTGACTGTTTTCAGTGTGGCCAGTTGATCGAGAAATTTTACTCCTTTAGTTTGCTTTTGTTAACAGTGAACCTAAAGGAATCTAAAAATTTTTCTACTATTCTGTCAATAGTGCTAAAATATTCTGGTAAATTTGTGCAATGTATTTTTCCATATTTGACAGTAAATTCATGTTTAGGAGTCAGAAGTTTTGGTTGCAGGTATTTGAAGCACTAGGAGAAAAGTTGTCTTGTTTCTGAAGTAAAGCAAATGCCCTGAGTAGCTTGCTTCTGTGCGGGATTCCGTCCACCCTCGTTCAGGGCTAACTGATGCTTGGAGGTTCTGGAAACTTTCTGGACAGTTCTCTTTAACAGGAAGGTATACCAGGCTTTGTTCTAATGTGCATCCAAAACTCACTTTAGCTAGAGAAATTAGGAACAAACTCTCATTTAAGCTTGCCAGATGTAATCCACAAGAAAGAGATAATGATAACTAAGTAATCCATAAGAAAGAGATAATGATAACTAAAACTTCATGGACACTTATTAACTAGGTGCTTGAGGCACGAGAACTCATGGTGTTCCTGCTATCCCACTCAGCTATAATGGTTTAGCGGTCAGAGCACTCTGTTCCCATTTTTTTCTGAAGGATGCATACCCACGTCTACCTTCCAGTCAGTGGACTAGGGAATTCAGTTTTTTATCAGTCTTAGTTTTGAAGTGAAAATACCTAATAGGTAGCCAATGCTTCCCCGAGCCTCTTTGCTCTATGTACATGTGTTCAGAAGATACTTTGGGAGTATCACATTTTGTATGATGGAGAGGCTGCAGTGCCTAATTCTTGGTTGTGGATACTACACTGCTGTTAGATAGACCTAGGATTTGTTAGAAGTAAAAGGAAACTAAGGGAGGAAAAAATGCAGCAGTGGTTAAGCACAGCTTTAATGAGAGAGAAACAGCCAGCACGACCTGGCTCTTCGGGTATTGTCTCCTCTTCGTCTCACAATCAGCAGGGGAAACAGTCAATTTTATTAGTTTTTCATCATTTCTCATCCATGGTTGCAATATTCTTACTTGGGTCAGGGTTGGATTCTGAATTGTTTAGATTTGGACTACTTAAAGTCTGGGTTAGATTTTCATTTCTGTGAACTGCATTGATATGCGTTTCCGTTACTGTACATTTCTGCCGTGTACCTTGTCCCCACGTCTATATAAACAAGATGTTCTTCAGTGAATATCTGAAGCTGTTATCTAAAGGATCTATTTGGTGATTGAAAGACTTCTGTATTTTAGACCTATTTCAAGAGATTAATGAAATACAGCATGTGAAATGCTGCACTATATAATATTCATCGATCACTGGACACCATACAGAAATGTGTAAAATATCACAATTTCAGGTAATTAGTGTTGTGAGTTATCTGAAAAAAAAATAAAATAATGAAAGAGATTTAGTTTAGCAAAGTATTTATTGCACTGTGATCAATAAGATGAAAATAAGTTTAGTGTTCAGATTTCCATTGAAAAACTGATGCAGCTTTGAAATCCATGCACCACGAAAATTAGTAGGTCTTCATTCTTTTAAATGGTATGTATACACATTAAAAACATATGCATTAGTGAAAATATATCAGTTTTCACTACGTATGTTTTTATACTGCCATGCCTTGGTGGTTGCTGCATCATTTTTTTTTTTTTTTTACTACAGAATGTGGCATATGTAATTATAAGGGAAGGCACAATTACAAATTGCATGCAATTACATCCAAACAAGTAAACAAAATAAAACTACATTCAGCAAGCTAAGGAATAGCTGAAAGCCTTTTAATGGAGGTGCCAAAGATAAGCTTTTGCAGCTCTACAATTTGCCAGTCAAATTGTTGTCATTTAGAACTTCTCCACAGAAGCTCAGACTGGAGCAAATGATTGGCAAATGGTCTTTCTGAATTATTGTACGCTGTTCTGATTTGTTTTCCTGTTTTATTCTTTACAAGATCTTAATATTTTCAAAGTTGAGAACTTGTGTATTTTTCTTTAAACATCCTTATTCTGCACATTTCGTGAAGACAGACACATTCAGTGTGAGGGGGCACATCTTGGGAAATCAGTAATATTTTGAAGGTGTGATTGTAATAAAACAGCTTTATGAGTTTTTAAATAGATTGCATGAAAGAGGGTAAATACAGCATTTATATTGTTCAGAAGTTTATAACTGAAATAGTTCTATCTTTTGGATCTAAATCAATGGGAGAAGTAAACAAAGCTGCAGAGATAGTCATGTTCTCAGGTATGGACAGATCCTATTCTAAAGAAATGAAATTTTGGTTTTAACACTGTGGAGGATTTCTTTGCTGTCTCGTATGCAGTTAGTGTAGCTGCAGTGTAATGATCGCTGGCTAGCACTCCGGGACACGCAGATCAAACAGATGTGTTCTCTTACCTGTTCTACCGTGATATGCAGCTGTCTTTCCCATAGAGCTACAACTGCCCTAATCGAATTTCTGATGGTTTCTTGTGAAGAGGAACAGATTCCCACACAGGATGCTTTTTGGTTTATCGTTTTATAAAGGATTAAAAGTTACTGGGGGGTGGGGTGGTAAAAAGGGAGGGCTGGTGTAGGGATTCTTCCACATCCCTTTACCAAAAAAGAATAGTAAAGTTTTTCTAGCCTATCCAGACACAGTCAGAATATTTTATGATACCATGGAATGCATTCCACAGCTGCATCCTCTCGACAAATAATCCTCCCTCTCCACCAGCAGCATACTTCAAGATAATTGGCTGAAATTTTCTTAGCAAATAAGTATTTGACCAATTAAAGCTGTTAGACTGCATAGTAATGAACTGTGAATAGATTTTTAATTCCTGTGCCCTCCTGCATGTTTACACATGGAGGGAAGATAAAGAACATCTTAAACTTGTTGAACAAATAATTTCTTTAGAAAGCACTGAAAAGATGCAGAAGTTTTTCGTTCTGCAAACACTTATGGAAAGAAAATGCTATTTAGATTGATGCTTAAGGGAGAAAAGGAGTAAAATGAGGCGAATACTGACATAACAGATTTATAGATTTTC
The DNA here is from genome assembly GCF_023634085.1 of Falco cherrug. Classification (NCBI taxonomy): domain Eukaryota; kingdom Metazoa; phylum Chordata; class Aves; order Falconiformes; family Falconidae; genus Falco; species Falco cherrug. The sequence continues at coordinate 38,066,127 of NC_073704.1, read as the reverse complement.
TTTTAGACAAGGAGGTTTTTGAATTTTTTTATTTTTTTATTATTTTTTTTTTTTTAGTTTATTTACTCAGTCATGTAGTAAAAGATTTTCTGTAGAAGTCAAGACCTACAAGTAAGCGCCTACCCTGTTCTGGGAAGAACTTCTATGTAGCTCTCACTATGTTCAAGCTACTGTAACATACTATTCAATTAAATTATACATAAAATAGTAAGTACATATGGCATATTTCTCCTGCACCTGTGTAGAAAATAATCACATAGTTTATATCAATATTAGATTAACAGTATTTTGTTCAAGCTGTGGAGCGTGTCACCAAGTCTCTGCTTTGTTAACTCTGAAGAAACCAGCAATGGAGTTCCTTCAAGTTAGAGCATCTTTAAAAGGACATACTAATTAGGCAGTAATAATCTCATACTTGAAATATTTTCGTTGATGACATTTAAGATGAGTGGGCAAGCTGCTGCAATGATTTATGAGTGCTGTTGGAATCTGGGGGGGGGGAAGAACCAACCAGGAACTATAGGGAGAAAACCTGCTTGCTTATACATTAAAGAAGTAAGTAGATAACTAATAATGGAGGTAGAAAAACACATCAAATCTAAGAATAGATGACCAATACAGGAATATCTGCAAAATAAACAAGATAGTGGGCAAAGAAGTATTAGCAAAAGCAGCAGAAGCTAAAGACAAATGCCAAAATATTTCTAGTGCAAGAGTGGAAAAAGTAGCTGAAAGCATAGGATTTATCAGACTGAAACAATTGCACTTTGCTGCATCATGCTCTGCAGTAATTTGCCTGTAGGACAGAAAAATATCTAGTTTTGAAATCAGATGGAAATTAAAATGTCGCACTGTCTCCTATGTTCTTGTTTTGGGTAAGTTTTTTGACAGCTGCCAATGTTAGGAAAAGCTTCCTATCATAGTGCCTGTAATTTGAGTTAAGAAAAATAAATGAGAAGTAAGACTTCAAATCTTGTTTCAGGTTATACATGGTTGTAGATTTATCTATTTTTTTCTGAATAGTTTGCAGAGAAGTTGCTTGGACTTCAGTAGTATGAACTTAAACTAAAGGTCATTAAAAATTTAAATACATGAGAGAGTACAGATTTAAGATCAATGCACTTTAAAATACTGTTAAGAATCTCATCGCTTTTCCTTAGTATCACATTAAAAAATTGTGCTTAAAATTAAAAAAAAAAAAAAAATAGGTCTACATTTGATTTCTGCATAACTCACTGATACCTCAAATTAGGTGTTCAGTAAAACGTCCCCAAAGGCCATCTAGCTGATTCCTAGTGTTGGTTCTCCCAGGCTTTGAATTTGCACACTTCTGAAGTATTCTGCAGTGTTTGCTCTGAATGCAAACTCTTCGGCCACTGATATGATGAACCACCATGTGACATGTCATATGGACAAGTTCAGTTAAGATTTTAGCTTATCCAATGTGGTACTGATTTCCCTTAAATACCCCATCGTCTCCATCCTTGCGCTGACATTAGCTCTCACTTGACCTCCCTGGGAGCTGACAGGTCTTGCTCTTGTTAGCAAGTGTTGATCTTTACTGATGTTATTTTCCCTGTATTAATTTTCTTCCCACTTTGCTCAGATTCTGCCTGCTACAAGGCTGTATCGATGTTCAGCCCATGGATGTGCCCTTAAGTGAATAAAGGGAGCTCTAGATCTCTGAACAAACTTCATAGAATAAATATTAGCAATTTTTCAAAACTAGCTTTTACTATTCTGTCAAATTGTTATCCGCCCCACATGCGTCTGTTTAAATACAGAGAGACTGTGTTGAAATGGTGCAAATTTTTTTAGTTCTGTAAGTTAATGATATTTTGTGATTATCATATATATTAGGTTTTACAAAATTTGGGAGGATGGAATGGAAGCAGGGGTGCGAGGAGGATGGGGGGCTGTTTTTTTTTTTTTTTGGGAATTTATTTCACCCCTTTTTCTTTCATCTCTTGTTACTCTGAATAGTAGAATCTTTCATCAGTCTCACACTCAATGTTTTGATCAAGTTTAATGCTGAAACTGATTAATCCTGTTGTGGAACTACAAAATTAAGAATAAACAAACAGCACAGAAGTTTTGAAAGCTGATTCACTCAGCAGTGCAATCTTTCTTTCACCTACTCAGTACTCGTGGGTTTTTTCCTGCTATAGAGGTAACTACTGTTCTTCATCCTTTCTGCTATTGCTGTTTCTCATCTTCTTAAAATGATTTCACATACGTAATTTTGTATGTTTTCACTGACATTTGCCTTTTTCTTTTTGAAGTCTCTCTCCGTTACTGTACAGTAGTGGCTTTGCATGCTTTCTCCATGCCTCATCTAATGCAGAAAGAGAAAATTCAATGATGGGCGGACTTCTCTATTCACTCTGTACTCTCCCTTTCATAATGTTGATTCTTCTGCCATAAAATCAGATAATGTAACCAATAAGCAAAATAACCCATCTGTATACCTACCTGCCTACCAATCTGCCCATCTATTTATTTTCCTACATACCAGAATGGACAAGATTCTTTCCATGTCCTGAAGACCAATGTGACATCTTGCCCTTCACTTATAACTTGTAGTTTGCAAGGATTAACATTTGCCTTGCTCATTTTCTAGGGGAGAGAGAGAGGTTTTGATAAAATTAGGATAATTAACCCAATAAGAATCAAATTATGTAGTGTAGTTCTAGAATTTGGGATGATTTTGACTTACTGGAATGTTTGATAAAATGCAGCTTATTTATAGAGGTTAATTTCGGGGTTGTTTTTCGGACAGGCTCGTGTCTACTGAGGGAGTAGATTTTATATTGGAGAGGGGTAGGTAATTTTTTTCCCCCTTTTTTTTTTTTAAGGTTTTTGTGTTAAGCACCAAAACAGGGTCAGTGCTCGACCGCTACACTGGCCTAAATAATAAATGTCAGGGAGCTCATGTGCACTGAGGGACTTGTTCTCCTGAGATTAGATCTCTGTTCAGCAGCTCACTGAAGCTATACAAAAGACCGATTACAGTCAGATCTGACAATCATTTGAATCTCTGTGCATGTCAACAACTGTCCTCAGATCAAGAGTGACAGATCTCTAGCTGTATGAAAGCAGATGTCAAGTCACTCAAGCAGTCTTGCCAGTTGTTGAACATAGATAAGTTGTAAACCACTTTAGGTCAAGGGGAAAAAAACCCCACTCTTGCGAGAAGGCACAGGGAGAGCTAGGTGAAAAAGTGAGATAACAGCTGGAAAAGCAGCTTGTAAAAAAATCTATTCTTTCAAAGCATCAATAAGTATAAAGGTGTTTTGATTTTCTACTTTAATTAATGCAGCTGCTTGTGATAATGCAGCCGTCAAACGAGCAGTCTGGCATAAAAATTGTCATCTAAGAGACTGAATTAGTGGCTACAGCATTGCTACCGGAAAAAAAGATACAGGTTTGAAGGATGGCATGCTTGGCTGAATAGAAGATGCTTGCAAGAATCAAACGTGATAATCCGTTTCTATGACATGCAGTGCACCGTTGCATTCCAGGATGAACATGCTCAAGGGATGTCTGAGATTACGCTGACTTCCCAGCATCACCACACTATTGGATTTTGCTCCTGTCTGGTTTGTGTAAAATGAAACAGAGCAGTAGTCATAGTGCCTGCAAAATTGCATAGAGGAGGCAGAAGAGGTTTAATTACCTACAGCTTTGTACTAGGAAGCTGTTAGAAGACATACCAAGAATTAAGGGTTTGCCAGCTCTGTGAGTGTATACATGTGACTGTGCCTCTGACTTTCAAACAGTCTTTGATAGGGAGATCTATACTTCCATAAAACCCGGAGGGAGGGAAAAAAAAAAAAAATTGTTTTATGTCATTTTCAAAACTTGGAAGAAAAAATGGGGGGGGGGGGGGGGGGGGGGGGGGAAGTACTCCTTTGTTTATGAGGCAGTTTTGCCAAGTTCAGTGAAGGCATAAAATCGATTTCTCTCCGTTGAAAACTGCTTTTCATTTCACTGAGTTGTAACATGTGCATGATGGGCTGGGGGGTGGAGTTGTCTGTCAAGGATGAAATAACTCTTGCTGCCTCACTTGTTCTTGCTTTAAAAGTTGCCTACCTGATGACACTATCACAGCTCATATGGGAAGCAATGGGAGGTAGCAGAAGGTTCCAAGCCCTTATGAAAATTGTTTTCTTCAGTTCACATGCATGCTGTATATAAAAAAAATGTATGTAGTCTGTTGAAATGGGATGATATCCTGCAAATTAAGGTAAATAGGGTTATAAACCAGGAAAGACTTGCAGTGTAAAAAAAAACAAACAACCACCCGAAAAACAACCAAACAAAAAACAGAGCCAAAGAATGAATGTGGCAACAACCAAGTCTCTTTCTGTAAGTATTTATCCTATGGCATGTGTCCAGCACAAAGCAGATGGTATCTGAAATGCTGAACAATTTAAGCTACAGGCTGAAGAAGTCTCGGTTTGCCCATTAAAACAAAGCAAAACAAAATTATTTTACTTATTAATCTTACTGATGTTGTCTAAGAGCCACACTAAGGGACAATGCAGATACTTAGGATGTAATCTCAAAAAGATGAGCTGGTGCAAGACAGAGTTACATTGCTATGTTAAGAATTGTGTGATTGTCTTGGAATATGTGGAGGTTGTTGGTGAATGGGAGATGCTGAATGTTGAAACAGACACATGGCATGGACAGTATCAGTTTTAATTAAATATTAGTGAGAAAAGTGCAACATCAAAGAGCACAGAATGATCCAGTGGCTAGAGTTTTCATCAAAGATGTGGAAAATTCAATTTCATGTGTTTCTTCTGCTCTAGCTGACAAATCTCACCTAGATTACAACATTCTGGTGACCATTTTCACAATTGATAAACTTTTTTATTCTTCCTACTTCATTTCTATTTGGAAATGAGAAAGTAAGCTTGTAGTATTACTAATGAAGATTAGCAACAGAAAATGGAAACATCTCAAAAAAAAAAAAAAGGCATAAACCTGTATAAATGAGAAAAAATAATTCAAAAGTCTGCCTGTATCTTGTTACAAAAATCTTATTTGTTTTTACTGACATCTGTTGGGAAATCTACTTCTCCAGAAGATGAAAGATGCTAAAATGCACAGTCTGCTGGAATTGCTGTGGCACAGGGACTAACTGAAGCTGATGCAAAGAAAGATGCAGGAGTGTTCAGAAAAATGAAATCTTGGTGGTAAATAGTTCTAGAAATGAGATAAAATAGGCAGTCTAAAGGAGAAAAAATTATAGCACGTGGTTGGTGCACTGATACACCATTGTGAATACACATCAAGAGGGAAAACCGGTATCTAATTAATATTTAGATTTCTTCCTTCAGCTATAAAAGGACAGTATTTGTATAATTTGCTGTTCATGTTCAGAAAGGAAGTGTTCTTCTGTGAACTGAAAGTCATCCTATGAAATACCTGTGCAGCAGCAAACCTGGCAGTTCTGCACAACAGACCAAGCATGAATTCCATTACCCCTACAACATGGCTGTGCTGAAAGCAAAGCTTGCTTATGCTGCCCAAAAACTGTGTAAAAGTCAAACTGTATAACATGAAAGAGGATGTTCAGTACAGCAATTAGTCATCAAATAATGTAACACCTCAATAAGAAGCTGAATGAATAACAAAATGCTGTGCTTGTCTTGAAATCCACTTGTTAAACCACTTAAGGTCCTGGTAGTGGAAGCAGGGTATTTCAGTAGTGTGATAAACAGACGTTGTGGTAACATGTGAGTCATGGAGAATATAGGGGTTTTGGAAACTCAAAATGTCTCAGATTGAAGTATCTAAAACATAGGTTTGTGCTTTTAGGCGCCTAAGTCTGTGGACTTGATTGTTTCAAAATCATGGCATGTTCTCCAAGAGCTTAATTGGGAGCTAAGGAAGGTAACTTAGATCTCTGATTGAAAATCTTTCAGGTGATCGTTGCACACGTCTGCACACCATTAAATATATCAGGGAAATAACGTGAGTACCAGTGAGGTTTTGGAACTTTTATGGAGCTCTACAAGTCTTCCTCTTGTTTGTCTTTCTGCATATAAAGGTGCCTCATGGCATCAAATAATGTACTGTATGTAAGACCTTTTCAACAGATTTAAGGAAGAAGCTGTTTCTTATTCATCAATCAAATCCTTTCAGCAAATGTAAGTCTTTAAGAAAAGTAGTGCACAAAAATGTTATGGCAAATGTAGATCTTGAGGTTTGGGTCGTGTCGTTTTTTTTCTTCCCCCATTAGCTGCTTGCGTCTGTTACCTACTCTACAGTCTGTCATGCTGGCTTATACTTCCAGTGTTACTTTGACTATGCAGATAAGTTTGTGCTAGTACCACTTTTTTTTAATTTTATTTTATCTTTGATATCTATACTTACTGATGGATCCTGTAGCTACTCTGTAGGCACTGTGATGGGGGGAAACTTTTTAAACTAATATTCATGTGACATGCTGCCTGGAGGAAAGAGCCTCACAACTGTTGTTTTATGAATGTAAATGGGAGAAGCACTTCTTTTTAACTGTAGAATAAAGTCCTTGTAATTTATTTGGATACTGGTTCATAGGCTGGGAGGTTTACTTGTTACTGTTCTGATAAAAGAGGATTACCTTTGAGTAAACCTGATACAAGCAAAGTTGAGGAATAATGAAATCTGAAAATGAGGGAATATATTTGCAAGTTAAAATGGGGCCAATATTTTTGTGCTGTGATTTCAGCTTTAATAACTTTCTTCTAATGTGTAAAGTAAATGCACCAGGGTAAAACCAGTGGAAGGCAAAGAGAGGAATGTGAACAGCAGAAAATGAGTCAGGACTAAAAAAGGACTTAAAAGTAACGGAGTTTTTGAAATAAAAACTCAAAAAACAAAGACCACCAGGAGGCAGAGATAACAAAAGATGGGAGGAAGGTCCCCCAAACAGCATACTGAACTTTTTTTTTTTTTTTTTTTTTCCATAAAAGCATCCACAGTACAATAGCAGAGAGAAACGGAAACATCACTCTTCAAGTATTTGTTGTAGTTAAGAGGTCCAGAGGCTGAGACCATTCTTCATGGTGTGGGCTTCTCTTTTTTAATAATCTCTAGCATAGGGAAAAAGCTAAAAGCTTCTGTGGGAAAGAACAAGAATAAAAGTTACATTTAAACCACTTCCTCCAACTCCATTGTTTACTTATACTCTTTATAATTGAGACATGTATGTCAAAGATCAGGAAAAAAGAAATTTCCAACATTCTTTTTAAACGGAAACAAATTTCAGTAGCACAAGAATGAAACATCATTTTTGAAACAGCCAAATGGGGATAAAAAGTCATCCCAGCTACTGATCTCCTTAACTGATCTTTCTGAATTTAGAAGGGCATAAAAACATTCACAGGCCAAATGGGGCAATCAACTGCCACAAATTGATAGTGAAACAAATACTGTCAGGTTTGAGGTCTGTTTTTAGTCAGAGAACAAATGCAGGTTTCACTAGGGAGAAGTTTGATGATTATTTTTTTTTTCTTTATGCAAGACTAACAAGGCAAAAATGGGTACTTTGCCACAACATTAAGATCCCTACAGGCTTTGTACTAAAATAATACGCACGTTCAAACAGCATACTGCTGTGGAGTATTTGCGCAGTGAATAGCTCTCAAAAAGGAGACTGTAGTCATGTACCTACCCCTGTCTTTTTCCAGTAAAAGTAAAAAAAAAAAAAAAAAAGACAATACAAATTCTTCACACTATTAGCAATTTCCATTCTTCTTCACGTGCAACTCAGTTAATTGTCTAGGAAATAAGAAAATATATTCAGTTTTCTCCTTGCCTTAGGGCTGTAAGAATCAGCATTTGTATAGCTGCAGCACTGAAAGCCCAGGTTGATCCCAGCTGGAGTTAATGATCAAAACCTAATTTTAATTAATATAAAGTTTGTTTGTGGCAGCTGAGCTATCATGTCTACCATGCTGCTTGTAGTGTCGTAAGCACACACCTCTGTTTTGAGCTCTCTCAGGTATTTCTACACAGTTCTGCTTGAAAGTGAAAATGAATGTCACGCTTATAGGACTTTTCCGGACTCAATATTGAATTTAGTTGTCTAAATTTCACCTACTTTCACTCCACATGCCTTATGTGCTCTGCATCAATACCCAGAACTTTTTAAGGTGTGGGAAGCTGTGAACAGACACAAAAATAAATGTTTGCAAAATGTCTGTAAAGCTAAATATCTGTTGATGCTATTGATTGGTTTACATAGGAAGGAAATAAGAGACATTGATGTGTCAGAAACTGACCATTAAAAAAATATGAGTATGCGATAACTAAAGTCACATCCTGCTCTTGTGGAAGTTGGTTAAGGTTAATAGGAGTTGAGCATGGATTAAAGCTAAGCAATGCTAAGAGAAGGAACACAATTATGTTACTTTTTAGGTCCTAACCCAGGAATATTTGGTACAAAGGCAAACTGTTGAGATTAATAGGATAATATTGTCAAAGCAGCAGCCTTTAAATGGAATCCTTTAAATATATATGTCCTAAAAGTCCTTAGGAATATATTCAGGTAAAATATAAATATTACAATCTTTTCATTCTGTGGTGTTTTCATCAGAATAAATTGACTTTTGTGCTTCACCAAATGCCAAGAGCAAAGCAGATAGGTTCAATAACCACAAAAAATGTCTTGAAATTATATTCAAATAAATGAACTACTTCTATAATCTGACTGTAAAAGAGTGTAAATAATTCTGACAGCTTTCAGCCTCATCTATTTATCTTCTGTAGTTATCAGATACATAATTTCTGTCATTATTTACTCAACCATTGTAGACGTTAAAAGAACCCATACAACCAACCAAACAAAAAAACAACCAACAACAAAAGCAACAGTGGTACCCTAACAGTGTCTGTTATGTACTGTCACTTTCCTGGAGAAGTTCTTTTTATTTAAAGTGAACAATAAATGTCCCTACTCAAAAGGTACTAAAATTGCAGCACTTATTCTGAGCTGCAGCAAACCTATCCATTTTATAGGTATTGCTCATTATCAGCAAGAATTAATGAACGTGGAATGACTAGTACTATTTAGGAACCACATCTTAAAGTTTTTGTTGGGTTTGGATTTTTTTAATAGAAAAATGGTCAGTTTGATGTTGCTAGTGTCAGCACTGTTATTGAAGGCCAGGTTTCTGTAACCATAAAGGCAAAACTCTGTATAGGAGTGGAAAGTACCAAGCTCATAACACAGAATTCATGCATACCAAAATGGCCTAGGTCTGTATTGCTACAGGTAAATTAATGGAAAGAATAATGTTTCTTTACTTAATGCTTGGTAAAGGTGTTGGTTTTGGTTTTTTTTCATATCATCATGAAATTAGAGGGACATTTGTATGATTTTCCTGTCTAAATCTTAAGAGATTTGGTTTTAGATCTCTACAAGAACTTGACATGTCCAGTGATAAATAATGGGGTTTTATGCTGAATTTTCCTGTAACTGTTGAGTCACAATATATTAGGACAAGACAGTAAGAAAGCTCTAGACAGAAATTCCATTTATATATTAAAGACAGAGTAGCATCTTATATAAGTAGTAGTCTATACAAATATATTATTTTAAAGAAATATTATATATAGAACCAGCATACTACAGATCTTGTTTATGAACGATTTTGACATTTTCTTGTCTCTGATGTTTGAAAGCATTACAGTTATTCACCTGAATGTATTTCTAAATTTTGATTCTCAACATTTAAAGCCTAATATTGGGGTAAATGGTCTTAACATCTATCATCAGTCTGGCTCAGCATGCTCTGTTTTAGTTAACTGGAAATCTCTTCACTACTAGTCCTACTGTGAAAGAGCTGCTGAAATGCTTTTAATAAACTGGTTTTACGACTGTTAAAAATACAAGCATATCTTCATTTCTGTCTTCAACACACTAATTTACCTAATTACCATAAACTTCTATTACACATACATAAAATCTTTCTAAAAATAGTATGACCAGATCTTAAGACAAACTGTGTTCTGTGTCCATTTTACTATGGTTTTTTTTTTTGCCATTTCATATAGATTTACATGGAACAGGTTTGAATCAGTTTCATAATTTCATAACAAGAAGCTAGTTTGAGGGCTGTTATGTTTTATTTTTTGGGGGGGTTGGGGGGTGTTTAATTCTGGGTAAGTTGTAAAGCTAGAATTTTAATAATGGTTTGGATCCATTGAAATATGATGTTATATAAAGCTTTTTTCCATCATTTTGGAGTATAATTTTTAAAGACATGAAACACACCTCTGCTAGAAGTTGACGACTACCAGTAAAGGTTGTATTATTTAGTAAGTACTGTTTCAAGCCCCCCCTTGATGGAAGTGATTTCCCTAGTCACAAATTATGAATTTTGTGGCTTAACAACACTACTTTATTGAAGAAAGAGAAGGATTGAAAAGATCATAGAATAGTTTGAGTTGAAAGGGAGTGATCTCTGCAGTGATACATCTTCAGCTAGGCCAGGTTGCTCAGAGCCCCGTCCAACGTTACCTTTAATGTTTCCAGGAACGGGGCATCAACCATTATGGTGTAGAAGGTGAAGTACAAAACCCAACTACTTACCTTTTTTCAGTTAAGCTCCTTCTTGAGAGTAGGTTGCTTTCTTCTCTCTCTACAATACCTCCTGACAGCATTCCTTGGCAGGTAGAAAAGCCTCGAGTAAGTCACACCTCAGACTTGCACAAGTTGCTTTTACTCACGTTGTAGTGATCCGTTGCATTCAGGCATAACGGGCTTTGGTCAGGCAGCTCAGGTTGCAACTGAATAATTTCCTTAGGTTTATGGTATTCTTGCTTTTAAAAGCAATGCTGCCAGCTACGGTGAAAGATGGAAAGCTGAACAAGTTTGGGGTGATTGTGTTCCTGTGCTCGGTAGGGATTAGCATTCGGGTGTTACCCTTGACTTCGCTGTGCCTCTTCCCAAGTCCCTCTGCTTCTGAACTCCCTTTCATCTTGAGCCCTCTGAAGTGTTTAGCTCTTCTAAGATGTGGTTCAAAGTTTAAAATACATTAGACACAATGAAAATTCAAGGTGTTCTGTTCTGGAAAACAGTGTTATTGGCTGATGAGGGAGAAAAAGTCTCTGTAGTCTCCTTGGAGGCAGAACTCAGCAGGCAACTGAACCCCAATCCCCCCACCCTGCCACTGTTTTTCCTCTATGTTTCTTATTGAATTGTTCTTGCGCTCCTTCGAACTGACCAGACTGTAATGCTGTCCCCTTCACTTTGTGAGTATTCTGTTACAAGCCAGGCATGCACTGTGTTTGGACTGGTTATTATAGTGGCAAACTACCAGTTTTGTTTCAAACAACATTATTATATGGAATTACTTCGAAACCCATGTTTTGAAGCATTACTTCTGATAAACCAGGGGCACCACCCCTTTGCAATTTTGTCTGTGTGCGAGCAGAAGCCTCCAGGAGTTGCTGAGCAGGTGGATAAGGATCTTGGCTCTAGGTGTTTTATTATTCAATCATATCTGAGGTGGCTTGGCCTTGAATACAGCAAGATCTTGCTTTACAAGGCATGGAGCTGAATGAGCTGCAACTTTCCCATGAATTTCATTAATACATAGCCAATAATGGGGGAAGATATGGCTTGAAAGGGCTAGAGACTGTTGACTTGTTCACTGAGATTTACTGTGTTTGCTTCTAACATGAGTTCTTTGTCTGCTTCCACTGTGCTGTTATCTAAAGGCACTTTGGGTTTTGTGTTCTAAAAAAGATTACATCCAAGGCTGAATCATGTTAAATAATGCCTCTATAGAATTATTCTAGGAGTACAAAATCGGGGAGGGAAGCTTATTTTATTTTGCAGCTGGTAAACATATGAAACTAATTTTCTCTCTTAATTGTAGTACCTATCACACTGCAAAGCCTTTTAGAAGTCTCTGAGAACTACTAATTTAACATTTCCTACAAGTAATACAGGATTTTTTTACCAGCTCTTCAAATTTTTTTGTCCATATGAGTTTTGGTTCACATATATTTGTGTCTAAGGAAGCAAGGATGTGGATATGTTGTGAGAGATGGAAACTTTACTCTGATATGCACTACAACATATATTACTTTTTGTTTGAAATTAAAATCATTCCAGGTTCCAGGTCAGTTTATAGTTATTAGCAAATACTGAATCAAAATAGGACCCTCAATATCTATACAGTATGAAGCCCTGTAATTTTTATCTTTTTGACACAGTGTATACTCCAACAAGCCTGATTAAATCTTTTATAGTGTTAAATTTTATACTTAGAACAATTAAAAGTGGTTCTCATCATTTCAGTGCATGACTGCAGAAGAAGAAACGAGTCACACAATTTATTTTAATTAGATGTAATTTACATTTATGTGTCTGTGTACAAAATAAAAATGAATAAATTTATGATTGCGAGCTACCTAGATAATTTTAAAAATGCATGAGATATATTTCTAAGTTACTGCAGTAAAGCTGAATTAAACATATAAAATAATCTTTAAAATGAATAAGTAATGGAAATTTAATAACTTTTTTTTGGGGAAAAAAAAGGCACCAAAAAACTCAAATACTTAGAAAATGTTGGCCCTCTAAGCTAAATTTCCATGTTGTTATAGAACAGTTATGCATTTTAATGGTAAATTTCTACCCCAAAATCATAAATAAAACATGCATGTCTATACTAACACCATCTATTAAAAAGTCTTAACATATTGCAAACTAGGTGGAAATTTTTTCATCTTTGAAAATAGAAGTTTAGGTATCGGTGTATGTTCTAGTCCTTGTTTTTAAAACACTTGTGTTTTATGGTCTACATCTCATCAAACCTATGAAATGTCATGTTATTTGGGAATTGAGAATTTCTGGGTTTGATTTCAAGTTCTAGTGATGCAAACACAAACTTAGTAAATTCTGTTTGAATCCATGTTAATTTCTGAGGTGTTGCGTGGGTGCATAAATGGTCATAGGATGTGAGACAAGGAAGGATTTCCATAAAAATTTTTAGAGATACGATCCAGTAAACAACTCCTCCTATTACCTTATTTTAATAGAATTTCTGCAGTCTAATGAAGAGCTGAGCTGGAACACGATAGAATGTAATGTATAGAGATGGAAGATATGTGTAAATATAGTCAAAGACAGTTTTTCTAATGTCTAATAGAGCTCGTATACTGCAGAGATTCAGATACTCTATTCGATGTTGTATCCATGTGTTCTATTACACCACTGTATTGTTCTATAAAGAACATCTACATGTGTATTTCCACGGACATTTATACACTTTGGATATGTAAATACAACGTAAGTGTTGTTGTGTTACAGTATTGCTGGTATTAGGTACTTTAGTTGTGTAATTAACACTTGTTTTGTTCAGCTCATTACCATTTTTATCAAACTGAGACTCTATTAGCAGCCCATTCTGTATTGCACATAGACATCGAGTCATTACAACAGTTGACACAAGACAGCCTTGAGATGTGTGACACTAATTAACTAAAAATCTCCTAAGTAAAAATAGGTTCCTTATAACTAATGAGGAATGACGGTGTACAGGAAACAATATTCAGTTTTTACTTCATTGATCATAAAGTATTACTGTAGTGTATTGTAGTAAATCACACACACACACACACAAAAATCTGTTAACAAAGCTTTTTAGAAGTACAAAGAATATGTTTTTTGCTTCCTGAAAACAGAACTTTTTTTCCCTCCTTTTCCTGAAATCTTCATAGACTAATGTTTGTGAATCCATTCTTCAAAAATAACCAGGGCATATAAAATTTCAGTGGTTTTGCTTATGTATAGGATGTACAAGGACCTTCCATTTAATCTGATACACCCTAGGCACAAGAGCTTAGTAAAAGTGTCTTTTAGCTTTTTAATTTTTAGTGACTGTAGCGAAGGCCATAAATTCTTTCTCATTTGTTGTCTGTATGGTAAGTTTTACTGCACAAGTTGAAGCTGCGGTCATTGAGCAAGTATATAAAAGTACTAAAATTCATTGATGCATAACTATATAATGCTGGGCAGTTGTGATGGAAGATTATAATAGTTAGAATTGTTTTATTGTTGTTTTTAATAAAATACCACTAAAACACTGAGGTTTGCAAGACAAGATAGAGACCTGATTCTTTTAATAATAGTTTATGCTACATGTGTCATCTTGTGGGTTCTTCATTTTCCTTGCTTCCAAACAGCAACCTGTTTTCTCTACAGCTAGATACTTTTATTAGTATTTTCTGACTGCAGAGAGGGCTTTTTATTGATAGTTCATGTGATATAATGCATTTTCTTCCATACTATGTAATTTTGCAAGGTTACTTTTTTCCATTTGTGACATTCAAATGATAATTTTAAGGGTGAAATTTAGGAATATTTATGAAAAATCAGAGGTTTAAAAACAGTGTGATACCAACTTATACTAATTATATTCACAACTCAAGGATATTAAACGTTGAGGAATGGGAAAGTGTGATATACCATATTAACATGGTAGTGGGTCATACATACTTTTTAAAGGAAGTATGTTTATCTATGTATGCATGTATTTATATAGTCAGTAAAATGTTGATAGCTCTTAAGTCTGGGACAATGAAAGGCTGATAAAATTTACAGAAAAAATGTGTTTACCAGCATCTTATGAAGCAGTAGGGAGAATAAAAGGTTTTGATCTAAGCGATAGGCAAAACTTAAGATATTTAGATTAATTTTAATAAAGGCCGGAATTTTATAATCTGTTGTATAGGGGTGGAAATGTTTTAGAAATGTGTGATATGCAAAGTACACTCAGTTGACTTATTGTGAAAAGATGCAGTCCTGCTGGCAATATCAATAAAGATACCTTTCCTGACACCTGAAAAAATGCAAGCACGGAGAAAAAAATCACATTAGAACATATTTCTCTTTTGGACTTTAAGTCCTTTTCAGTTTCTCTGTGAAGTATAGTTATGTGTCTGCCTGACTCTCTCCCCTTAACTAATTTTCATTCTGATACAGAGTGGCAGTCTTTAAGCGCTATATATTTAACTGATTTATTACATTAATCTTCTGGCACAGTGGGAAGGAATATTGGAACACTCCAGGCAACTATAGTCTTGTTTCCTCTCCCCTTCTCTTTGCCTCTGCCATTGTTTGTTCTTTGTTGGTTTTTTTTTCTTTTTTTCTGTAACTAGAGGGGCTGCAGAAAAGTTGGTGTGTAGGTAAGGTTTGGTCTTCCCTCTGTGGCAATTGATTTCTCTGACCACCCTTAACCTTGAGATATATATATATATATATATATATATATATGTATATATATATATATCTATCTATGTATATATATTTATATAGTTTTAAAAAAGTAATCACATTATCATGCTCTTAAATCCTGATTTTTTTTAATATAGAGCTGTTAATTGAAAAATCACTTGTCTTGTAGAACCTTTATATTGTATGGGTTTTGGCAGAGGAGGAGGTGGTCTTTTCTCCCTTTGGCCAGATGATTTTTTTATTTGAGGTAATATTTGGATCCAAAATATCCAACTGCATTTAGGAAACTAAGTGGATTTTGCTTGTTAGGAGCAGATTTTACTATTACCAGTCTAATTACCTTCGTGGCTTTAACACCCTTATGTTAGGTAAAAAACCATCTTTAAACATCTTGGGTCCCACTTCTGGTGGCTGCTGTGGGCTCAATCACCCAAAGAGCTGTATTCTGACTCCAGCCCTGTCCCAGCCCATGCATGCCCGGATGGATTTTTGAATAACGATCCAACGCTGAGCTGTTTTGGAAAGATTTCCTCTACCACTTTTTCCCTATTTGTCAGCCTTTGTGCAACCTTCAACAGTTTTTCTACTCTCCAGTGGCTATCAGCTACATTACGTTAGAGAAGATGAGTCCTGTGGCTCCATTAATTATTTACATCTGTGTAGCAAAGATGAGCTCAAGTGTCTGACTCACAGAAAGCAGCCATCAGGAAAAAGATAGCCAAAGGGAAAGTGTTTGCTGTAGAGCCATCTCTAACAGAGCTCCTGGCAGAGTTGTTACAATGGCAGTATGCAGACAGTGTTCGTGGTTTTAAACAAAAATAAGTATTTAAACAGTTAAAGCTATTACATAATATTAGATTTAGGCTGCTGTTTGCTTTTATCTAGTACTTTACAAAAGCACACAAAGAGGAGAAGGCAAGCAACTGTGGAGCATCATAAACACAGTATCCATTTGCTCTGTTTTGCACCTGCAAATTCATTTCTATATAATAGTAGTGCCAATGCTAAATGCCTCTCACAGGAGTGTAGAAATTGGAGTTTTGTGTGCTGCTGTGAGGCTTGTTAAGCGTTAGAACCTTTTGAACTATTTTATTTACAGTAAGACACAAATTTGTAAACCATCCTTTGGAAGTGAATTGCAGTGTTTTTAGGGATTATTTTTCTTTTTAATTATGAGTTTTTGACAGACTAAATTATATATCATAGAATCATTTAGGTTTGGAAAGACCTTTAAGACCATCAAATCCAAACATTAATCTAGCACTGCCAAATCCACCACTAAACCAGGTCTCCAAGCACCACATCTACAGGTCTTGTGAATACCTCCAGGGATGGTGACTCACCACTTCCCTGGGCAGCCTATTCCAATCCTTGACAGCCCTCTGGGGGAAGAACTTATTTCCTACCATCCAGTCTAAACCTCCCATAGCACACCTTGAAACCATTTCCTCTTGCCCTGTGGCTCATTCCCTGGGAGAAGAGCCCGACCCCCCCTGCCCACAGCCCCTGCCGGGCAGTCGAGGGGGCGATAAGGTCTCCCCTCAGCCTCCCCCTCTCCGGGCCAAACCCCCCCGGCTCCCCCAGCCGCTCCTCACCAGCCTCGTGCCCCAGCCCCTTCCCCAGCCCCCTGCCCGGCTCTGGGCACGCTCCAGCCCCCCACGTTCCCCCTGCGCTGAGGGGCCCGCACCTGGCACAGGGGCCGAGGGGCGGCCGCGCCGGGGGATGGTACCTGCCCCTGGCCCTGCTGGCCACACTGCTTCGGGTACCAGCCAGGGTGCTGCTGGCCTCCTTGGGCACACAGGCACACTGCCAGCTCATTTTCAGTGGCCATCAACCCCAGGTCCTTTTCTGCCAGACAGATTTTCAGCTGCTCTGCCCCATGCTTGTGGCATTGTGTAGGGCTGTTGTGACCCAGGTGCAGGACCTGGGACCGAGCCCTGTTGAACCTGAAACAACTGGCCTCAGCCCATTGATGCACCCTGCCCAGATAGCTCTGGACAGTCCCAAAGCCTTCCTACCCTCAAGCAGATCAATGCTCCCACCCAACTTGAAGTCGTTAGTAAGCACAGGCTAAGGTCAGTGAAAGTTCTTGATTGGATTTGGGAAGCTGTGGTTTTGATGGCTGTGGTGGTTCTTCCTGTAGAAAGCACAACGAGCATAAGCCTGTTCTTGAAATGGGAGGTAGATAGATACCAGAGGGCTGATTGCGTCAACACTTCTCCATTTATAAAGAGATAGGAGAGGTTAGATGCTTGGCACTAGATGCCTAAGTGCTGTGAATCAGAGCAGATGACTGATTGATTGCAAGACTGATGACCCAAAAGACATGATTTCTAAGGTCTTAATTTTCTCTTTTGATTCTGTTAATTTCACTATTGCTTTCTACAGTCTTTAGCTCATCTATTAAGTTTGGGTAGAAGTTGTCAGGGCATACTGCAACTGTATGCATTCATTTGTACACTCACAAACTTACTGGCTGCCGTTGGTTTTAGTTCTTCCGTTGGTTTTAGTCCTTCTTGTGAAGTTTTATATTGGAGACAAAATGCTGTGTCTGTGAGGTAGAGATTGTACCTATTTTTCTGCTGCAAACAGCACAATACTTTGCCTGCTTTCTTCTTGTTTCCAGTTGTCCACATACTACCATAAGTGTTTATTATTCTCCTTCTTTCGTGGACAGCTGAATACTTGATTTAATTGAAGGTGACTTCAAATTTATATTCATTATCAGTATATGTGGTTAAAAAAAAGCGTATGGATAAAAGTAGTACAGTTAGTTATGATATGTAAATCCTTATTAAATATGATATCATTTCTTTGCATATGTAAGATACCAAATAGTAAATATTTTAAGCAATTTCCATATATTTATCCCAGTGTTATGAAGTAATGATATTAAAAAATATGCATCTAATCTGAGTGGAAAATTACTACTTAGAGTAATTATGATACCATGGAATATCCTTTGTTTACACTTTATATATTGACATGTAACCACAGAAATTAGCATGTAGTATTCAACCTCTTGGAAGTTTTCGAACATTTAACATGAATAATCATGGAACTATAGTCTCTTTTTCCTCATTAATCTCTAATTTTCCAACAAAACAAACCTCTTCAAATGGTCATAATAAAGCCCTAAACCTTCACTATCTTCAAGTTACAGAGTGTGTTGCTGTGGCAGGGTCAGAAACGTTACTTTAACAAGTTGTGTTTTAAAACTTTTTGAAAGATAGACATTTTTAAAATCCCTGGTTATTGATGATGAACTGGATAAAAAATAAAAAGTGCCTCTGAGGATGACTTCACACAGTTTTAAAACTATATCAGATATTTTATGTTACTTAGGCTGCATGTGGCAAGTTGTTTCTTTTTTTCAATGAGCTATGCTAAAATAGCTTGTATTAATAACCAAGTATAAATATTAGGGTTTTTAATTATTTGTGCAATCTTAAATATCCTGAGTCCACAGTAGAAACGGGTTACCAGCAATGCTATGGAGGTGAGTTAACAGGGAAAAAGAGGTCTTTCAATCTCATATATGTGTTTGACAAGCCACATACTGTATTGTACCATAGTGGAGTATTTTAATTTATCCAGAACAATCCTAAAAGTTGTTAGATTACTCTTTCTTAAACTTTGGGCTATTTTGACTTAATCACAGTCATTAATCAATTTCATTTGATAATGCCACAGAGAAGACCTAGGTAGTTACTATACCAAAACTTCTCTGGAATAGTGTGTGCTGCAGTCGGAACAGTAAAAGATACTTTTTGACAGCTCAGTTATTTGCATCAAAAGTGTAAGTTTTGTGTTTGGGTCAGATTCCATCCACTGTGTGTTATTACTTTTGTACCTGAAGAGGTATAAAGTACCTTTTCCAGGGTTTCCATCTACTCATGGAATCAGAGCTGAATTCAAAGGCCGTTGAACCAGTGGAGTAAGGTTTTGTTCAGGATAACTACTCACTGTGGAGAAAGTTCACTCCATAAAGACGCTTAGGAGAGCAGGATGGATCTCTGAGTCACTGATGTACAGCACAAATGGGAATTTTGGACGCACCCCACAGTTTGGTATAATTGGTTCTTGTGGCTGAGGACAGTTTAAGATTAGAGCTGCTAGGAAGTTGCTGGCCCTCAAGTAATTTTGATGCAGTGATGTAAAAGAGATGCATCACATTTGGCTGCTTGGTCTCTTCTTTAAGAGTCTAACTACCTACAAGAGATGCTGAAAGAAAAAAAATAAAACACTTTGTCAAATCTTAGCTGAGAAAGAGAAAGGTGAAAAAATACACTCAGAAATAGAGTTTTGATGCTTTCTTAGTAATGGTTGTGAAATAAGAGCATCTTTAAATCAATATGCAAGAGGTGTGTGTGTGTTTTACTGTAGTTTGATAACTTTTTGTGGACCTTGAATTTAGCTGTGTACCCTAGCAAGTCTCCCTTTGTCTGAATCTACAATCTTTGTGATTATTTTTTATTCATACTTAGTGTAACTCCATAGAAAACTTGGCACACAAAGTTGTACTTTAAATTAGGGGGAATGTTTCTAGAAGAAGGAAACATATGGAATGAAATAATGTTCATCCATAATTTTTGCTAGTAAACATTTGTATATTGCTTATAATAACAAAAACTAGTGGAAATAATCAGCTTATATATTCTCAGTTGCCTCCTCTAGTTTGAAGTTTATTGTAGCCTGAGCCTGAAGTGAGGCAGGTTGCACCTCTGGTTAAGAACAAATTCAAGACAAGTACCATGTAAAAAGCACCTGTGAAATGTCTTTACTGAATCTAACAGCAGCCTTTAATACTTTCTCATGATGCTTCATTAGCAGAAAACGAGAGATTATGTTTGATCAATTCCATCATCTCCAGCTGGAGGACATCCCAAGGACTCTCTTATCTCTTTCTCTGCCCCCAGGGAAGTAAGAGCATTTTTGTTGGAAGGGACCTCAGGTAGATTCCGTCTATGCTGCCCAGGTATTGCCAAAATACAGTGCAGTTTTCTCCCATGCTTTCTCACGTGCTGGGAAAGTGCAGTGAGCCTTGGCACACTGTCACCAGATTATAAATGGCCAGTCACTTTAAGCCAAAGAAATCTGGATCTGAAATGAATCGCTGTCCTGTTTTCAGCCTGTCTGCTCCTGGGCACAGTCTGCCTTCTGGAGGATTCAGGGACAGCAGCAGTGATCTGTCCACCTGGCCATGCCTGGTCCTCCCATGACTGCGTCTAATCTTGGTACCCCCACCAGGCCTGATCCTGACCCCCCCCCATGGGCAGGCATCGGGGCTCATCCTTACAGAGGTGCCTGGTGCCCCTTCTGGTGGGGGCTGCCCCAGCCGCCTGCCAGTTGGGGTGTACAGCCCTGCCCGGGGGATCCCACATGGCCCTGGCTCAGTTTCTGCAGCTCAGCTTTTTTACCTTTTGTCCTTTAGCCATCTGTTAGGGGACACTTACATATTCTGCTTCCTGAGCCAGAGACTCTGGAGCTGCGCAGCACTGCACGAATGGCACTGCTTCCCTCCTCTGTGCCTCTAAGCACTGTCCGGGTGTGAATGTCTGAGCCATTGAGATGGTGTATTACCATAATTGCAGCCAGTAGTTTTGACTATTTTCCCACCAACTGGCAAGGGTAGGAATTATTGCATCTTTTAAAGAGAAGAAAAGACACCATCTGTCTTTTATATTCTTAGCATTCTTGCACTGATGTAAAATACACTTAGATTATTTTGAAGAAGAACACTTTTAAATTCCTTTTCCCAGAGTTCACTTGATAATGCTGCCAGAAGTGGCTGTCTGTTAAAGGAAGAAGGAAGAGGAATAAACAAGATAAAAAGCTACTCATCTTTATTTGCATTAGATATCTCAGAAAGTGCAGTAGCTGGGTAGGAGCAGTGGGGAAAGCCTGTGCTGCTTGAAAGGTATTGCAATAAGCAGCTTTGTTTAGCCTAATTTTTTGGGTTTTTTTTTTTGGATGAAGGTGGTAGGAGTTATGGGCAGGGAGGCTTTGGGAGATGCTGGCTTGTTCCGCCAGTGCTGTTGGATGATTGAGACCTGTTAACATTTCAGAGTCATTTTGTAGACAAAATAGGTCACAAGTCTTCTGTAAAACAGGGCTTTCTTGGACTGAAGTTCCTATTCATTTGTAAGTCAAGCTGACTTCCAAAGCATCAAGCTAGTAAGGAAACAGAAAGTACATGAATTAATCACATGAAGTTGTTAATCTCTTCTAATCTTAACCTTTCTGTTTTCACAAGTGGTGCACAAAATTTCTTTTGAAAACAAAACAATGTGAGTAATAATTCTTGGAGCATTTTTCAGTTTCCTCTCAAAGTAAACTAATTTAGGAAACTCCCCTAGTAGTATTTAAAAGTAGATAATATATTTAAATCTGTGGGAAGTTTCTGTCCTGAAAGAATCTTGGTATTTTTAAAGCAAAAGGCATCACATCAAAATTAAATCCCAAAATTTTTAGACAGGAACATATTGGACTAGTCCTATTGAGATTTTAAATGTTAATTAAGAGATTCATTCTTTTCACTCATTAAATATATAAGATAAATAGATAAGCTTATATATTTTTGGTCACAGATCTCAGTTTTTTGTTTGATAAGGTATGAATGTTGAAAGTCCTCTAGCTTTGCTGGGTTTATATGTAGATAATGTAAGTACCATGGCTTACATGCTTCACAGATCTAATTTCTTTTAATTAACATTCTCTATTTTAGAAGAAAAGATCTTTTCACTCCTCACACTCTATTCACAGTCAGTCTAATGCAATGAATAAACAAGCTATAAATGGCAAATCACAGAGTTAGTTTGGTTATGTTAGATGAGAGATGCCTTCAATTCCTGATGCAATGGAAATGAGAATCAAATTAAAACTTTGTTTTATATGACCGACCTGACACAGAGCACTTGGCTATCCTAAGCTTCTTTATTTACATTCTTTCAAAGTTCTTTGGTTACCATCCTGGAGGAACACTGAGTACTACCACAGGATGTAGGTACTGCAGTGAGCTTTATGCACAGCTATGATGGGATGAAGTATTCCACTTGCAAGTAAAAAAAACATATATATATATAAAGAGTAACCTGCCTGATGCCCAAGCAATAAACCCCCTCAACCCTCTAGCCAGTGGCTTTGCTGCCTGTGAAGGGTGTGGAGCCTCATTGCCCCCACCCCTTGTTTTCTTGCGTGGTGGCAAGGTCTCTGCCAGCACCAGGAGGTCACACTTCTCTGGCTCTTATTTGCAAGCTTGTGAAATCCTGACATCTTTGGTAAATTGTAATCACCTCTTAACTTCTTGTTGTTAATTACCTCCTATATTTTGCTGGAAAATGTAGGAAAAATATATTCTTTGTGAAGTGTTTTAATACCTCTACGTTTGTTTAGCACTTATTAACCTAGAGCATAATGAGAACAGTTCTTTTATTTGAGTTGAGAAGGTATTAAGACCCCTTATCATTAGCTTAGGAATGCAGTTTTCTTAAAATGAAATTAATGTTGCATATGACCATAATAAAAAATAAGGTGTTTTTTCATCCTGGAAGCACACAAATTGAGATGGAGTACATCCCCATATACGTTCCCTTTTTATCCCTTGTACCAGTTATTTCTGTTAATTGATGGTGCATCAAGGATGTAACTGACGTCACTCCATCGGTGCAAGGTGTGGAGCTGGTCTGAGGAGGGAAGCAGGATCCTCTGCATCATGCCTTCCTGCACCGTGGATATGTATTTTAGGGACACATGCTCAGCTTGGGGAAGGGGGGCACCTGACCCATGCTGGTGGGAGCTGTGTCAAAGAATAACAGCAAAAACATTGTAAACCACAGATAACTGGTATTTGTTGTGGCCACTCTAAATTGCAGACAGCTTCCTGAAGTGTAGCATTGCAGTGAGAATTTTTAGTTAAAGTTTTCTAATTGGGACAAGTTTTGTAAGTTAGGATTCTTATTAAAGGGGCCATGCTAAGAGCTACCTGGACTTGTTATAGAAATCGTAAATTGCCCCCAGAGCTCTCCTTTGCTTTGCCATGCTGACTTCAAGAGACACGATCTGCCAAGGCTGAGATTTTCCCACTTGTAAGGGAGCTTTCAGCCACTCGGTGTGATTTCTGCCCTTTGTCTCAGAGGTAGCGTCTGGGAGAAGGTGGAAGCCTGTTGCACTTGAGCATGGTGCATCCTGGGATGTACTTTCCTTGAGGGCTGTTACAAGCTCTCAGAGTTCAGCACAGACCCAAGGCTCTAACACAATCGATCCAGGAGCTTGAAGATGTTCCCTGAAAAATTTCCACACCTTCAGTCTCTCTGTAGCTAATCATGTACTGTGTATAAATGGTGATTCATTCTCTAAGTGAGCTAAACCCTTCAGACTTCTAAATGTCTCAGCAGAGTGTTAAAAATCTTGAAGTCTTTATCATGCGAAATTATGTTTGTGAGGTTTTTTATCAGTCAGAACCTTTTGTAAGAGATAAAAGCCATCCTCAAATCTCCCTGAACTTCCTCAAAAATCCCTTTACTTAACACTTCATAGATAAGGGGACATAGAGTGATTGCAGCTGGGGTGGGATCCCAAAGGGAGCAATCACAGCATCCTTATCCTCTCCCTACCATCGTGTACCCTGCAGTTTCCAGAGTCAGACTCTGGGGCTGAAGGAACAGTTTCTCTGATCTAATGCAGCAATAAATACGTAACATTTATGTAAAATTTCATAAATGTCTACAATTATCTATATAACACAATGATGAACATAAATACTGATACCTATTACTCTTGATATGGGTCTTGATATGATAATCTCATGGCAATTGAAATCTTATGATACTTTTTAATCTTTGCAAAGCCTAATTTTAGTATCTGTAAAACGTGTGTTTTGGGAAGTAATCCTCAGACCCATTGATTTCTTTTTGATTGCAGTAGTCATTTCCTGATTTTAATTATCCTAAATAGAGTGATAATAATGCACTATAATCTGCAAAATGGACTAATACATGGAGTGTTGCCCATAGCTTTGAAATGAAAATGCAATATTGAACTTTCTTTGCCTTGTTGTAGATATAAAAATATATATAAGAGATTTTCTCTTTGTTTTTTAGGTCCTGAGGAAGCAGATT
Organism: Falco cherrug; assembly: GCF_023634085.1. Lineage (NCBI taxonomy): Eukaryota > Metazoa > Chordata > Aves > Falconiformes > Falconidae > Falco > Falco cherrug. The sequence goes on along the minus strand of NC_073704.1, from coordinate 38,041,761 downwards.
TCAGGTGCACCCCAAATTATGTTAGATGCATCGGTACAAACAAATGCATTCACTTGTCTCAGCTCTGCAACGGTGTTTATGACTGTTCTGATGGGTATGACGAAGGAGTACATTGCCGGGGTAAGTAAATTTGCTGAGGAAAAACATGCTTTAACCCAAAATCTTCTACTGTATTTTCTTTTTGAGTTCAAGGAGAACCAGAACTTTCTTCTTCTTGGGAATATGTACGCATATATATACACACAGAAGTGAATGGATAGAGGCATATTTTGTTATATGTTTCAAGTTAATTTTGTGTGAAGAAAATGCAACTAAAACACACATACAGGTTTTCAGACTTTAATAATTACTAAGCCTGTATGATCAAAATGGTTATAGCAAAAGAAAGATGACAAAGCTCTTTTCTAGGGAGCAAAGGCTGGGCAGTGCAGTTAGCCAGATAGTTGGGTTTTTTTTTTTTCCTTATAACTTTTGTTTAAACAAAAAGAGCTAGGGAAAAACACTGGCAAATACATCAGATTTGGTATGAGCATTTTTCTGCATGGAAGGCTTGCTTTTGTAGAGATTTTATTCTAATAATCTATTGTTTAAAAGTGTAGTAACCAAATTTCTGACAATGAGAAATCTTAAATAGAAATTGGTGGAGGTCCACTTTTTTAATCTCAGCTCTACTCTGTGTGTGTGTGTCTCAGCTCTACTTAAGCTGTGCCTTGTGGATGGTTATAGGGCTGTCATACTGGGCTCAAATTGTGGATACCACGAGTCATTAACATGTCAGTTATTTTCACTCAGTAGTATTTTCACTTTACTGCTAGGCAAGTAATTGTTCGTGATCCTCAACAGATCTCATGTTCAAAACCAGAAGCTCAGGGACAGGTCCTTGGACTTCTGCTACAATCCGATGTGACAATATACAATAAAAGATACAGTTAATGGTATAGTTCAGAGAGTTCAGTTAGAATTTAGAAGTTCATCTGGACAGATTTTGAGAACTGTCATTGTAAAATCTAACCTTGCACCAAAAATAAGCCAGCTGGATAAAGAAAAAAGAAAAAAAGAAAAAAAAAAAATGCCAGCAGAAATTAATCAGTGTAATACTGCTGACTTCCCAAAACTACAAATAGTTATTTTTATATAATCAGGTGAGGATACAGCCTGTCATAAAGTATATGATAGATAGTTCTTATTCACAGTGATGGGAATAATTTCTTTTCTTGAAGGCTCTAATTTTGTGTAGTCCTTTTCAATGAGCATTACACAAAATCAAAATTTGTGTCAGCTTATTGATTTTAGCACTGGTCCCTGTATCCGAAAAACCCTAGAAGTTCAATTGGTCAAAGCAGTATTTGACCCATACTGAAGCTTTCTGATGTGTTGCAGGTGTTTATCAGAGAGCAGTATTGATCAGTTATGCACAACTTAAATATATATTCCTCGATAAGTCATATATTTTTATAAATTATTCTGGACTAAATGGCAGAGGATTAAAAACTTCCAGTGCTGAATAATAGCTGTTTTATAAGTCTCTTCCATTTTTATTGTATTTTAACTCTTCAAAGTAGGAGATAATTGGAATCAGAAAATACATAGGCTAAAAATAAAATCCTATTTTAGTGTAAATTAAATATGGGATATTTTTCATATGTAGCATTTTGTATATGTAGCCTGTACTTTGAAATGTCATAGCACTTAAAATACCTAATCTTTTATTCGTGCCCTTTCAATTTATGCTCAAATATACCTTGTAAGGTTCATGTTGATTCCCACAGCTTTCATTATTATCATATGTGTATATGAATACTTTCCAATGGTAAAATTAATGTCTGCTTTCATAAACTACCTTACAATTTAGTAAAATCTACTAAACAAATTTTTGGTCTGAACACCCCAAAACATGAAGTTGTATTATGTTGTATTTTATTAAGAATTTAAAGTTGCCTCCCAGTTTCTGACCTAGTAAATGGTTAACAGCTCGTTAATACTGCTTTTTTGTAGCCATTACATATTTTGACTTGCTTATTAGAGGGAGTTCTTCTTAATTATTTGTGGTCACATATCTATTAACAAAGCCAAAGCATATAGAAACTAAAAATTTTACATGATGATCATGGAGTTTGATACTAACAGGTACCACTAATGTGTCGTTAAGATACATTCCTATATATTTGATATCTGGTATGAATGCAGTATGGTTGTAATTAGTCTCTGTCTCTCTCTGTTTATGTATCAGAGCAATGCATGGGTAACCATTGAGTCATGCTGTTGTACTTTCTAAGTCCTGAATATTCAAGTCATAAGTTTAGATCATCTGCGTGGCCAAAAGCTTAAAGGTGCTTAAGAAACCTAGCCAAATAGTTAGCTTTTTCTTTATATTATTAACAAAAAAGGGCATTCTAAGTATGTTCCTCTTTAATTGATGTTACTCATATGTAATTGTTGATTGAGGAAAATAAAAGCAGTTTTAAATACTTCAGTGCAGGCAACTCAGCTGGTCACAGAGCTGAGTGTTAAAATAAATAATGTATTGCTAGTGACACTGGTAGTGTTGTGAAAAGAAGTCACGCTCTGCACCAGGAAGATAAGTTATGATATGGAATGGGGGGGTGGGGTGTGTGTGGGGGTTGGGGGTGGTGCGGTGACCATGTCAAAAACCATTTCAGTGTACAGGTCACAAGTCCACCACAGTGAAAACTTCTGTTAAGGCTGAAGTAGTAATGGAGTATAAGAATTCAGTAACTGGAACTATTCTAATTTCTTTCTCTAAATTTAACATTCTTATGTTAATTCATTATATTATGATCTATTGGAGATATAGTCAGGCCTGCACCTTTCCCTGGCAAGTAAAAATATGATCGTATCTGCAGTGTGAAATGGTAATGTGTGTGAAATTTCAAGGAAATAGGAGTAAACACAATGACATTCCTGCCTCATCATCTTTTATTTCAGGCACATATGCATTTTTGCTGGTGAATGTAATGCATAAATTCAGGAGGGGTTGTGGCAATATGAAATAAAACATGTTTTATTATGTATGGTTGTTTCACATTATGTGTTTCAATGTCCTTCAGAGGAGAAGGGGCACATAGTTAACTGGAACTCACATCCTATTATAGTGATGAGACTTTTGTATTTGGTCCTTTTGGATTCTTTGCTATTTTTTGACTAATTAAAGAATGTTTTAATGAGGCTGAATAAGCAAGGGATCGAAGTATATACCAACCCCTCCTATTCAGCAGATAGTTTCACCATGATCCAGTCCTGCTGAATGGGGGAATTTGAGCCCATCAGCTATTTGGAGTCTTGATAAGGCTCAGATAAAATTAACTGATGCCAAAACTAGACCCAAGCTTGAGTAGGCCTTGTAGAAGACTGATCCAGAGCTGGCTTTGACAATTAAGCTTCTTTAACACAGTTATTCAGGTTTCTTCTGGGAGCCAGGCCTTTGTTTCACTTGCATTTTTAACCACTTTTAAAGCTCAGCCACGCGATGAACTGAGAAGTCTTTTGCCACGAGGGAGGAACTGAACTATGCCAAGCTGAGCTGTGTAGCTCCAAGTCTTGCCTTCCCACAGCTCACCCCAGTACCATACCGGCGAGCCCTTGGTGGGCTGGTCGGTGGCATAGACAGTATTGAACTGGGACCGCCTGTGGTCAGTTTAAGCAGATGCCATGTAGCTACAGCTTGCACCAGCCTCTGATTTTGTGGTCTGTTGAAGGTTAAAATTCCTCCCCCCCCCTCCACCACCGTTTTTGTTTTTTTAATTAAGGCTTTAGGAACAGCTTTGATAAATATCTGTCACAGATTAGGTGGAGTAGCCTGGCCTTAAGTAGGTAGAGAATTAGATATATCCTGAAGATAATTTTGAAGGAATTACAATCAGATTCCCGTGAATCTTAGAAAAGTTTTTTTGTAGGGCTGCAGATAAGATCTGTACAGTTTTATAAATCAGTACTTTATATACAGCAAAAAATTTAAGGTGATAGGCCAAAATTAGTTTGTGGTCGGTCTTTTGAGTTAGAGCTATAGAAAAATAAAGCTTTTACGGAATACAGAGATGTCCTTTTTCACTTAACAAACTTAAGGAATATATTGTTATTAATAGATTCAGGAGTAGTTAGGCTAAAATTTGGATATTCCAGATATACTAGAGGAATACTGAAAAAAACCTAGAGCAAATATTCTGCATGTCTTGGCTTAAAATTGAAATTGTGACTGAACATAAAAGATCTCACAGAATCCTTCTAAAAGTTCAGATTGTTTGGGTCTTTGTTAGCTGTGATCTGAAAGATAACTTCTAGTCAATAAAATATACAAAGGCAAACTCTGGATCATTTAGTATTAAGCAACTGCAGAACACACATACAGAAGATTTGGCCAAATAATTGTTATGCTTGTAGAAGCCTATAATCAGAGTATTATTTTTCTGTTTAGGCTTTTTGAATGAGTTGTTATCATAAGACAAAGATAAATGCTGATATTATGGAATCATGCTTTTGGTTTGTACCTTTTACAGCTGGAACACTGGGAAATTTTAAGTAGTGTTTTCCATAGTGAATAAAGCAAACCTCAGAGTTTTTGGAATGCCCAGGCCTTTCAAGAGTGATGCAAAATTATAAAACTGAAAGATACGAAGCTACATTTAGATCCTAGTGTTAATTTTTTTTTCTTATTAAGTTGTTTAACAAGGTTATTAAGAAAACCATAGATAGTCTAGAATTACAAATTTTCCCACCATTTCCTCATGAGACCTTTTGTAGAAGTAGTGCACACCTGCAAAAGAAATCCTTGTAAACTCACTTGGTTTATTCTGAGAAGCTTTAAATCAGTCATCCATTAAGACTGTGATGTACAAAATGTCACATCAGGTTACTGAATCTTTGAAGCCCCAGGAAATCTCACAGTGCTCCTGACATACCAGTGGGGCTGCTGAAACCATCAGGTAACATTCAAAATTATTCCCTCTGCAACTGCTCTGCGTTTGCATCAAGCTTTTTACTTGTGGTTATAAGACAGAAAAGAGAAAAAGGTGTAGGCAGTAAAATAGGACAATCATAGGTATTTTTGCTTTGGAACAGAGCTGCTAGAAAGTAACTAAATTTGTACGGGCAAAAGCCTATTTTGGCTTGTTTGGTTTTATTGTATCTCCTCATTTCACCATCCAAATATCCCTTTTCTTGTATGTTATTCTCATTCTCATCTTTTTGGCTTAGTAGTGGGTGATGTGGCTTGCTGAAATTAGCCAAGGTCATTTAGTCCGTTCTGCTGTCAAGACAAAGAAGTCATGGCCTTGGTGATTTAATAAGTTTCTATCATCAAATCCTATTGCAGCAAAGAAGATTAAAGGTGGCTGGCAGGGGGATAGAGCAGGGAAAGACATTTGAGTGATGTGATTTCAACCCGTATTTTATGGGCTGTTGCTAAAGATATTTTTCAAGTCCAGAATACACAAATGAAGACCATTGCTACAGTATCAACATTGTCTATGTGGCAAATTAAGTGTAGAATTGAAATATTTGATCATATATTATAATAATATATGACAACAGGTCATTGCGTAGTACATGGTTTGTATAGAGTGTTGTAGTCCTGTCTATTGAAGGAGCTTATTTTCCTGAAAAAAAGGTGTTGGATCGTGTTCCTTACTTGCAAAATCAAGTGTTGGTCAGTTATGGTCTCCCTGAATACAAATACTGATTAGTTTTCCATTTTAGTACACATGGTAAATACATACGCTTTTTTAAAGATCATGGAAACCATCTTTCCAATAGGAAGTGCAGTGCTGAATGGTTGTACCATGGAGTTCTTTTAAATCTTCCTCATGAAAGTGTGTAGCTTATAACTGCAATATTTCAGTTTATCTATGATCGTGTTGGCTTTGAAATTCCACAAAGTGTAGTAGGCATGTTAATACGTCTTATTTTAAACAAGAACCTGGTAGGTAATTAGACATTATGGTAGTTAACTGGCTTCTGTTCAGGGCTGCACAAAGCTGATGAAAACAGCTACAGAGTCAGAGAGGGTGAGATGGAATGAGACGAGAAAACTTTGGTTTATTTTCCATGGATTTAAGTTAAATGGTATTTATTGCTGCTTGCTGTTGTTGTTGCCTGCTGTTGCTGTTTTGAGGCTGCGCTCTATCGAGAAAAGATAACAAACATTTGAACTCTTGCTACGAACATCCTCTTTTCAGTTTTATTAATCAGTTTTTATTATCTTTCTGTTGATTGGTGTGTATAGTTACCTGGTTATTCTTCCCTGTTACAGCTAATAAAACTCTTTAAGGAATCATCTTATGTAAGGAATGTTAGATGCTGTTTGTACAAAGAGTTTTCAAAACACTTAAATGAAGATAAATACTCCGGGCATAATCTCTGTGTCAGTAGTTGCAGATATATTCACATGGCAAAAAATGTGACACTCATAGATTCACCCTGCAAACAGGAGCTGAGCTGCTGCCTGGCTCCCATTAGTTCATCACAGAGGATATTTAAATGCATTTTCAATGTATAGGCATTGGAGACAGCTTTTCGGTGAGGAGAAACTCAGGCCTGACACCAAATGCTTATGATGTTTACTAGTAAACTTGACGTGTAATCGATAGTGCAATGTTTATCTTCAGTTATTGTCACCAATATTCAGGGTGCGAGGGATAGCTTAGACAGACTGAAATCCTATTTAGAAGTAAGGGTTTGTTTCAGTTCCTTCCAATATTTTTTTCTTTTGCAGAATATACAGGAACCTTTAAATTTATACCTATAACATAAGCATTAAATTATTATTTCTTACATTAACTAGTAGTACAACTATATCTGATCAGAAAAAAAAAAAAATACCTGAGGCACCTGTCCATCAATAAAAGACATGATTATTAAATTTCCTCTTATTCCAATGATATTATTTGCCTATTCATTGCTCATATCAAAAGTTTTAAAATGATCGGCCAACATGGTATTTGAAGTGAGGGAGAAAATTAAGTGAAAGGCACATGTTCTGAAAAATGTGTTTTTGGTCTTACTAAGGCTATTCATAAAGTCACCCTAAATTTACAGAATGGTATGAAATTGAAGTCAGAAAAGAAGAAGGAAAAGATCTAATTCTGGGCCTGGCATCACATAATTTGTCAGAAGTGTAGTTGTCAGTTTTCTGCCTCAGGAGTCCTCAACCAAGTCAAATTATGAGACTCTGTTTCAAGTTCTTTGACTCCCTGCTTGAGGGGATTTGACTTCCCAGCTCCTTATCTCTCCAAAGTGAATAAACAAATGAGCAAACTACAAGATGTTCTGTTCTGCGTGAGGGGTGCTTTTGCTCCTCATGGTGCTCTTCTCTGTGGAATAAACAGTTGAACATTTATTACAAAAATGACTTGAAGCTCCAGAAATGTTTAATTGAATTCTGATGGCAAAGAGTCAGTTCTGGTCTGCCACTTGTTCCCATGTCAGCCATCAGGTGTGTGCTGTTAACCAAAGTGGGTGAATTATGGGAGCTGGGGTAGGTGTACTCCCACTTGGAATACGTATGCCTCTGCACAACATCCACCTGTCTGGGGATGTATATGTGGTATACACCGTATTCTGCCTTTTCACACAGTACGATTTATAGCTGAAAAGAAGAGAACTCATAAATTTTTCTTTCATAGGACTTTAATTTCTCACCGAGTTCCACGTCTTGCATTTTGCTGTTGTAAGCTCGTGAAACTGTATAACAAAAAAGTCCAAATCATTTTCAAATTGTGTAATATAGTCTAAAAATTAAAAGTTACCATCATTTCTTAGACTATGATAAACAAGTCAAGGTGTCACCAGCAATTTTAAGTGAGATTGATAATATTCAGTGGTGTGAAGAAATTTGCTTTGACACTGAGAAATAACTCTTGGTCTTCCACTGAGAAGCAAGAACATGCACAGAGCATACAAAAACTGATGTTCAGAATTCATTATGTCCTCTCTGGAAGATTTCAGTCATCTTTTTTCCACCAAAATCTGTGTCAAGAAAGTGTAAGTTAATCTTTAACTCACAGGAGTAATGTCTATAATTTGAGTTATCTGTGAAATGTGCAGATGAAAATACTGTGGGATGAGATGGAAAGAGGTAAAAATTGTGGAAGAAAGAAAAGAAAAAGAAGTGGTACCACGAGAAAATAAAGACAGTAAATGGCAAGTAAAAGGAATCACTGGAAACAATCAAGTAAAGACTAAACATGGGAAAATACAGAGACCAGTCAATAACATGGTTCAGTATAATCCTTTATATGAGGGTTGGTAAAGCAGACCTTTTTCAGGCCAGTGCCCTCTGTTTGGTAATATGTGTGTCGAATAGTAGTAAGTGTTCCCACTGCACTGGTTAGTATAAGAAAACAAGAGTTTTCTGGGAGAGTCTGTAATCTAAAAATATTTAGTCTCTTGTGAAAACAGGTGTATTGAAAGCATCAATGGCGTGCATATGCAATAGTATCAGTCTGTACGGCTCATCAGCATTTTTTGTGGTAGTTACCTTTGTGTCTCTGGTTATCGGTACCGGTCCTTTAGAACATTGTAGGTCTTACCACAGTTGCTCCACTCATCACTTGTCTTACCAGTATGCAAGATAGTATGCAGCATGTATTTTAAATGGTCAGAAGTTATGATTTGTCATCACATTCTTACAGATTTTCAATTGAAAATACTGCCTACTTGCATACTATATACTACAAACTTCCATTCCCTGAAATTTGGAGAAAGCACCAAAATTCACCTGAAACTGTGAATTTCATAAAATTTTCTGGTCCTATAAAATGATACTGATATGTGCTTCTCACTGAATAAATGCAATAGATTTGTAATGCTTGTGAGTCTCTACTGTTAGCATATAGCAAAATAGATTACATCTATTAATATTGTTTTTTAAACCAAGCACATTATGCCAAGAAAGTATAGACCTAATTTACTGTTTTCCATGTAGGTAATGTTCTCTCAAGTTTTCATTAATGTGCTTAAGTGTGAAGACAAGTGTTAAAAAAAATTAAAATGTGCAGTGTGCAAGAAGGAAAAAAATAGCTAGCATGAGCAGGAATTAATGGCAGTATTTCCATGATTCTAGGCTTCTGGTCTGCGTATATCCAAATAAAAAAAATGTGCTGCTTAGTTTTTAATTACTTGTATTCGGATGCTATGTAAGCATTTACACATGCAAAAGGATTTGGTTTTGGTTTTGGTTTTGTTTTTTTGGGCGGGATGGTGTTTTGTTTTTAAGAAACTCTAGGAAATAGATAGATAAAGTCTATTTAAAGTTCAGGATGTGACCATGATCTACTCTGTACAAAACAATAACCTTTTCTGGTGTGTGGCTGTTGAAATAAGGCTGCTATAGTTTTATTGGCTGCTCTCTGAGTGTCTCCTTTTAACTGTGGGGTATCGTGGTGGAACATTTCCTGTGAGATCAAATTTTTCCATCAATATTTACCATCTTTCTAAAATAATTCTTGTCTATCCAATCATTTTTAAAATCCATTTACATATAGCAAAGTATTAAAAAAGCTGTTTGGAAGACTAGGTATCTTATACATGGCTTGGATTAATGGAACAGTGGAGCATTGTCAGCCTTCCCATTTTCTCAAAGGATGTGATGGCCATTAAGATTAAAAAAGAGGAGGAATTAGTAGCAGACCAGATTATGATCCCAAAAATAGCTTTATACAATGCACAGTGACATTTTTCTGACCCCTTCATGATGCAGCTTGGTTTCTACAGGCATGTGTGGTTCCAGAAAAGCTGATGTCATATTCCCAGAGCCAGATCAGCCAGAGAAAACATGTCTGTGTTTTACAATAAAAGACTCATTTATCGTAATTTAAGCCCCAAACACATCTCTTCACCCTGCTATAGAAGGTCAAAATCCTCACTCATTAAAAACTGTATCTGGTCTTTTAAACAAACGTATAAACATACTTTTTTAATTACCAGAAGGCAATTCAGCACAATTTGTTGCTATCTTTTTATTTTCTAATGCTCTAGCCTATTTGATTTCCTCTTTCAAAATTATGCATCAGATGTAGGACCTGCCAATTGTTTAACTGACTTCTTCCCTCTTTTAATTACATGCATCTCCTATAATTTCAGCACAAGTGAATCCAGCTACATATGGTAAAGGGACGTGTTTGTATCAGTTACGTACACTTGTCACACTACTGTAAAGTGTGGGGGGTGCCCCAGCCAAAGCCTGCTGACCCCCAGAGAATCTTTTTGGAGTAGAGACACTGGGGCTATGGCCTATGTCTTTCTCCAAGTGGCTATGTAAGAGAGGAAATGTCCTCTGCTGAAGGACACGAGCCGTTAGTTGCTGGGACTGTGGAACACATTCTGCCTATTCAGAAACTGTTCCTTGTGGGGCACTTTTTCATGTTTTTATGGTAAAGCTCTGGTAATTGAATGAACAATCTCATTCTGTTTATTAATTTCAAATGGGATAATAAGGTACCACCATGGCATGCTGCCTGAGTGATATTCTAAGATGATTTCAGCAATTAACCCAAAATAATAGCTTGTGGCCTGGAATGGTCGTGTCATCATCTTTGTAATCATTTTTCAGTTGCATTCTTTGTTGTTGACTGTTATAAATTTATTAAAAACCGGCAACTTCATTTAATGAGCGTTCAGATCTTGATTTACTTGCTAAACTAAATTCTTAAAGAAAAATTAAACCAAAGTGAAGTCATGTATTCTGCTCTATTTTAAAATGGTTATGGTAGAACAGTTCCATCTGGGATCAAGGCATTATTACAGAAAGTAACACAGAGTTATAGGTTGGAGAAAGGATAGTTCACAATTTTGAAGTAGCAAAACAATTGTCTTTTAGTGAATTTCATCCTTTTTACTTAATTGAAAAACAATGAAGTGATAGAAGAGTTGCATGGCACATTTATATACAGGGAATTTTTAGGTTTCTGCAGGAAAACCATGAATATAGTTTTAAAATCTCAAACTAATGGCTCTCTGTGGCATCAAGAGGATAAAACAGGACAGGAATAAGGTCTGTTGTGCAAATGGTTACATAAAATGTGCACAATTACAGAAAAACCAAACCTGTTCAGACATCCAGAGTGCTTGCATTTAAGGTACGTTGTAAATACTACTATTGTGAAGTGCAACTTGTTCTACTTTCTGCCATGAACTGACATTTATAATTTATGTTAAAAAACAGTGTGAGAATTGCTTACAAATGTAAGTGGTCACAGTGTGGGGCCCATGCTCCTGCTTTCTGGTAAACCTGAATGTCTTATGATGCATAAAAATGTAAAGGGCTGACCTAGGCCTTCAGGAGAACCTGGGCTTGCCTTCTGCCCTTAAAATGGGAGCTGTACGCTTTAATTTTTAGGGGAGAAAATCCAAACCCAAACCAAATCTCGTGTTGATCATAATGTCTGGTATTAGAGGAAAGGATAAAAACCAGTCATCTTCAAACTGTAATTTCCCTACTTGAGCTTCACAGAAAAATGCTTTAAATAGTAACACAGCCTTTAGTGACATGTTGTAGGTTACTGTTCAGGTGAATTAAAATGGGGATCATGGATGCTTCCTCTCCTGCTGAAAAGGTTACTCGTTTCTGCTTGTGTCCTATTTGGATTTACAAAGGAGAGCTAAATGAAAGATAAAAAATGCCCTTACATGATGCCCACAGAAAATCCAGGCTTTCTGCTATTCAGAAACTTTTTATTTTACAGTCCACCGGTATGTGCCAGGTTTCTTGGTGTTGTCTAGAAACTGTTGTAAAGACAGGGACAATTACTGTGCTAAACCCACTAAATTTAGTTTGTGGGATGTAAGAACTAACAAACATTTCCTGTTAAATGCCAAGATTTGCAATCTTATCATTTACATCCATGAAAAAGTCCATACGTTACATCTAATAAAAAATAATTCTGCCAGTCCAGGAAATTTTTCCCTCCTGAATAACAAAGGGTTCTACAGCGGAAGGACTCCAATTGCACAACGCCTCAGATTTTCTAACACTAGTCAGAAAGAACCCTTGCTGCATACTTAAGGATTTACATATGATATGTACCTAAGGATGTACATCCAACGTGCAAGTGCCTAGCATGCAGCAGGAGAGAGAAGCTGGGTCTAAAGTAAATTAAAATCGAGCTGCCCAGAAACTGGGCTGTTTTTTACCCCAGCTCTGTAGACCAACCTCTGTGTCCCCCCTAACATACTTTACAAGAGGAACCATAGTACTTTCCAAGTATGTAGCCCTCCAGTACTTGCATGAGGAAAGTCTGTACGCTGGTCTTAATAAAGCTGCTATCAGTGTTCACCGAAGGATCCAGGAAGCTCTTTTCAATATATGGTCTGTAAATAAGAGTAGAAATTGCTGTTGGCTGATGTTAGCATGACTTACAGTCATCTTCCAAGTAAAAAGTAATGTGAATGACAGACAGTTCTTGTTAACCGATACATCTGCAGGCCTTCACTGCTGACTTCAGCTGTGAAAGTGATTCTCGCATCGTTCTTTTTCCCTTAATGAAGGCTGTGCATTTAGGGACTTGACACAGTGTGAATAGGAATTCTAGACTTCCAAATTTATTTATCTGCCTTCAAAAAGAGTTGGTGTTAGCAACTAATTCTTGATGAAATTGGTTGTTGTCTCCTGTTGTGGACATTTTTGGTGTTAGAAGCATGGAAAAGCTGTAGCAGTTTAGTAAATCTTTGCATCTTCCAGAATTTCTGTGGTGTTTCAGTTGTGATTTTGAGGTCTGGATGAACAAGTCTCAGACTCTATAAAATCTGAAAACGCTTAGATCAAATAGAAATTACTGGGGATGTATCTGGTTTTGGTTAGTTGTTCTTTTGGGGGTTTTCTTTGTGGTTTTTTTTTTTCTCTCTTTCTTTTGTTTGTCATTTATTGTTCACTGCCACAAGTTTTACTGGTTTTGGATCGCCATTACTGCTTCCTGTGGGACACATTTTTGGGGCTAGCTGGATGACTGCTGGGAGTGAGAGATCTAAATAAGAAAACAAGAACAGCTTTTAACCATGCTTGTACACATACCCGCTGGAGTTTCCTCACAGTCGTACATTACTTTTGAATAGTAGAAAAGGTGAGTAGGCAGCCACAGACCTACTCACTCCCTTATCAGTTCTCATCCTTGGTAGGAGTGCTTGTCTAACGGAGAGGGGAACTCTGCTCAGACATCCCATGCCAATTACGTGCAGAGAAGTTACTGTGCTGTGATCTTTAGCTGTAATACACGTACTTTCCTGAATTTCTGTTGAAGAGCTTGCCTCCCTGTGTGAAAGGATTATTAATATAGATGAGAAGTCTGTTTGGGCTATGTCAGTTTTCCAAGCAGCTGGTAATGCTGATGCGCAGTACTGTGAGCTCTGCTGGCAAGTAGCTTGGAAATGTTGATTGTAGTGCTAAACATACATCAAGAATGTATTTCATGCTGTAGGTGTAACTAAAATAACCTGTGTTATAGAAAATGTAGTTTTAATTTTAAAAAAGCTACTAATCATTGCCTGTCCCTCTGGGAAGTCCTGCCATACCTGAAAGCGTGACCATAATTAAAGCTTGCATATTTGTAATTCCAGTATTTAGGAAACTATACTCAGAACAAACTTTAGAATTACTAGTATGCAAATAATTAGAATGTTATAGATTGTACTGCAGTTGTACTATATGTATTTATAAAGACCTGATAGTTTATGGACATTGTGCAAGCAGATGCTGGGATGCAGCTGTTGGCCCAAGGCACAGCCTCAGAACTTACTCCTTTTTTCCATAGATTTTTCTCAGGTGATGTGCCAGGGAGCGAGACTCTTACATAGGTAGTTGTGGCACAGTAAGTGGCTTTCTTGAGCATAGCCAATTTGGATTTTTTTTTATTTGTGGCATTTAATTGCTAACTTTGCAAGGGAAAGCACTTGCATCTGAATGGTAAAAATTACATTTTTGAGGAAGAAAAAGTGTGTGTTTCTGTGTGTGAAAGAATAAAATGATAATTGATTTTGTTTTTTCTTAATAGACATTAGTTGATGAACTTGGGAAAAGGTAACAGTTGATCAACTACATGCTGGCCATGGAGGGTATGAAAGTGGGGCTGAGATGCAGGAGACCTGTGGGTCCAGGCAGGCAGAAGATGCCCAAGGGAGGAGGAGAGAACTGTGCTTCCCGAAATCACGGTGTTCAAATCGGCAATTTTCTTCCTGATGCATCATTATTCTTCCTGGGGTGTCCTCCCCTCGTTGGGTCTGGACAGACAGTTCCACGGGCAGGAAATAACCACTGATGCTTATATATGATTGTGACTGGTAGCAGCCTTTGAAAGCACAGCTTAATGTTACCTGCAATAAATAGCTATGCCATTGTAACAAATATTACTATTTCTTTTTACACCAATCCATACGTGCTGTTTTCAAGGAGATGTGTCACGAGCTGCATTGTAATTTACTTTTAGAATATAGTGCTAAAACTTCTCTGTTCTCCTCAGAGAGTCATCTAAAGGTGGAAGTTTTCAGGGAAAAGAGATACATAATGCAAAACACTGCACAATAAAGCTTTTAATACTGTTTTGAAGTTAATTAGAATTCAGAATATTAATTCATCTTTCTTGTCAAAAAAATATTAAAAAAATCCTGTGTTAGAAATTGTGGGTACTTGATATCTTTAAGAAAATCGAGAGGTGTATTGATGTTCTGGAAAGACACGAAAGGGTCTAATTGGTCTGTATGAAATGGAGTCCGTGGCACTGTAGGCAACTGCCTGTCATACTGGGTATCATATTTGCTATCATTCCTTATTTGCCTTCCTATTTCTTTGCATAGCTGGTTTGTCAATGAAAGTTTTCTGTCACAGAAAACTCAGATTTGATACAGGGAGTCTGGTCTGTGGCTTGAACTTCTTGTACTAAGGTAATAATTATTACCTTATAATTATTGCACCTAGTCACTCTAGAGACAATTACCACATGCATAAGCATTCATATAAGGGAAAAACAGTAGGTTATTACATGGAGTCAGGATCAATGAGCCTGTAGGTGGTGTAATATAAAATACAAACAGTGTGACTGCTATGTTCAGAACACTCAACAGGCCCTCCTAATGAAAAAAATATACTAACAAGACTAGAGAAAATGTTTCCTGCTGTGCCTCAGTGAAAAAAACAAACAAGTGTCTATCAAATCAGATTGATTTGCAAACTGAAAGAAAGTTCAAGGGGGAAAACATAGTAGAGACTCTCCATAAAATTGCTAACGGTGCTCAGAGTTTAAGTAAGAAGAATCGCAAGTTTAGGAAGAGATTTTAAACAAATAGTGTAAATGTTTGCTTTTTCTCCTTCCCTTAACAGTTCATGTAGTAAAAATCAATGGCTATTTGCCTTTTAAGTTCCTGTAATCTCTCGATGGAATGGAAATTTCAGACTATGTTCCCTGGCACAGTCAAATGCTTTGTGGGTTTATATTGATGAAGATCTGTAGCCTATTTGTAGCAGCGATACGTGCTCCTTTTAATCCATCCATCTTTCAACAATGACAAAAGGTGGCTGTTCTCTTTATAGTCATAAAGTTAACTTCAAGAAAGAGATGTCAGTAAGTAAAAGAAAGTGATCTTCATCTTTTAATATCACCACAAACCCATTATTTATTGATAGATGCCAAGAAAGGTTGCAGTCATTTTGCATGGCTTTAAAGCAGTGATAGCTTTACTTTGAACATATTAAATCTGCACTGGTGACTTAAAGAAGGCAGCAATTACCACATGGCTGTTGTTACTCAGAGAGAGAAAATGAAGAAGTTCATAAGTACAAGAGTTAGATATTTTAATCATTGACAGGAATACTTAAATCTATTAATCATTTTGTTTGTGTTTGAGTGATGTTCTATTGTGGGGCTTGATTTGCCAATGCATTCATTTGTTGCTTGTTATTTTGTCACTGAATTATAATTTCATTATTCTCTGACCTTGTTTGTCCTTTGCTGATGCAGTTGCAATGGAAGGGTGGTTGAAACCATTTGGATAAAAGAAAAAAAAACAACAATCCAAACTTTTGTTTTGCAATGAAACTGCATTGAAGCATATATCCTAGCTGGGTTTGGCAGATTTTCTTCTGTGGTTGCAGCTGTGACTGCTGCAAAGGACCAAACCATGAGACTGTCCAACCTGGAGAGCTACCCATGTAGGTGATGAGTATGGTGAAATAGACATCTCCAAAATGTCGAATGGTCCGCCATAAACTCACATAAACTGCAGTTTAGGGACTGTTGAAATTGTGTTTTGATTTATTTTAAAACTGATAAGCCAGATATTTTTTATATATGTATATTTTTTAAATTTCTATTGTTGCTTCAGAAGTTATTTGCAGAAAAATGAATTGCTTTTGTTTAACTGCCAAATCTATGCAATACTCTTCCTCTTCTAATTTGGCACTGTAGACCAGAAGTACAAGATTACTTTTATTTTATAGTACTCCATGCACTAAAAACCTAATATAAAGTACTTACTTGTGGCAGAAGGGGAACATTTCTATGCCCTAGATTCCACTACGTAGGGAAAAGCTGGTGTAACATCTTGAAAACAAACATTTGGTGCACTCCAAAATATTTGAATTCTAACTGTCCCCAGAGTTCAAGGTTGCCCTTGTACATTGCTATAATTTTCAGCCACTATCCGTATTTTCAAGTAGCATGGAACCAGAAGTGCTGGAAAGCCTGTCTCAGAGGACATCATCTTAGGTCGCAATTTAGTTTTCCTAATCATTAATATATTAGCATGCCTATCTAAACCCAGACCAAACTAATCAGTCTTCCTACCTGTAACTAACATTACGGTAACAGTAATTATTAAGATAATGGATCTAACATTTTTGTGATAAACTTTTCTTTGGGATAATGAGACTGTGTAGAAAACAGAAATAACAAAGCTTTTAACTTCGAAGGGATTTTTGTAGAATTTAAATTGGAATCGCATGAGAGATTAGGAGATGAGAGAGTCTGTCCTTCCCTGCTCTGATAGCCTCTGAGATAACACATTTTTATGATTGCAGAATTCACCTGTTCATCAAGGTTAATAGCTGTGTGAAACAGTAGCTTCTCTTTGCTTTGTATCCTGTACTGTGGCAGGCGTGTTAATAAATGGTTCTGTCTGATAGCTGTATCTGGTCTTAAAGGATTAAAGAGAAGAGTCCATCCAGAGCCGAAACAGTGAGTTTGTGCCTTTCTCACGTTGTGTGCTGGTGTCTCACTATGGATCAGGGCACTGCCTCCATGCCTCAAAATCTCCCGCAGCTCCTCACCTTAGATTTGGATTCAGCTCTAAGCCTGTCATGGAGGGTGATTATTATTGTTGCTAGTTAACTGCCTTCTCCATCTGTGCATCAATTGAGGGGATATCCTCCCAAATGAAAACAAATCTGGCGGCTGCCTGGAAATTTCAAGCAGCTGTGTCCTATATAGGTACAGTTTTATGTGTGCTACTGCTGAGAGATCTGCAAAATACACCACCGCTGAGACTATTGCCTTGTTTAGGGTGGATTGGGAATGTGATCTGTTAAAGAGGAAATTAACAGCACAATGAAAGAAGAATGTTTGCTTTTAACAGCTCTTCTTTTATCTTCTTTTCAGAGCTTGTTTGTGCTTTATCTATTTCATGTTATGGCAGAAGTTATGAATGCTGATGAGCCAATGCAGATTGTTCAGTACTTAGTCTAGGAACCCCTCACCTATTCATACAATGAGAGCTTGAGTAGATTCAGTCCATTTTTACAAAATTTATTTCCTAAAAGCTGTATACAGTGTTTTGTGTAGCACAGAAGGCAATTTGTCTTGAACAGGGCACGCGTGTTCCAGTTGTAGTCTATGTGTAACTTGCATCGACATCCTTGGTTGTAGAAAGGGCACCATAACTCACGTGTTCCTGAATGCCAACGGGGTAAAGGTGAAAATGCAGGGCACTGGGTAGGTGGGTGAAAACAGAGAAGGATGGTTATGCTAATGGCCTCAGGAATGACCAAGTGTGATGGGGATGGGTCTGGCACTGGTCCCCCTGCCTCCCAAGTTCTCTGCTTGTGTCAAAACCAGAACTAGACCTCCATGTCACAGGTTAAGGAAGCACTTGGTATCTGTGGTATTTTATTCCAAAGTCCAGATGTGCGGCATTAATTGTCTCAAGTATATGTGTTCTGTGACATCCATATAGACTTAAGTTTCACTAGATGCTGTATTTTATTTTATCCTGAGTTACCAATATGAGAAGGACTAGGGCTGCAGTATCAAATTCCCTACTTTCCATCCCAGACATGGATACAATTCAGTTTGACGCTGACTGTTAGATGGCTTGCAATTACTTTCTGAGCCTTTTGCAGGGAAGATTATTACTGTTCATCGCTAACCTGAATATTTTTCTTATGTGTTAATTCAAGTGCTTGGCCCTTTGAAGAAAAATTGAGGAATAACTGCATAACCTCCCACAACAAAGAGCTGTGGTATGAAGTGGTTATAAGGACCAGTTATGAAATTCTAATGTCCTGCTCATACTTTCGATTTTTTGGGAGTCTGATGTACTGCTCTTGTGGCCAGCCATAGGGTTTGTGTGACATGGAAGCTGCTGTTCTCCTCCTGGCAGCCCTTGGCATGCTTAGGAGCAGGGAAGACTCAGCATGCAGCTCTGTGAGGTTGCTGCGCCTTTACTTCAATGGCTTCTTAACAACAGTGTTTGTTTGGTCCTTGTGCTTTTTTCCTAAACACCTTTAAATCTTCTGAATGGAAATCAAATAGAAAATAAATTACTTTCAATCTGTTGGTTTTATTTGTTTTCGGACTTAGTCTAATGCACAGTATTATTCTTGCTAAAATAAATTATGCATTAGAAGCAGTACAAAAAAAAGGTATGTACTGCTGCAATGGAAATAAGCTGGTATCGGCAGAAGTGCATAAATATGAGAGAAGTCCAACTGTGCATGTTAAGAAGACAATAAATGAATGTAGGCTATTTTTACACAATTTTTAAGCAAAACGTTGCTCATTACTGCATTGTCTATACTTTAGTCCCTTCTGTGTTTTCCACCTCCTCCATGGAATTGACTTCTGGGAGAAGAATAATATTATATGGGAGAGGAATTTGTAATTTGTGATTACAATTCACATGCTTCTCTTAAGAACACTGCACCCTGCTAGAGTTATGCCACCCTGGTCTAGAGCTGGAAGCAGACTTTCTTGATCTTGCACCCCATTGAGCTGAGTAATGAAAGTAGTGGAGAGCGGCCAAGGCATGAAAAGCAGTCACCATCCACTCTGCTGTCAGATTTCCTGATTTTTTTTTTTCTATTCCTTTTTAACACAATACTCAGAAATAATCAAATGTATTGTTGTAAATATCAGCATGTTATTGCTGTGGATAAGTTGTGCTGTGAAAGTCTATATTTCATGGAGTCTAAATTGTTCTGAATATCCAGAGGTATTCACTAGCTACTTCTACTGCTCCTGCTGGCTTATTATGTACTTCAGGGAAGTCATTTATGATGCTTGAGGCACCAAATTTGAAGGTGACGTGACAACCAATAAAAGCATTTCAGTCTCCCAGAGACATATGCCATAAGAGAAGCAGACAACTGAGAATCTGGATGTTAATTTTGCCAGTCTTCCTTACTGTATCCTTTCAAACGTGGAGTCCCGTTTCAGTATTTCACACTGCCCAACC